>NC_141465.1:104996652-105466652 GCF_009769465.1 Tauraco erythrolophus
CAGAAGTATTAGACTGTGCAAATGTGGCTTTCTGAATTTGCATCCATCTTAAATGAGCTCTATTGAGTACGTTCTGAAAACGTGCTAGTTCAGTGATTGTCAGTTGTATTTGTACAACTTTTTGAGCACTCTGATAATTGGATAACACAGTCCAGGCATTGCAACTAATAGATTTGGAATCGTTCTGATTTACATTCTGCCTTCGCTTTTGAAATGTATCCTCTTTCATTTTGTCAGTGATGCTCAAATGCCAGTAACCCTGAGGTATAAATGGTAATAGTCTAGCAAAAAAGGGAACTTGTCAGTGTTTACAGATCTGCCCAGGTGCAAGAACCTTATAATATTACATATACTGGCTGGAAAAGTATGAACAAATTGCTCTTCATTGATAAAACTCATAGAAAATAACTTGGAAGAATAAATAATGCTAGAGGATACTACGGTCAAGTGGGATTTTCAAAATTATCAGTCTCAAATTGAACTTCAGTGGGTTGACTGTAATTTAGCTAAGTTCTTTTTGTAATTTTGAAATTGTCATCTTTGGTGGTGATGCTGGTTGAAATTACAAATGAAAATCACTTTCACATTTGCAAGAGATGATGGAAGACTGTATAATCAGGAGTCATACGGAAAGGCTGGATGGCAGTCGAGTGCTCCTTGCCTCTTCTAAAAGAAATGAGGCAGTAATGAAAGTAGCGGACTTGAAAGAAAAGGAGGTTTGGTTTTTTAGTTTTGTTCCCTCTCCTCACACACACACACGATGTGAACTTTTTACTGCAGAATGCTATAGATGTTAAAAAGTTTACACGAGTACAAAGGGAGACAACGCAAGCTCACAGGAGAAAAATTTTTGGTGTTGCCGAACGCACAAACACGTCTGACCCACAACATCCTGAGATAAAACTGGTGAAGTGGGACAGCACTTGAAGGAGAGAAAGCCTTGTACGCCTCTCCTACTGTTACCTTCTTCCCCAGGCATCCAGCCTTAGCTGCTGTTGAAGGCAAGATTGTACATTAGCTGAATGTTTGGTGTCTGATGCAGTGCAGCCATTCATATCTTCTCCCTGATCTCTTGAGCTCTTTTCCAATCTTTGCGTTTCTATGGCTGAGGCTACTTTCTTAGGAAATAAAAGTTTGGAGGTTGATTCCAGTTAAGGATTTCTTACCTGAATGAAGTATCGTCCATGTTTTCTTAAGTACTTTTAGATAAAATATATAAAGAAGTATTTGACTTGATGTTTGTATTTTTTTAAGTGTGAAAGACATATATATTGAGTGAAACAAATTTTTGACTTCTGTTCTTTTCCTGAGAAAGCCAGATATTAAAATTTCAAGCTGGATGTAAAAAGAATAAAATGGGAAAGCTTTTGCTTTTAAAGTTATGGTATGCTGAGGTAAATCAGAGGTGTTAATATATAGTTTGTTTCTTTTTCCTTGTCTTTTGAAACTGCTAGGTAATTATCTAGTTATCGATGGCTGCCTGCCTTGGTTTAGATAAAAAAGAAATATGCTTGCAGTCAATTAAATTTTCACTGCTTTTATTTTGATGGTTAATATGCAGTGTCTGCACTCTGTAGGTGAAGAAACCAGACTACAAAGAACAAATTTCTAAGTTCTGATCCTAAAACCAAACTCCTAACCCCCCTGCATAAGCATATGAATAAAAATAATGTACTTTTTAGGAAGTACTGGGTGCAACACATTCAGATGCTCAGGAGCTCTGACAATGTAAGCCATTTTTATTTGAGATGCCTAGGCATGACTGAGGAGGATAACTCCTCATCTAGATTTAAATTTTGGCATAAGCTCTTACCAGAGAGACAGAAGAGTTGGTATCAAAGGCAGAAGCGGAGGGAAGAAGTGCAGCTGTTCGGGAATGTACCAGTGAAAACATTGCTTCATCCGCAGCTCTCCAGGATAATCTTGTTGCAGAACCAGAAAAGGTGGAGAAAAACCTTGTCTGGTCCGGAATAGCTGGTAGCTTGGCTTTATATCAGCTTGTTGTGGGAGGTACAGGTTCACTTCCCCTCTTCTGAATCAGTCAGATCAGGAATTTCTCAAGTAATAGCCAGATTCTCTAAGTTACAGATGTTGCTTTTTTGACAGTGTACTATTTTGGGTGTCCTCCCGTCCCGTGTGTGTCTGTTTCCCACCCCCCTTGCCATGGAGAGAGTGAAGTATGTTTAATAGTAATAAATATAAAGCTTCCTCAAACAATTTTGAGATATCAAGCTGTTAACTGGTCAGAAAGCTATTGTACCGTGTGACACTACGCTATAGCAATCTATTGCCCTGGAGAGTGAGTACAAGGCAGAAGGAGCTACTCTTCATGCTTCCCCAGGCTCTTTGAGCTAATACACCAATCTGCTTGTTCTGCTTTTAAGTCAGTGATTTGATTTTTTTTGTTTGTTTGTTTCTTCCTCTTTTTCCTGCAGTTTTTATAATCTCAGAACGAGCAGCTTCTCTCTACCAGGGTGAGGCTCCAGTGTGCTGTGCTGCTGTAATGCAGAGACACAGCTGAACAAGTTGTCACTCAACTGAGTAAGAGCTTTGCCAGGCTCGGGGAGAGTAGTAACCTAGAAACATAGCCCAGCAGGGACATTAAGGGATTTAGTCTCAATGTCTTTGGAGGGAGTCTGATATTAAACAGATTCTTTAGACAGAGATGCATTGAGACATTAGAGATGAATATCTGGCTTTTGAACTTCAGATTTGTCAGCGGCGTATGGAAAACATACAGAATTTTTACTCATGCTGGGGGTTTCATATGTTTTCTGAAGTCAGATATGAGGCCGAAGAGTTTGGGATTCCCAGCTAAGATAACTGCCTATTTTCGCGTATTATGCACTCATTTATATCTATGCCATCTTTGTAATTTATGCTCATACTATATGAATTTTCATTTCATAAGTTGTGTGGCTAAAGATTTAAAATGCTGTTAAATATGAAATTCAGCTGGCATTAGTTTGTAGCAGGCTTTGAGTAACTCAGTTTTCCAGTAGTAGTGGGCAATATACAGTTGTTTTATCAGAATTAAGTGAAAGCTTCGCAAAGGGAAGTAAACTCAATAGGATAACATATCATATACTCTGACAGCTCAACATGCATTTTCTTCAACATTGGTTTGTGCTTTCCTATACCGCCCTGGAGTAAAAATGCCTCAGTACTATATCTATGTTGCAACTGACTGCCCTAAATCTAAAATGCAAATACATTTTGACTCAGTTCTTATTCTTGACTCCATTGGTTTTGGGGAGGAAAAACCAACACTTATTACTTACTTTTACCTTTTAAATATTTATTTAATTTTACAGCCTGTTAAATTAATGTTGATGAATATGTACACAATGTTCCAATAGCTGGGAAACATTCATAGCAGGACATTTTAAAGCAATTTTATCTATATATTTGTGTTTGTAACAGTAATATATGTAGATTTCTCCTTTTACATGGCTTCGACTTTTCAAAATGTCTCAATTAATTTTGCTAGCATGTAGTCCCAAGTAATTTATTTTGATACTTCATAAAGTTTGCAAGAAAATAGCATTTGAAAATTTAAATGCTCATGTTAAAAATATTTCTAGGGCACAAAGACTGAGAGGATAGTTGCAGTCTCAAAATTACTGTGTCTTGAATTTCTTTATGGGACACCAAATAGTTTCCTAGAAGAAATATTTGGTTCAATGCATATGCTCATTTCTAGTTAGCAAAGGTCATGTTTTTCTAAGAAACTACTGCTTTGAGATTCAATTACCTTATTTGGAGGATGTTATTTTGCTCAAAGTTGTGCCAAGTTGAAGAACCTCTCACAAAAGAGTTTAATAAAGTGGTACTGTACCTAAAGCACTAACTTCAGTCATTGGAGATTATTTTGCTATGATTACACAGACATCTGAGACAGAGGTGAGAAGAAAAACCAGTTTGTCTGAGTTGTTTCCAGATGCCCTAAACTACCAGAAGATTTAATTGCTTTATGGGGGCCAGGCTTGTGGAAAGAGTACATATTTTATCAGATAAACCTGTGAGAAACAAAGTTTTTGTGGCCTATTGGTCGAAGCCTCCTATGAACATAATGGTCACTAAGAGGGAAGGTGCAGGGAGAAAGGCAGGAGGGAGGAGTAAGACAGAGAGAGAAGAGGAAACTCCGGAGCAAACACAGGAGCTGAAGTGATATGATCAATATGGTGCTGTTTTCCTCAGCAACTGGATCCTGCAGTGTAAACCAGGTAGTTTCACCCTTATCCTCAGTAATCTGAAAACCTATATCATTGTAAAAAATGAGCAATTATTTTAACTTCAGGAAAAAAAAAAACACCTACTTTTTCAGATGTTTTTGACTTGACAGGCAGTCTGTGGACTTTGGTTAACCTAATCCGAAAGCAAAAGTTTGTTTCTAGCTTACAACCTGTCAGAACAGATACCTGTCGTAAATTCTTAAAATACTTTTTCCATGTACTGTTATGCTTAATACTTTTACAGTCTTGACTTATAAACTTTTCTGATGTGAAGAAAGTGTAACATCTACATATGAGAATATACTTCCACAGCTGATGGAACGTGCAGGCTTCTCATTCCAGTTTCAGTCCCAGTAGTCTCTTAATACAGTTTATATTGTAGAGTCGCTGTCAAACATTTTCATTTTTATGGTCTGAAGGCTGTGTTGAATGAAGTTTTCCGAAACTGACCTTTCGGAGAATCTGATGTCCCGTAGTCTAGTGGACCGGTTCTTTTTTATTGAATTTTGAATTGTGTCCGATGTAAAGTAATAGACTATAGGGTCAAAACAGCAGTTTGAAACAGCGATGCACAAAGTGATGGGGTACATAGTCCTGACTGCAGTTACCACTGAACAATTAATCCAGGTCTGTGTTCTCATAAGAGAGTAAAGTATTAAGGTAACATTGTAAGGCACAAAGCAGAAGCAGAATATCACCAAATGGACAAAAATCATTTTGAGTACCTTTTTCTTGCTTAATTTATTCCGACTTAATGTAAGCGGTTTGTTCAAAGTCCTTAAGACCACAGTAGAGCAGGTCACGTTCAAGATGAGTGGAATAAAAAACCCAACTATTTCAATGAAGATAACAATCCTGGATAGGTAGGTTTTCCATGTGTCCTCTGAAAAGTTTTCGAAACACGATCTTTGTTCAGTATTATTACGGCGATTCGTAGACTGGAAAAAGCTTGCTGGTGTGCTGCCTGCTAACACGGTTATCCATACTGCAGCACAGACGATTTTTGCATTCCTTTTGGTTCGGAGAGTCTTAGATCGAAAGGGGTGTACTATAGCTAAAAAGCGATCTACGCTTATGCAAGTCAGAAATAAAATGCTCCCGTACATATTTGTATAGAAGAGAGTGACTGAAATCTTGCAAAGAATGTCTCCAAATGGCCAGTTTCTCGCTACAAAGTAATAAATCCTGAAGGGTAATGTAAACACGAAGAGCAGATCCGATATTGCTAAATTAAGCATGTAAGTTGTAGTCTCGTTTCGCATTTTTAACGTACAAGTAAAAATGTAGATAGCAACACAGTTTGCTATGAGGCCAAGAACAAAGACCATACTAAAGATACACCCATATAAAGTATATTTAAAGGAGTCCTCAGTGGAACAATTAGAGCTTACCATTATAATGGTATGTTTAAAATTCCTGTGATTTGGAGATTTCTCTGGTGTTTTTATTGCAACTTTTTTTAAATTCCAGAAGAACTTGCAGATGTATTTGAACTGTGTGCTTCGGTAAATTTGTTGCACCGGAAAGCTTCAGGGAAGAAACACAAGCTCTGTAGCAGGGGAGTACATCTCCAGCAGTAATCACCAGGAGGTCACTCTTCTCTTCCAAGTGCTGTTTGTAATCACATAGCTGATCTTCGAAAGTCAAAAACCATATCATTTGTGGCAGATGAGGTCATCCCGAAGCTTGCTTAGTCCCATTTTCCCCCCCTTGATTCGATCAAGCCGTTGTAGAACTTTTCTGCCTTATCCTTGGCTGCAGATCATGACGGCGAAGTCTTGTCCATCCAAATTTACTGGGAATGCACCTTTTAGAAAATGATTCCCTGGACGCCGCGAAGTGTTGACAGTTGCATTTCTCCCTCAGCTTTCTTTCTGTAAAACGAGCTTTTCGGCTCCTCGGAGCGCGCTTTCTTGCTTGCTGGCCCCGCGGGGCGGGAAGCAGGGAAGCAAGCTGCTTGCGAGGGCAAAAATGAAATTCCAGAGCGTGTTTGTTCCTGCAGAGCACAGCCCTCCACGTCCTGCGCCCCAGCAGCCTCTCTCCAGCCCGGCTTCTTCTGGAGAGGAGAGAAAAGAGCTCAGGCAATTTGTAGCGTGACATCACAGGAGGAAGAGGTCGGACTCGCTGAAGAATGGTTTCAATTCAGTTTGTTTGCCTTCCTCTAATCTGATAATGTGTCTGCTGGGACTGTACCTTGCAGGCGTGCAGAGTGCTGCCTGCTGCAGCTGCAGCCTCCTGTTAACTCTTTCCGTGCTCCTGAAAGGTGCTTTGTCCGTGGTGGTGGAATCCAAAAGCTTTGTCGCAAAAATGTTTTGCTTCGTCAGGAGACTTTTCAGTGTGTGAATAAGTCTCGAGCCTTAAAATTCCTGGTTTTCTTTGGAGATAGTGGTAATTGTGGGATTTTTATATTTTATGTAGGATTGAACTAACGTTATGTTTTTGGATAGAGGTCTTTGCTTGTGATGGATAACATGTTGATCACTGGAAATCAACTGAGCGGTTCTGTCTTAATTCAGTACACCAGTACATACCTTCAGGGGACACAAAGTAAAGTTGATAGATAATTAAATAATTTCACCAAATAATTACTCAAAGGGAGGGGCATAAAGATTATGAACCTGTGGGTTTCTCTGGGATATTCCCAGAACTGAGATGTGTTGCAGCGGGAGGGGAGAATTTAACTTGTTCTGTATTAGAAAGCATATCCCAAGCTCTATTTCTAATCAGAAAGATGGTTCTTTTCACAAGAAAGTATGCTTCTTTTTTTTTTTTTAAATTTTGTGGTACAAAAAGCATTTTCTTCAATATGTAAGCATAAAATTAATATACTAAAATAAATATTGTGCTATGCAATTGTTTCTGATAATTTAAAAGGAGCCAGTTATCGCACATGCACAAAATATTCCCATTAGTCACTGATCAATGAAACAAAAACATGTTGTAACTAATTAAATCGTTAAGTAAATATAAAAAAAAAGCAGCTCTTACTGCCTTTAAGAGCACATATGAGATAAATCCCAGTTTAGACAAACTCATTTATTTAACAACAGCTTGGATAGACTCACTTCTGGCATCAAAACCAGTCTATTTCGAAGTCTTAGAATAACAAATCTCTTCATATCTGGCTGGGTGGCATGGTTCTTTTGATTTTAATCAGTTGCACGTCAGCAAGGCTCTGGGCAAAAACTCTGTAGTCTGCTAAAGGAGAGTAAATAGCACTTCACAGGGTTTTGGCATAGTTTCTTATCATAAGGTATGTCAGACAAAATTCAGAAACATGCAAAAATGGGTCCTCCTCCTTTTGTTTCAGGTTTTCCCGATAAGTTTCTTCTGTGAAGCTATTTCACCTTGATTTTTCAGGTGAAATCAAGTAGTTTCACTTCAATAGGCTATAACCACAAGAAACCTTTTTGACTGGTTTTGAAGTTCATACCTAACCGTAAAGCGTAGCACATTTTCCGCTTCTAAGTCGGCAAGAAATGAAACGTGAGCTTGGCAGAATCTCCTGTGTGTCCAGCTTAACGTGCATCCTAGCATAGAGTTGCCTTACCTGGCTTTCCTCGCAAAAGCAGTCGCGCGTGGTTAAGTTTTGTTTCTGTTCCCGGCAGCCTTGCACGGTGAAAGGGGAGTTTTCCTGCACTCAGTTACTGGAACGAAAATCCTTGAAGTACAGAAATTTGAGGTCACATGTCAAAACCTCAAGCGGTATTTCATGTTTAGAGAGAGAAGTGAATGGAAATGAGGAGTTCTCTGTTACTTGTCAGTACTTGATTTTCAGTTTGGGCAGAGGTGTGGGTGCGCAGAGGAACGGTGGGGATGTCTGACCAGGGGCACTGTCCATTCTACCGCAGTAAATGTGTTTTCAGAGCAAGCGTGAAGGTGCATCCTCAGCCTTCAGCTTGTCCATCAGACCCCTGTCTTGCTGTGATGAACATCGGCACTACTCAGAGCTGTGTTTTAGGGGCTTGGGTGTATGATTTTGCTGTCATTGGGACTTTCTCATGCCCCTGCACCTTTTTGGTGCAGAAAAGTACGTGCACCTTACACTAGTTGAAGAACTAAGTGATATCCATATGCGTCCAGAAACAGCATTCAGTTGCTGGGTTTCTCCACCTGCACAAGAAAATTTGAAAACCCCAAGCTGACAGGTTTTTACTTGGTATCCTGTTTCAGTGAGGAGGTATATGACTGAGCAGGCAGTCTGACTCATTTTATTGTAAAAGCGTGATGGCGAAGGTGAATTGCATACCCCTTTTCTTAAATTAGATATGGCTGATTGTTATCAAGCAGTGTTTCAATGTGTGAGAGCTTCTCTGAGCTGAATAACCTGTCTTAGCACACCATGAGTCGTGGGAGTCGAGCAATGTGAGAGGGGAGGAAAATTCATCGCGTGCTCTGCTTTCGTTGGATCACGTTTCAAGATGTTGGACTCTGTGCTGTCAGATTTGGAAAAGCCTTCAGTAAGCCCCAACGCTTTAAAAACAAGTCTATCAGTAATTATGGAGGAAGAATTGACGTGGTAATGACCTTGCTTATGCTCCTTTACCACGGGTAAATTTTCCTTTAGGATGGGGAGGGGGGATACGTAGGAGGAAGCAGCTGGAGGGAGGGCCCTGTATGCTGAGGGTTTTTTTTTCTCCAGAGGAAACGATGCTGCCGCTGCAGGGAGATACATATGTAAGTTTGTCCGCCTTTCTGCGTCAGAGACAGGAATGAATTAGAACCTGTCCTTTGTTTCTAGTTCTAGATGAGCAAAGACTGCATTTCAATCAACAAGTTTCCTGTGGCTCTTGAAGAGGCATCAACAGCAGAGTGAACATGGACTCCTTAAAGCTAACTGCTGATGAGATGCTTGAAATCATCTCTCGCTTCCTCAGTGAACAGATTTCGTACACTCCTTCAGTCTGTTACCACTTAGCTCTGCTTCTCTGAGTTTAGACACCTGAGTTTAGATATCTAGGACTCTTGATCTTGGTCTCGTGAGTGACCTTGAATTTGTGTGGCAAACCTATTTCAGCATTGAACAGGGATGCTGAAGGAAAAGTCCCTATAACCCTAGCAGCGTGCTGGTAGAGTGGCTATAGGACACTGCCACTAACAGCTGCTGCTTCCTGCTACCCCAGATGTCATAGAGTTGGAGACTTGTTCGCATTTAGGACACAGGGGCAGGATCTCTTAAGTTGACAAGTCCAAGGTGAGAGGTAAAGAAATGCTTCACTGAACTAAAACAGATATTGGAAGGCTTTCCAAGCCTTTGGAGTTGTTTTGCCCGGTATTGTGTGTTCCTCTGATGTTACCCGAGCCTTCAGTCCTGGAATCAAACAGAAGTTGTAGTCTAAGGTGAAATGAATTTGCGTCCAGTTTTGGGCCCCTCGCTTTAAGAGAGATATTGAGCTCCTGGAGTTGAGTCCCCATCCCTGGATGTGTTTAAGAATAGGGTGGATGAGCTACTTGAGGATATGGTTTAATGGGGATTAGGGATGGTTGGACTCGATGATCTCTAAGGTCTTTTCCAACCTAGAAATCTATGAAATCTATGAAGTCCAAAGAAGGGCGACTAAACTGGTCAAGGGGCTGGAAAATAAAACTTATGAGGAGCGGCTGAGGGAGTTGGGGCTGTTTAGCCTGGAGAAGAGGAGGCTGAGGGGAGACCTGATTACAGCCTACAAATACTTGAGAAAGGATGGTGGGGAGGTGGGGGAAGGGCTCTTTACATTAGTGATGGGTGATAGAACAAGAGGAAATGGGTATAAGCTTAGTCAGGGGAGATTCAGGTTGGATGTTAGGAAGTATTTCTTCTCTGAAAGGGTTGTCAGCCACTGGAATAGGCTGCCCAGGGAGGTGGTTGAGTCCCCATCCCTGGATGTGTTTAAGAATAGGGTGGATGAACTACTTAGGGATATGGTTTAATGGGGATTAGGGATGGTTGGACTGGATGATCTCTAAGGTCTTTTCCAACCCAGAAATCTATGAAATCTATGAATTTTGAACTTGTCTCATGTACTGTGTTTAGCCCGGCGCTGATGCTGCTACTGAAAGCTCTTACTTTAGAGGAAAAAAACAACTTCAACATTAATAACATTGTAATAAATAATGTAAAAATAAATTCTTGTAGTGCTTCCAAGGCCAGAGTACGCACTGTTAAAAGAAGGTTGTCAGAGATGGACAATATGCTGTATGTAACTCCATGATTCTATAACTGATGTTATGGCTTTTAGAGGCACGACTGTATCGTGGTACAGGCATCTGTTCTCACTTCAGTTAAGCACGCTTATGCAAAGAACTCATTCTTTCGGTTGCAGTGGAGACAAAACCTAGCAGGACAGTATTTTCTTTGCCCTAAGTGTTATTATTTATCCAGTCATTTTCACGGGTTTTAGCATTTTTAGTCTGCTTACTGGAGCTTCTCTTTGGGCATGTGTATGTACAGGAAGAAATTTATTATGGTTGAGATTTAGGCTGGGAGCCAGGAAGCCTGTTTCTGACTGTGCCACAGGTTTTTCTGTTCCAGTCCTGGCAAAGTTTTCGATGACTTTGTGCTTTAACTTCCATCCGTGTAAGAGCTCGTTCACTTCCTCACTGGGATGCGAGGCTATCTTAACTGTTAAATACTGTTCGAAGTCCTTGGATGGAAAACCCTTTATGAAATATAATATTGAGATAATTACAGTGGCTAGTGAATGTGATAAAAATATAGGAAGGTTAAAATTTTGTATTTTTAGATTAGATGCCTGCCAAGAAAAAGTATCTTTTAAAAGATTTCACTTGGTGCAACTCCATAAGTCTATAGGGAAGTAGGTGTAGAGAAAGCAGGGCTGGGGACTACCTTTCAGGAGCTGCCTGCTCAGACACTCATAAGCTGCTGTAAGACTGCTTCTAGTAAGTGGCTTAAATGCAATGATGGTGTCCACTTACAGAGACAGTGTGAAGTAGTTAACGCACTGAAAATTCTCTTTTTCCCTCTTAAAAATTTTCCAGTGTAGTAGACAAGTCTTAAAATGAGTATTATAAGACTATAATACAATAGACTATAATATAATAGACTATTTTTATCTAGCCAGACTAATCCTGCATGACTGTTGCATAGCCAGTTAAAGACTCCTCTGTATCAGGAAACTTGTAGCTTCATGCAAATGAAACTACACCTACAAATTACAAGTAAAAGTTAAAAGAAAATGAAATATTTTCTGCTGAAAGTTTGACTGAGCTTCTAGAACCAGTCTTCCTGATTAGTTTTTGGTTTACTACCTATGTTGTAGTACCTAGCTGCCAAAAATCTTTCAAATATTTAAAAAAAAACAAAGCAACAAAAAAAGGCAAGAGAAGCTAAAGTATTTGGGCTGTGAGTCTTAGGTTCTCTAAGTTAAAATAATTTCTCTATATGTGTAATTGCTTAGAAAGGGAAAAGGAAGCTTGGAATAAAACCAGAGTTCTTCATTCCTGTGCATTTGAAATGCTTCTCTTTTCTCTTTAGAATTGTTTAGATGTCCTCTATAGGAAACACAACTGCTCCTCTCCTGCTTGCAGAAAGAGGAAACAGTTTCTCTCCTTTTGTGTAAATTCAGGCTGCTGGAGTTCTTTCCCCGCCCCCCCCTCTACTCTTGGATTCATGGAGAGGAGGGCTTTTTAAAAACCAAGTATATGCGTAGCAAAGGTATTTTGTTATTGCAGTCTCTCTAAATAACTTGAGCCCAACAGATCACTTTGGTTCTTGTTCTTAAAAATCTGTGCAATGAATGTGACAATCATACTTTAAGAAATGCCACTTTTAGTCAAATTCTAGTTCTGAAGCACTTCTTCACATTTTGTTTCATGTCCATGTATGAGTAAGCAGTTTCTTTGAACCACTTTAGTTACTTACACGAAGTCCCTTGCTTGTTGTTTCCTATAATGTCCTTTATATACTCAGTATTGCAAAGAGAAGTGGACTACGGAGAACGTTTTACTTAAGAAATACTGTGTAAAAGCTGATCTAGGCAGAAAGGAAAACCAATATGTGTTGATTAATAATTTTTAAGCAACTGAGAGGTAAATGAGTATATTCTGTTGCTTTCCTAGCTGGAACCATCTGCTTTGAAGTGAAATTTCAGATCTAAAGTGCTGCTCTTTGGACAGTCATTGCAGTATCCTTTAGCGTAATATAATCCTTAAGAATACTTACAAATCTATTTGAGGCTTTCTAAATACTCTAATTTATGGGAGAACTTCTTAAGAGAGTGAGAAAATGGGAGAATCTTTAAAAATACCACTAATTTGACATTATTTTTCTTGTTTAATTTTGATTTTTCATAACAGGTTTTTTTGAGCGAGGTTTTGGAAAAAACTGTCCATGCACAGTGATGGAGAAAAATGCAGAACTGTGTGAAGTTTGTCGTACAAATTCTGAAGATATTTTTAGAATATTTCATTTCAGAAATATGAAATATTACATATTTCCGTTTACATTTTAGAGCTTGTTCTTGGCATTATTTGGTTTGTTGACCACAATAGTTGAGACAGAGATTGAAAATATAGGATTTTTTTTTGAAGCACCATACTGGAAATTTGAAAGTAATTTTTGTGATAGCATAATAGAAATGTGCAGTGTCTTCACGGTAAAAGAAGCTTTGTTATCTCAACGGTCCAGTTAATGCTAATGACCACATTAGGCTTACCTGGAACTATGTGAACGGTATCATGGAATAGGCAGATTGGTTGTTCGCATTGTACATACACACGAGCAGTTACAGCAGTGTTGTAGGCCACTAACAGATGACTGATAAATACTTGCATGAAAGGTCTTGAGTTGCATTTGTTGTGTAACTCACGGAAAGTCCCAGCAGCAGTTTTTGCTTACATTCTCAAAAGTTTTGATGTGCAAAGTAAATTTTTTTCTGAGAACGTGATTATAAAGATACCCAGAGGCAACAAGCAACAATTGGATAAGATATTATCAACATGTCCATTTGTTATCCGATACTTTTAAAACGGTGGCCCTCACCTCCCTCTGGTACGTGCAGCAATAGCAGGTAAGAAATGCCACACCTACTTACCTCTCCCTGCAGCCTCAATTTTGAATTCTTCATTTTCTGTAGTTACGAACAGCGTGTGTGTATGTGTGTTAGGCACTGCCGCCTTAAACCTCTGCCCCTTCATAGAGCCTCACGTTAAGGGAGAAATTACTTTGCATGAAGAACAAAATCACCATTTCCCTTGCATCTTTGGAGTAGTTTAATGACCCCACTTGGCAAGATAGGAAATTCTTGAAAGGTGATTGACAATGGTTCTGCTGCTGTGTCGTACAGTATTTCTCAGAGACCCTACAGTATATGTAATAGACATAGAAACATAGAATCATAGAATGGTTAGGGTTGGAAGAGACCTCAAAGATCATCTAGTTCCAGCCCCTGTACAGATGTCTGTTAGAGGCAGTGAAATGGAGAATTGGCAGTTCATAAATTGTATCCAGATATATCCTGAGGTGATGTTTGAAGTTGTACTTTATAGATTAATGCAGGAAAACTTCTTTATATATATTGCAGTGTATTCCATGGAGAAAAAGCAGCATGGCATCATGCATTAGAAGTGTGTGATTACAACATAGAAGCTAAGTGTAGCTGATCTTACAGTAGGCTAGTGGGAGGTTAGATAAAACAAAATCTTTTCCAGCTTTAATCTATAGGTTGAGTGGCTTAAAAGGGGTGGGCTAAAAAACAAAGTTAAAGGATCATAAAGATGAAAAGCTTGAAAAATGGACATTGACATTGTTCAGAGGAAAGGAAAATGGAAAAAGGATTAGTAAATAATCTTAGCAACATCATTTTGAATTGACTGGAATAGGACAAATAGGGATAGAATTAATAGGAATAGTACCTGGAGTACTTTGTTCAGCTCTGGGGCCCCACAACACAAGAAGGACGTGGACCTGTTGGAATGAGTCCAGAGGAGGGCCACAAAGATGATCTGAGGGCTGGAGCACCTCACCAATGAATACAGGCTGAGAGACTGGGGTTGTTCAGCCTGGAGAACAGAAGGCTCCGGGGTGACCTTATTGCAGCCTTCCAGTACCTAAAGGGGGCCTACAGGAAAGCTGGAGAGGGACTTTTTGGAAGGGTGTGTAATGATAGGACAAGGGGCAATGGATTTAAAGTGAAAGGGGAGATTTCGATTAGGTGTAAAGGAAGAAATTCTTCACTCTGAAGCACTGGCACAGGTTGCCCAGAGAAGCTGTGGATGCCCCATCCCTGGAAGTGTTCAGGGCCAGGCTGGATGAGGCTTTGAGCAACCTGGTGTAGTGGAGGGTGTCCCTGCCCATGGCAGGGGGGTTGGAACTAGATGATCTTTGAGGTCCCTTCCAACTGAAACCATTCTATGATTCTGTGAATTTCTAATGAATTTTTAAAGTGTCAGGCAGGAAGAGAGATGCCTAAGAACAAAATACCTGAGTTCCCAAACTCTTATTTGCATATTTTGACCTTTAAAAAGCTGTGATGACATAATGTCAGTATATGAAATTTCTCTCTACCTTATATGCAGGAAATAAGTTAAATGACTTTCCCTAATACCGTGGCAAATTCTGGCTCTACTCAAGCTTATACTTTCTAAATCATAGGATTATAAAATCGAAGTTTAATTGGAGTTGGCAGAAATTTGCCAAATGTTCCATGACTAAAAATTCTTACTCAAAATACTTTGCAAGTGCAAAACATGACTGTTTTATGAAAAAAATAAAAAATCAACTGCTATAGGAAGGAAATGGAAGAAGCTTCATGAATTATTTTGGAAGCTCTTCCAAACATACAGGATGAAATGGGTCAGAGGATCAGAACTTGTAGAAAGAAATTTGTAAGGCAATTACTTTTTATTTTTCAGATCTTAAGTTTAATTTTTTGCCCAACATGTGTTCTCTGGCCAGGATTGAGGTAGGCTGATTCCATGTCAGGATTACTGGTGTTTATCCACATAGTTGTTGAGGATGTATTTCACTTTCATGCCAAATTACTTGCAACCACTGCATCAAGTGCTTGTAGCCTCTTGCACTTTTGGTCAAATGGAGGCCTCTGATTTTGTATGAGAGAATTTTGACCTCTGCTTGTTAGAGGTTACAGCACAAAGCCTGCAGTCACATTCCTATTCTCTTTTTTATAAAGGATAACATTATGAAACTATTGAAAGAATTTATCATAGTCATTCAACAAGTTTTATGTGAATTCATATAGTTTCAGAAAGCAGCTATGGTGTTAATTTGGTTTCCTTCACAAAATTGGAATGTAAGAAGTTAGGGGAAAAAAAAGATTTGTAAGAATTGTTCAAGCTGGTAAGCTAATTAGTATAGATAAATACTGACACGAAAACGCTTGTCAGGGGAGAACTGCTGCCAAGAAGCAGAACTTGGACTTGATTAATGTGAACTATTACTTTCTAAATGTAAAAGTCAGCAAATAACCTCTTTAAATTCTGCATCATAAGATCACTTAAGTTATTATTTAGCATATCATTAGTACTGGTAAACAGCTATTACAAGTACTTCAGCTGATTTCTGCCCCCCACAACTGCTCTTTCCTTCCAGCTCATATTCTGAAGTTTTATGAAACAGATTAAGTACTTTATGAACTTTTAAATCACATTATTGACCATGTTTAGCAGTTTTATTTTCAGTGTGGCGATCAGCTAATACCTAGAAGGTAAGAAAGGAAACTCAAAACTTTGGAGGAGGGTCAAAGGACATGCTTCTCATATGATGTTTTAAATTTTTCTGCTGAAATCTTGAAAGATATGGAGTGAGGCTCTCAAACGCAAAAGGCATAGTGTACGTTAGAAAAGGAAAAGCCTTTTTCCATCAACTAAGCTTCTGCAGAAGTCTGAAGGTTGGTTGAAAGAACATTTGTCACAAATGAACCATTTTCACTTCAACCGTGTTAAAAATCGTCCTGGAAGGGGTAAAGCGTTTGTCTGGGAAATGTTGGTTTGACCCTGGCAGGAGAGGGAAGGCTGGAGCCCACATCTTGCACTCTGACTAAGTGCTTTCGTTGCGAGAGATTTCTCATCCTTTGCTGTGAGTGAGTCCTCTGAAACAAGGCCTTTACCCTCAGAAAATTGCACTATAGTGAGAACAGAAGCTTTTCCCTGCAGTTCCCAGTGAGCTGTCTGTGTAATAGGGTTTGGCTCCCCCAGGCACTTCCAGTGGTGCTGTTGGAGTGAGGTCCAGGTAGTGGCATGCAGCCTGCGCCGTCCTGCACACCTCTTAAGTTTCTGGGCTTTGTCAAACTTTCTCAGCTGCTGTCTGTGGTCGTTCAGTGGTATGGATGGAAAAAGTTAACTTTTGGTTATGCAAGTCCTTCAAATCTGAGGTAGAAGCAGTAGTACTGAAAGGAATTAGCTCTAAGTTGCAGTAGTTATCAGTCACATCATCTTTGAAAGAAAAAAAAATGTTGCTTGATACGGAAGGCAGGGTGTAAGAGTGAGCAGATTAGGTACCTATTATTTAGGAGCAGACCACGAAGGTCCTACTTCTGCTGACAAATATTACCGTAACACACTCTGTATTTCTTGAATTCATTGGGTTCTGATATGGTTTTTATGATTGTCTTAAGCAGTTTTCAGTGTGGGCTGTTGCTCAAAATAATCCTATTATCGTCCCTTCAGGCCCCTCTCTCTGCTTCTTCCCTTGTGCTGTGTGTATGTACACACTCAGCTGACTGAGGAGAACTATTTAGTTTAAAATTAATCCTGACAAATATATAATTTCCACAGTCATAGCTGTGCTAACAGTAAAGCAAGGGACGGAGCAGAAAGCGCAAACGTGTAACTTAGGGAAGTCCCAGGGCACATAAACTGATTTAAGCTGATTGTGAAACTGTGCTTTAAGTGCACAACAATTTTGTTGTTTGACTCTTGACCAGATGTTAACTTAGCGTTGGTTAAACCATGTGAAGTTTAAAAGCCTCTGCAAAGCTGAAGAGTGCTTCTGGAAGACCACCCTATAATTTATTTTCATGTAAATGGTTTGAAATAGTGATATTTATAATATAATAAAAGAGAGCCATGTAAGCCTGATTAATTTTTCCACAAAGGAGGATAAAAATGAGCAGTAATATGAACATATTATGCATACTCATGCTTCCCTTTGAGATGAATAAGGATGATGCAGGATGACAGCTTTGTAAGGCAACTATCCAATTTGGACTCCATCAAGGACGCTGCAAGTTTTCTTACTGACTTCAGGATGGTAGATGCTTTGGGCTGACTGTCTTCAGTATTGGTCTTGGTTTTGCTAATACTAGATCCAAAACAAAGTAACTCCTTTAAATTTGACAGCTATTTCCATGCATTCTTTGTCTTTCTTCCTCTGAGATAGGCGAAAACTGGATTGTATAAATGCACAGAACAACTTAAATGTATATACCTAAGAGTGAATCAGTGTGAAAATAGTAAGTTTCCTTACCACAAGCAAAGTGTTAAAATGTCACGGTCAACTTGTGTTTTTAAGTCTTCTTTTTATTCTCTGATTTTCTGAAACAGGCAGTTTTTCCTTATTAAAATACAACAGAAATCTATCGTACTATGGCTTTCATTTCATGGAAATTTTACTTCCTTTAAGATAATCCTTTTAGAGCTCACCTTTATAGTAGAGTTCATAAAACAGATGGGCTTTGGGGTTTTTTTAAGTGAACTCTCTGTTTCTGTCCCTCAGCCTTTCTTAATAGTGATTTCCAGGTTCTCGGAGGAAGAAGGGTGCTTGGAGATCTCTATAACTGGGATTGGAAACTGTTTATTTAATCTGTCTGCCCATGCTGTGCATCTGCACTGTTCTTCCTGCACAGACCTGTCAATCCAAATGCACTTTTAGTTGCTTTTGCCATAGCTGTGCTCAAGGCCGTAGGCGCAGCTGAAGTCTTCGTGCCTGCAAGAGGTAGGTTTTTTACAGTTCAAGCACACTGAGCTTCAGTATTGCACCGTGTGCTGATGGCAGGAAATGAGCGAAGTAGAAAGTACATGAAAGGTAGTTTTAGGAGAAATGGCTGACCTGCGGTTCAGATTTGGTTTTCTAGTGCGGATAACAGGAGAAGCTGTAAAATTCAACAGACTTCAAATTGCGTCATTTTCTACATAATGTGTGACTTTTACATGCTTTGGAGTTTGAGAACTAAAGGGAAACATTTTGGGGGGCTTCTATATGCCTGGTAGTTTAAAATTCCTTGGAGGGAGCGGAAAGCCTCCAAGTCATCTCAGCCTTCTCACATTTGCTCAAACCATAGAAAGTAAACAGTACCAAGTTTGACTTGGTTATATGAGACTTCAGTAGAACAGTGTTCAAATATTTAAATTATTTCATGCACAGTGTTAGTTCATAGCATGATCAAGTTTTAAAATGGCTATGATGTCTTTTAAAACACTCATTAGTGAGGTTCTATTTTGAAATTGCTAAAAGAGAGACCTCAACTTGATTGTAGGGCTAGCAGAAAGAGTTTGAAATGTTTTTTGTTGGAAAACATATTGGCAAATGCAAGGTTTCTGTAGGAATATGTTTCAGTGAAATTTCTTCCAAAAAGGCCAACTAAATTAAAAAGCAAAAAAATCTTTAGACGCAAATTTCATTTTCCTTAAATTTCAGGGAGTAAAACTAGGAGCAAAAGACTTTGATTTTTCTCAGAATAGCATTGAAACTCTGGTTTTGCTCTGTTTTACAAATGACAGAGAGTTTCTCACAATAAAAATTCAGAGAGCTTGAATAGAAAAGGACTTTTACTGAAGGATTTCACAGGATATTTGTAATTTAATGAAATCAAGGGAAACATAGGTTTTTGTTCATTTGGTAATTTAATGTACCTTGTGAGCTAAGTCAGCTTTACTGCTTTGTTGATAGGTGCTCTTCGTGTATTGCCTAACATCACTGATTTGTTATTTCAGGGAGAGTCACCTACATTCTTTTGGGTACGTGTTGCAGTTTTTAATTATATGCCAGTAGAAATACAATGGAAAGATAAGTGGTCAAGGACACGTGTTGCACAGAGGAAAGAGGCAGTAGAGGCCATGCAAACTTCTTGATTTTCATAAACACATCTGCTCCCTACACTCAGGAGTACCTGAACACCAAAAAAAAAAAGTGTTGTCAGAATTTTGACATTCTTTTAGGTTGTGTTACTTTTAAAATTTTGTCAGTGGGGTGCATACTTCTTGGCCAGCGTGGCTTTTGTAAGGCCCTTCTTCTGAGGCAGCTGGTTGCCCTCATGGGTCTTGCAAGGAGCCTCCAAACCCAGGTTCCAGAATGGATGGGCAAAGGAGCTGCAGATGGGAAGACTCGATGCTGAGTGTGGGTCCTTCACTGCATATATGTGTAGCACAAGGCCTTCCTATAGGGAGGGAAGTTTTTACATCAGTGTTATTCAAATGTGAAATGGAGGATCTAGTATGTGGTATTTCACAAAAAAAAACCCACGATCTTTTTGTCTTTTGTAACTGTTGATTTTAAAACTCAAAGGTGATTAATGTTATTTAGTCCCATTTTTAACAAGCTCGAAGGAAGCTAAAAATGAGAAGGGTAAGTTGGCAACAAAAATTTTATGGTACTGCCACCTCACTGTACTGCAGCTCTTTACATATCCATTATTTGTTAGTCAAATAAATCAGAATGACAGCGTGCCATTATTTCCATTCTTTTTACTGTCCCCCAAACTGTTGAAGTGAACAGAAGTGGCTCATTTTATATGAAGCAATGACCAGCAATTGTCCTCTGTGACATCCAGTAATCAGACATTGTGTATTAGGCTGTTGTATTTACATAGAAAAGCATTTAGGCTTGACCTTATGGTGTAAACAGAGAACAAAGTGTTTCAAAGCACTATAAATAAGTAATTTCCTGCATGATTTCACTCTAAATATCTAAGGGGAAAATGCCTTGCGGCATGGTTTTCCAGAGCCTGAGTTGGCCTTTACTGATCAGTCTTTAAAAAAGGTTTTTGTGCGTGGCCATGAGGAAAGGCACTCAATATCATGTCTTATGTTATTTTCTGAAAACTTACACTGACCTGATTGGGGAAATGTTAGCTTGAGCTTCTTGCAGAAGTGGCTGAAATCCAAGTTACTTAACTGTAGCTATAGTTTACCACTTAGACACACTCACTTAGATCTTATCTAAATTGTTTAGATATTTTTTGCACCTTTTGAGTGTTTTTGCCCTTCTTTGCTAGCTCAGCTACATCTTCAGGCGTTCAAAAAAAAATAAAGCAGATATACTGTGTTGTATTAAGTTTTCTTTAGTCTTTTTGAGGATCCTAGCGTAATTCCGTGGATACTTCTGACTCCATCATTTACTGAGGGATACTCATGTGTTTGACAGTATTAGTTACATGTTTTTCCATCTCAGATCTATGAAAAGCTAATGCTGACATACTAATTTTAGAATTGTTTCTGATGTGGTTATACAAATTTTCAGTTTGTAGTTAAGGGAGCCAACTAACGCATGTATCAGTGAAGTTGCCTTCAAGAGAAGGGGGGGAGGTGAAGTGATAAGCAGAAAAAAGCCAGGACGATAAGGAGATCGGCACTTTTTTTTTGTAGAAAGCACTGTAACATCTGCCTCAGAACTAGCTGCAAAACTTTGAGAGAAAACAGTAGGAAAAATACTTAGTAAATGTTGAAATACTAGATTTGTAAAATTGCTGAAAAGCAAGTATGAAATGAGTGTTACATCAAAAAATACAGATACCAGTGTCTTCCAAGTTTTTGTTTCAGATCTGTTAAGACAAGTTATTGAAAAGTTTGGAGTGTTTTGAGTGATTTTTGTACTGTCCTGTGTCATACTGTCAAAATTCAATTACTTATTTTCAGATGGGGAGAAATATCTGTTTAATGAAGGCTAATCAATAGCCCAAGACTTTTTAAAATCTTCTCTTGTTAATCTGATTTCCAGTGTACTACTCCCTACATGTGTTATACTGTATCTTGTCTGATTGCTCAATAACTGCTTGTAAGGCAGAAAGGTTTAATTGGAGATGTCTTGTTAAATTCTGTAAGATGGGCACTCAGAAGCTCTGCATATGCTTCTGCTTTGAAAGCTAAGCACAACACGATGACTGCTGGGTTTTGTCTGCCTTGAGCAAATACTAGGTGTATACGAGGTAACTGAGCTTGAGATATTCCCTCATGGTAGTCACAGGAGTATTGACTCAAATTAAGATCAAAACTCTTCTTAAGGGATGGGTTTATGCTCAAAATGTTGCTACACTGATAGTTTTGTTCTAGTGTTAGTTTTTTCTTTCTTCTCTGTCGTGTAGTTTTCTTCAGATCGAAGTATTTTCTAAAGGTGGTTGATAAATCTGTTGCATAAAACAGTTTTCTTGCTCGTGTTGCCATATTTTGTTATGAAACATGGAATATTGTTTCTGGAACTCCAATTTCTTTGCCTTATTTTTCTCTTTTTAGATTATACAAAGCACATTGCAAGATATTTATAGTCCTTTTTGCTTTTAAATATCACTCAGCAGCTTGCTCTTTATGTTTTCAGGAAATGTACCATCCCCTAGCTAATATTACATTTTCTAGAGAATTGGTATTTCTGTACGTGCAGTTTATCCACATCTTCTGCTGATTATCTGTTGCATCTTTTTTTGTTCCATTCATAATTTGTTGACTCCTTGGTTATGTTAGTGAAAGATGCTGTCCTGCTTTTGTGAAAACTGCTCTCTACGAAGTTTCCCAGCACACTTACCATTTTTAGCTGGATTGAGAGAATTGGTGGTGGTATGTTGTACCTAAATTTGTCCAACTAATGAGAAGCTGGAAAGAACAGAAGACTTGAAACTGAATTACTGGCTTTAACCAAAAATCTCAGAGGCGCTTCATTGTTGTGCTTGTACTCGGAAAAATAATTCCTGGAACATGCTCTTAATTATTGTTCTGGGAACCGGGACTGTGTAGTCAATTAGAAATGAAACTGCTAGAAAGTGTGATGTGGTGCTGTGAAAATCTGCTTGGTTGTTACTATAGAAATTACATACATAAATTCTCTTTAGTGAGGTAGGCATTTTGTGATCCAAATATTCTTCTGAAGAAAGTGCGTGAGTGGTTTGTTGCTCCTGAGTGTAATATTTTTTTTCATGTATGGAAATAACTATAAAAGTGATGTTAATACCGTGTGCTGTCTGTTAATGTAATGGTCCTTTAAAGCATTTCTTCTCTACTTGCTTTACTGAAAAAGTCTTCATGCTCGGTAGTATTTTCACAGTTTAAGGTTGTTGATAAGCTTCTCAACCTCAAGATTTTTGGCAGGACATTTTGTTGCTGACTGATACTTTGTCATTTCCAGCAGTCAAGTAGTTCCCATCGGGTGGGTTTTAGTTTATGTATTGTACATAATTTCTTGTGCAGAGAGAGGGGAAAATTGGTATCAGCGCAGTTTGTCTTTGACACCTTTGGCTTTCACCTAAAAATCTTAAGAAGTAAGATTTGTCCAAGAATTAGTCATAGTGAAGCCTGGTTAGAGCTCTTGTTTAAAATATAAAGTCATTTTCCTCTGTTCATTATTTTTGCTTTTATCATAATTCAATATTATAGCTACTTTATCATCCAGTCATTGAAAGTCATGAGATCTTTTTGCAGTGAGTTTATTTTTCCTAAAACTGCATGATTTTGTGCTTCTAGTAGCCTTCTCTTCCTTGGCCCTGCCACATTTCCCTGTCATTTGTGAACATTAAACAGCAGCTGTCCCAGCAGAGAGCACGAGGCTTCACTGATAACCTGTCTCCTCTGTGAAAATTGACCATTTGTTCATACTTCCAATATCTGTTGTTTAGCCGGTAGCTGCATTCCCATCTGCACTGTGGCAGCACTGTCTTCGAAGAGCCTTTCCTGAAGGAGGCTGTCAGAGCCTCTGATCTGAAGATCTGCTGCAGAAAATCACCCTGTTCACAAATGGGTGGATCACTTTAGAGGAGAAACGTGGGAATTTGTGAGACACGACTTCCCTTTCTCTGCCCTCGTACTGCCGCTGAAAGATGGTATCATGTCATCCTCCAGCTGTGGTTTCTGTCTCTTTATTTGACCAAATGCACACACTTGTGTTGCCATAAGGTGAACTGGATAGGGGATCTGGTCTGAAAAAAAAGGCCTCCTCTGCCATATGTATTTAAATAATAAAAAAAAAAAACCCCAAACAAAAAAAACCGAACTAAATGAAAGCAACAAAACCACAGTTCCCTGTACCAGTTCTCCAACTCTGCTGACCCAAGAGGGGTTGGGGATGGTGGAGAGGAGGGAGCAGGTTGATGGGGTAGTTTGGGACTGTGTCTTTTGGTGGAATACTGTCTTGCGCTGACTTAAAGTATTTGTCTAGTTAAGACTTGGATGTGCTGAATATTAACTCCTTAGTTACTCAGCAAAGCTTTCTTTTTCTTGATAAAAAGCACTGTAAGTTGTGTGAGTCTTGGGCAGAAAACTGCAGTGCAAGAGCCTGCTGCAAGCCATGTAGTAGCAGTCTCCCCGGCATCATCCTGAGTAGTTTAAACAAAATAGTTGAACAAAAATGTGGTTCTGCTTGTAGGCTGTCTTTCAAAACAGTTTTTAAAAAGTCAGTTTCACAGCGTTGGCAAATAGGAGTAGTCCTGGTGACCATAGTTCATTTTTCTCAATATTCTACTGGTGATTGGTTTGCAGAGCTACAAAGCAATAGCTGTGTCAGTAGTTTCCCTATTTGCAGAGTGTTATCATCAGTCTGCGTAATATTTTTGAACACACCAATAGTATTAGTCACTATCTTGACACAGGAGGTCTGTCATCTGTATGGTTAAAATATAAAAACTGGAGAAAAAAATTAAAGTTGTTGAAATCCCTGGGTCATCTTTAAATTTGTTTCACTTTTTAATTTAGCTTGGCTTTGCTGCTGTTTTTAAAAGCAACTATCACCCCAGATATCTCATCGTGCCCGTCAACTGTTTGTCTTGCTGTCATATGCTTCTTGAGGCTCTTTTTTTTTTTTTTCATCTGTCCCCACACCTTCCCATAATTTCTGGGGAAGACATGCGTATAGTGGGCCTCTTGGAAGTTCGATGGCTGTTTTCACATGCACCCTTTTCCATTGCTAGGAAGCATATCTTGATGATGCTCTTGTATCCTGCAATGAGGTGGTCCCATGGACCTTTGCTGAGAGACGTTGTAAAACATAGATATTGGTTAATATAAAATCATCTGATGAAGAGTAATTTTGGGAGTAGAAGGGTGGAAAATTGTGGTATTAATTGTTCTGAAATAATTTCTGAATTCTACCAAGATTTGCTGGGTCTCTTCAGAGGATTTTGAGGAAGACTAGATGATTGCAAAACTGCAAAGAGAATGGATTTGCAGCATTATTTAGAGCAACACAAGTTGTAAGATGCATATCGCTCTGGTGACCTGGCTTGTTTTCTCTGACTGAAGAGATTTGAACTCCTTTTTTATGAGGCCTTCAAATAACTTTTGATAGGAAATCTCCATTTCTTCCATTAGAGATGCTTGATTTCATATTAATATGTATGTGTATACACTAGAGACCGCCTAAATCAGTTCCACGTTTCCACAGTGGCTCCTACATGCCAGAGCAGAGAGCAGTTACTCTTTTGTTTGGTGCAATAACTATTTTATTTTGTAAGAAACCCTAACATGAGAGAACTAAATTTAAATCTCCTAACAGGCTTGAGGCTACAACATCCACTTTCGGGTCAGCTGCTCCTGTGCTTTGTGTCAAGGACTTGCAAATAATCAGTTTTCATGATTTGTATGTGTATCAGTAGGGGCTTGTCACTTCCCTCCATAGTTCATGACTTTCTAAGCCTCTTGTGTGAGGAGGGAAGACCAGTCAAAATATTGCTTTCAAATGACCAGAATTAATTAACAGTCACTTTGCTTTAACAGTTGCCTTTCTGTCTTTTTTCTCCTCTCTGCATAGTGTGCATTTAGATAGGAGATCCTCACAACGCTTGTTAACAGTATGACTTTATTTTAAATACTGGAGATGAGTAAGGTAGGAATACGACTTGTATTAAGCATACATTTGGTCTAAGGAGTTAAAAGCAGATCTGACAGTATTCTTAGTATGAATTATACCATTAACACTGCAGTTGTTAATGTTTTTCTTTATACATTTTGTAAGAACAAGCCCTAATAGAATCATAATTTGTATAACACAACTCATACGTATGAAATTAAAACATGGTCTTTAATCTTACTGTTTTTTCGAAGTAAATGCTAATTAAATTTAGACTGTGAAGTATGTTTTGTTTTGGCAGTCCTAAATTATTTCAGAAACCTGACTTTTCATGTGAAGCTTCTGAAAATTACAATTACAAGCAAAAGTCAGCTATCTGGACGTGCAATTCCACCATGGGAAAGAGGAGTGGAAATAGCTCACGTCGATCCAGTCCTTGCACTTCCATTCCAAAGCTGTCAATTCTAAATTGGCTTTGTTTTGCCCTGCAAAATCACAGCCACCTTTTATCATATTATGAAGAAGAATGTTTCTTAACATTATGTATGTCGATTGATTGATTCAATAATTTGAGGTGGTGTTGATTGCATATCTGAAAAAAAACAAACCACAAGCCCAAAACACACTCATAAGGTAGCTAGGCGTTGAGATATCCACATAGTTTAGTGATAAACATAGTGTTAAAATTTGTTGTGGACAAATAACTAAAACCTGAAAATCAATTAGGAAATTATTGTTAAAGAATGGAAGTATAAAGCAATAGAAAAAAAAGACAAAAGCAGTTTTCAAAATATCGTGAACTGCTAATTAGTACTGCTGAGAGTAAAACTGCTCAGGGACTTCCTCCGTAGTCAGTCAAGAACACTCAAACCCCAGGGTAGCTGTTCTCCCTGTTTAAGGATTTAGGTCTTTCGTTTAATCTTTTCATGGAAACCAAAGTCCAGTTAAACATGTTGTTGGGACAGAGCGAATGTGAAGATCAGGAAACTGGGAAGCACCTCCATATCCTGTAGTTTCACCATAGCCAAATAAAGATTAGCCAACAAGAAATTCTGCTGTTCTTGTCCTTAAAAGGAGCTTTCAGATTGGGAAAAAAAAACACCTCACTGCAAAGGTTTGTGATGCAGATATTGCTGCAGGGCAGCATCCTGCAGAGGCTGCCTTAATGAAGCCCTGCGTAATGCATGGAGTTTAGTGCTGCAGAGTTATGGTAGCCCTGGGTAGTGGGAGAGGGGACTGAGTACAATTTCAGTATTATCCTTCCTTCTGATGCCAATGACTGTCTAATTGTAGCCTTAATTGCTTCTCACTTTCCACACTAGTAAAATGAGGCTTCTCTAGCCATTGCAGGAAGTCTCAGATGAAAAGCAGCATTTCACTTAATAAAATCTATTCTGTGGCTACATCTAGTAACATTAATCACTTACTGAGCATTAAATAGAAGTAAAAACTGTGCAAAACTCCTTTCCTGTGAAAGGAATGTATTGGAGGTGACCTGTTGACCTGAAATGCTGCTTAAAAGCTTTAAAAAGCAATATAAAATTTGTAAAAGATAGTGTGAATAATATCGCTTTGGAAACAAGTTACTGATAAACATTCCTGTTCGATAAAGCTAGACCTGGGGGTTAAAGTTCTTTTGTGAGTATTACTTAGAGGCTCGGTAATTTGTTTAGTTAATTACGTTATATTTTGCTCATTCAAGCGAGAGTTAGATTGTTGAGTACCAAACAGTGGGACTAAAGCTCAACAGAGTTTGTCCTGATAAGCTTGAAAACTCCCTGCAAGCTGCAGAATGCACTTCAGATTCACTCAATAGAGTCTTTTTCATGTTTAAATGTAAAGAAAGGAGGCAAGGTTGTAATTAAACCCATCAGTTTTGCAGGGTGGGGGGTAGATGCAGTTGAGAAAATTTGTCTCTGCATATGTCTACATTATGACTTACTCTGTGAGGCACCAGTCTCGTCAGTGTAGCACCTACTTCTGTTCTCCAACTGCGTGGCTATGCATTTGGAAATCTGCCAGCTAGAGTGGTGGTGGACCCTGGGGAAAGAGCACAGAGGGCTTCATCTAAAGCTCTCTCAGCTGTGAGGTGGGAATTGTGATTGGCAGGACGCCCACTTTAAATTTGGCCAGGTCTGAAAAACTAAAGCACTTTTTCCTGCCTCATGCAACCGCAGGGCTAACAAAGTTTCTGCAGTCAGGGCAGGCACCTCGACCATGGTTTGCACAAGAGCGCGCGTTGAGTCAGTGCGTTCTCACATCCCACCATTGCTGATGCTGGCTGGTCTGCACTGATGGGGGACAGCTGCGTGACAACACGCCGTTTAACTTGACATGCTTGTAACCACAGTATCAGTTAGTGTTTGTGGGAGCCAAAAAAGGCATATTGGACTTACTGCGTCTTGGTACTTGGTCTCTATAAGTAGATGTTTCTATGTCAAGAATATCCTCTTGCCAACTGTAGCTCATCTAACTGATGGAGAGCAGCAGTAGGCTTCATAAAGTCCTCTAGAGTAAAGCTTCTCATGCCAGGCAGCTGATAGAACAGGTTTTTGTCGGTAAATGTGGGACATCTCCTGCTCCCTGTTCTCTGCTCTTTCCTGCTTTGCTCCCAACCTTTGTGGTGTTGCTGCCCTGTATCTTCTTAACACTTGTTCTGGCTCTGCTTGTGATTCTCTGCAAAGCTGGCTTAAATCTGTGTTTGCTTCTTCGGTTAACTTTCTGCTGGTTTAGTGCATCAAATTGACTTATGTGGAGGTTGACTGATTGTCAAGGCTGGAAAGTAGAAAAGGAGGAGTGGAAATGATGCAAAAGTAGGCAGATCCTTTCCACAGGTAGCAAACTGCTGTGTCCCCTCACCTTATCTAATGAAATCACACTCTATGTAGTGAAAATTGTAGCAGGGTTGGGAGAGGACCTGGAACTGCTGGTATCCAATTGCTACCTTCAAAAATAATAACTTTTGCTTCTGTTTCCTGACCTCTTTTTCCCCTTTATCAACCCCTTTTCCTCCTACTGATACTTCATTAAAAACCATACTTTCCCAGTCATTAGTAGTTAAAATGTGAAATGAATGAAACAGGATTCACTCTTAGTCAAGGAATCAAGAGATGTTTCAGCAATGAATCAGTATTTGCTTTAGGAAAGAAACTTGAATTCTTCAGAGCATAGGGAAACGCTGATGGGAATAATAAAAAGGAAGAGGCCAACTGGCCAGAAGAGTGAGAAATGGAGAAGGTCCCATTTCTGCATTTCCAGCAAGGGCAGTGCTGAAAGAAAAAAGTGAGAAGTGATTGTGCTCCTAAGGCCAGGGAAAGATGATGCAAACCAGCCCAAGAGCTGATCTGGTTGAGAAATGATGGAGAAATAACTATGTGGTTATGAGTCAGTAACTGATGTTTTTCTGTTATGTATTGGCAAAATCATAATTTAAGAATTACACAATGTGAAAAATTATGTAAATCTCAAGTCACTCTCGTCTTGTTGCTCTGAATTTTTACTTGATGCACTTTAGAAGAAAAATGTTCTTTTTTTAGAAATAAGGCTAAATGAGGAAAGTCTTAATGCTAGTTTTAATTCTAGAAAATCTAGTCTAGTTTTACTAGGCCTCTTCTTTTTGCCTTAGCCAGGTAATGTAGCTTGCTTGACGTCTGTGTTGTGCCCCTGTTTGTTATTGTAGCTACTGATTTGTCATCTGTGCCATCATATTTTAATATTGGTACCGTGCATTTGTAGGATCAAATAGACCTTGGACAATCAGACGATGCATTATGTACAAAGCGTTGAGCTGATTGATTTTACTGCTGTCTTTTGTGGGGTCATTTGGAGATAAAAGCTGAATGTGTGATTTTGCCCACCTCATTCCCAGTCTTATGGACACTGCTTTCTCCCCCCAAGAAGGCAGGTATTTGCTAATCAGATGTTCTTCTATTGCTTCTGGAGTTCTGATGCTGCACTGTTGGAAGGCAACATTGTACTCGAGGATGAGTCTCCTGTTGAAAGAAAATTAAAAAACCAGCAACTCTGTCTTTTCAAAATTAATTATAAATACAGTATCAAAATATTTTCCCATGCAGTCTTGCTGTTTCAGCATAATTCTACTCTCTATATGACGCACAAGCAGTAAAAGCCTGAGATTTTGTTCCTGCAAGACTGCTGTTCATTACTAACGTCAGCAGTAGCACTAGCATTGCTTCAGCCAAAATCTTCTCCATTCCACTTAGATCCTCTCTGCATCGTCTTCTACCTCAGACTTTTAGTAGGTTCAGATGTATTCCAGCTGCCTTGCCTAAAGTACTGGTAATTGACCTAAAATCAAAATATTTTTTACTTTTTGAGGATGAAGGCAGAGACTTAATGTGAGTGACTATAACTCTTGCCCGAGGTGGCTCTGGAACATGATACTGTAGAGATCTGAATGGTCCCCAGTGCAATTAGATGAGTTATGACCGTGTTTTGCATATTATCACGTGTAAAATATTGGGTAGATGTCGTAGCAGAAGTGGATTGATGCTAGAGACAGCATCAACTTTTAGTCACCTATGTGGTTTCTTTTGTCTGGAAATGTGACCTTCTGTGTATTTTCTTGTATTGTTTGCACTTCTTTTCAGGAATGGCTATTTAATAGGAAGTAATAAGAGACTCTAAAATACAACTGTGTCTCAACTCTGCAGTTAGTCTGTATGTAACAGACTGCTATTGAAACAGAAAAAGTGTTTGGTGTATTTAGTAGTTAAAATTTGTCAGTTAAATAGTTAAAATTTATCTGGCAAAATGTGAGTGTTCTGAAGTAGTTCAAATCTTCTGTTTAGGATCATATTTTGGGGGTTGTTTTTAGAGAAGAAGGAACAATATCCATCCAGTGTGGTTGTCTCTTCTCAGTATAATATACTGTTGCTGTCATTTTTCTAGGGGTCACCTCTGTTCGATCTTATCCAGCAGTCAAAAGAACGAGAAGGCCAAACTGACCAGCCTGAGCCCACTTCAACTCTCAATCTGCCTCTTCAGCATAATCACACTGCAGCAGACCTGTAAGTGAAGTGTGTGCCTCAGGGTCCAGTAAAATGTGAAGTTAATATCGCCCTTAGTATTTAAATCCATAGAATCATAGAATGGTTAGGGCTGGAAGGGACCTTCAAAGGTCATCTAGTCCAACCCCCCTGCAAGGAACAGGGATATCTTCAACTAGATCAGGTTGCTCAGGGCCCTGTCCAACCTGGCCTTGAACGTCTCCAGGGATGGAGCATCCACCACCTCTCTGGGCAACCTGTTCCAGTGTTCTACCACTCTCTAGTAAAAAATTTTTTCCTAATATCCAACCTGAACCTACCTCCCTCTATTTTAAAACCATTACCCCTTGTCCTATCATAACTGGCCACTTGTATTCTGTTTTCCTACTAGTTAGGCTTAGTACTTAGGTTATGTTGGACTGCTGTATTTGCTGCTGCTTATTATACATGTAAATTTAGCTAAATCAAATTCTGAAATATTTTTTTCCAAGCCCTATCAAACTTGTAACTGTGAACTGTTAACTTAACTCGCTTAGGAATAAATAAGTCCTTTTATCAGGTATTTAATAAATAACTTGAAGTTTTAATTCCTGATATGGGAATAACAGGTTACAGTAGCAATTTATTTCTTCTAATGGGGGAAGAAGAAAGAGTTCCTGCAAATATTATTCATATAAGATTGTTCCTTTATCCTGTGATGTTAAGTGCTAAATATATGTTGAATCTCCAGCTATCTTTCTCCTGTGAGATCTCCTGAGAAGAAAGCATCTGGACCTCCTCCAAGTGCTACTTCCACTCCAGATGCTCAGCCAGGTGCAACTCCTCAAACACAGAAACCACAGAAATCTACCTCCCTCTCTCTCTTCTACAGAAAAGGTTTGTTGCTTCTGTACATGCTGAAATTGCGAAGTTCTCTCGTTATTTATCCTTTTTGAGTTTTGGAGCTCAACATTTCTTAAAAGATTATAATAGAATCAGCAGTAAACACCGTGCGAACCCTCAGCTGCTGTTGGAAGAAATAGTTAAAAGATGACAGCAGGTTAATGCAGGCACCCTACACACTGCAGGTTCAAACTGAAAGCTTACCTACTGATTGTAAGAATGGCCATATGGGCTCAGATGGACAGTTCTTCTACCATAGTAACCTTTTTCCAGCAGTGACCATAAATAGATGTCATGGGAAGCTTAAGAGCTGGGCAAGCATGTATGGTGCTTCCCCTGAAAGCTTTCTCCAGCTCAGGGGTTTTCCTGAGCCTTTTGTGATGTGTCCCATTAGTAACTCTCAGTAGATTTGTGTTCCAGATGCTTATTCAGGCTCTTTTTGAATCAACAGAGGAATGTGCAGCGTTGTGTGGTGTGGACTTCTGTGTGTCCGCTACCTGTTGTGTGAAGAATCTTTTCCATTTATTTTGCACCTGGCTTCTACTACCTCCATTTAATGGCTCATAGTTCTTGTAGTGGGAGACGGTGAACGTTCATTTGCTGTCCATCCTCCATCATGCTCCTTTTATTTTGTGTAACCCTATTATTAGCATTTCAGTTTATTTTTCTTCTCTCTTCCTCAAGTGTATCTACTGGCCTATCTTCGACTACGTACTCTGTTCTTTCGACTTCTCTCTGACCATCCTGACCTGGAACCCTTGATCTGGACCCTGTTCCAGCACACGCTGCAAAATGAGTATGAGCTTATGAGAGACAGGCACTTGGACCAGGTAAAATTAACAAAAAAGTTTGGAAAAGTTTAAAAAGACTCTCCTGAGCAAAATGTTCCCTATACATTCTTTAGCCATTAGAAATTGTAATCTGAGTTTTTATTTCTTTATTGATCGCTCAAAGGAGAAATTAATTTAGAGTAAAGATTTTTTAAGTACTGGCAGTTACTTACTGTGACATTTTCAAATACCATTTACAGCTATTTTCAAAGTAATGAAGACACACCAAATTTTCTAATAATTTCCATAAGAAAATACTGATTTTTCTTTGGGAAGACAACATGTGTGGCTGATAAATGTTTTGTTATTCTACCTGAAAATTGCAGCATGTGAAATGAGTTTCAGAAGATACTATCAGCTCCAATTAGTTGATTGTCATACAGAAGTGGGGAAGGAACAGTAGTTGACTTATTTTCTGGAAGTTCACATGAAGTTGAATTGCATGCTGGTTTACAGAGCACAATCAGTAATAGAAAACTCACCAATGGATTTCTTAACCTGAAATGAAGAGGCTGAATTAATTTTCTGCATTTCCGGTTGTCTTGTCTTGTTTCTTTAATAGATCATGATGTGTTCCATGTATGGCATATGCAAAGTAAAGAATGTAGATCTTAGATTTAAAATAATAGTCTCGGCATACAAGGAGCTTCCCAACACAAATCAAGAGGTATGGAAATTCTTTAATGTTATCCCTCCATAGAAATGTTATAAACTAATTATTTCTCTCTGTCTTTAAAAAAGAATATTCTCAAACTACACTTAAACATACAGAAGAAAACTGTTTCGCTGCATCTCTGTTTTGTGGGGAAGAAAACTGGCTCCAATACTAAATGTCTCTTTAAACATCTCGCACGGATAGTTTGGTAACTCTCCTCAGAAAGTAAACTTCATTTCACCTTTTTACTTAACAATACTAAGTAATGGTTTCTGATTCTATTTGGAGACTAGGTTGAAGGATCCAGGTCTAGGGCTAATAGGATTTTCAAAAGCAACCCAAGTTCCTTTCAGAGTTACCTAACTTCCATGGAGCATTGAGGGAAAATCATTTTCTACAGAAGCTTTCAGTAGAAACCTGGTTAGATATCAAATAGAGATGTATGGTTATATATGAAACAGATGTGTATGTATTAAAAGTTGTAGGCTTAATTCTGACATTAAGAAGTTCTTTTCCTTGTAAGGGCCTTACTTTCCTTAAATTTTTGCATGAGTAATTAAATCAATAGAAAAATACCTCACCAAACAGTTAATTGAACTGTAGGCATCCTTGTAGTAGCAGAATTTCTCATAGCGTAGTTGTGCATCTTGGCTAAACTCCAGACTTCTGTCTCCAAGCCTAAAGAACTATTTTATCTACATCAGGTCAGTAATGACTTTTTTTAGCCTTCTAAGGCATGCACAGTAGCGAAGCCTTTTTTTTTTTTTTTTTTTTTAAATTGTGTGCGTGAAAGTAAACGGAGCTTAAATTTGGAAAATGTTGTTGAAGTACTGATGAACTGCATTCTTACTAGGGCTTTGCCAGTTAATTAAGTAGATGCTTCTACTGATGTTCACACGTTTGGAAAAACCCAACAATTTAGAACAGTTCTGAATAGTAGTTAGAATGGCTTGAATTCAATACACGTGCCATCTTAGCTCTTACCTAGCACAGACTTTAGGAATGGTTTTATGAGTTTGTTAAATGTAAAATTTTCATCCCTTTTTTTTTAATGTGTATGATTTTTCCCACCCTATGTAGACTTTCAAACGTGTTCTTATCAGGGAGGAACAGTATGACTCCATTATAGTCTTCTACAACTTAGTGTTCATGCAGAAGCTGAAAACGAACATTTTGCAGTATGCCTCTAACAGGGTAAGCTGCTCATTGTGTTCAGTATTCATTATTTAATAGAATAGGAATATAGAGACAATAAAACCTTATGATTATTATGTTATTTTTGTAGCCTCCCACTCTGTCACCTATCCCACACATTCCTCGCAGCCCTTACCAGTTTTCCAACTCTCCTCGGCGTGTCCCTGCTGGCAATAACATCTACATCTCACCCTTGAAGAGCCCATACAAATTCTCCGATGGTTTTCAGTCACCCACAAAGATGACTCCAAGGTCTAGGTAGGCTGTTGACAAGCATTTCTTTGACTAAATTAAAGGTATTTGGGGGATTTTAGTAGAAGCAAATGAGAAAACCTCACAGTCTAGTTTGTCAATAGTCTGTGCTTATTGTATCTTTTCTGCTTAAAAGTTTGTGTCCTGTATTTGGAATCTTTATTCATCTTTGAGCACTTTTCTGTTGAGTCAAGGTGGTCTCAACCACAAGTTTGTTTTTTTTTGTGGTTTTTTTTTGTTTTTTTTTGTTTTTTTGGGGGTTGTTTTTTTTTTTTTTTTTTAGAATAGTCACATCCAAGAGGGATTTTCTGACTGAGTTGTTTAAATATTGTTGGCTTTGACTCTGGATCACACTCCTGAAAAACACAGATGGCCTTTGTATGCTTGTTTAATGAGAAAATACTTTTTTGGAACAAAATGATGTTAGTTGAGTGAGCAGAACATTTCAAACTGTTGGTCACTAGTTCTCAGCAAATATGCAGGTCTCCAGTGGGGTTTTCAAACTAGGATCAAGTGAGCCCCATTGCACCTGGCCCACTGTGTACGAAAGTTAAAATAATATTGTATACATTTGAGGTTGAAAATCCTGCATGGTTTTGGTTAGCAAACATCTAAAGGTCCTGATGAAAGGATGATTATCCGAGTACCCAGCACTGAAGTGTCTTCCTGCTGATAAGGGATGGACTGTGGGGGCCTCTGATTCTTTTAAGCCACAGTTTCTTTTCTCTTTGTATGGCACAGTTGGTTTGGAGATTCAGCATTCACTGGTCCAAGTGGAAACGTGAATGGTCTCAACACAGTGAAACGCAGTCTGGGTTTGCACTGTTAACGCAGAGAGAGAGGAGGAGACTCCATTAATGTCTTATGCGAAGCTGTGCAAATTAGTGGATATAATTAGTGTTAAGTAAAGCTTAATTCTAGTGTTAAATGTAGCTTAAACATTTGTCTTCTTCATTTGGCAGAATTTTGGTGTCAATCGGTGAATCGTTTGGGGTGAGTTTTAACATTTTTAATGTTCAATCTTGAATGCATGTAACTTTTGGAGGAATGGGATAGTCTGCTGACACCTGTAGAACTGGCCAGTGAGCGTCTCTAATTTAGTATAGTGGTTTATGGAATCTGTAAGCATAAAGATTACAGGGGTGTCCTGTTAACTCCTTTCAAATATCCAGACTCCGCTTTTAAAATGTTTTGCGTTTTATTTCAGTTGCTTTGAAAGAAGATAGAGATCTTAATCTGCAGAGTTTTAGAACTCTTAATTTTTTTGGCAGATAATCTGGAAAGTTTGAGTAGTTTGGGGATTTACTGGCAATTCTTTCCCTATTTTCTGTTAATTTCAGGCTTCCGAAAAGTTTCAAAAAATAAACCAGATGGTGTGCAACAGCGACTGCCAGCTAAAACGCAGCGCAGAAGTAAGCGCTGCTCCTAAGCCACTGAAGAGGCTGCGCTTTGATATAGAAGGGCAAGACGAACCAGATGGAAGGTAAGAGATTCTTCTTGGCTTTTCAGTGAACTTACATATATTTCGTTCTCAGGACTTTGCATCCTAACTTCTTCCTGACATCCTAACTTCTTCCTGACATCCTAACTTCTTCCTGACATCCTAACTTCTTCCTGACATCCTAACTTCTGTTAATTTGTGATCTTTAGTAAATACATTAAATGAGAGATGGTAGCATAAAACTTCTAAATTAGACACTTTGATGTCAGAAGCAAGAGTTTATTCAGTGCCTGTACATCCCGCATCCCAGCGTTACCGCCGAGTGCTAAACCACACTGTGGTTCAGTCAGTGCTTTAAAAAACAAAACCTGAACTTTTTCAGATGTATAAGAAATTAAGCAACTCTTAAGTGCGGAGGAGAAAAAAGGCAATAGCACTGAAATCAGCTAGCCGTGATTTATAGTTAGGTTTACTAGGATAAAAAGCTAAGTGTGGGGTTTTTTTAAACTTCCATTTAATCAAATGCTTTCTGTCTGCAGCAAACACCTACCCCAGGAGTCCAAGTTCCAACAAAAGCTTGCAGAAATGAGTGAGTATTATTTTTTTCATTAACTGCACAGCAGTTGGATAAAACAGTCTGTGCCCACTCAGATAAAAACATTGCTCAACACTGTCGTTGATGTCGTTCTGGAAACTTGCTTAGTTTTTCATACTTGCTCCATTTAATCTTGAAAATGCAGATTATAAACCAGAAATACTCAAAAGCCTTTTTAAGGATGTGAAATGGCACAGCAGCATAGAATGTGCTGCATTACATGTGAATAAGAAAATGAGTGTGACACGTTCTTTCTAAACACTAGAATTCTTGCAATGGAATTAAATGCTTGCCAAGGCTTTCCCAGTTCTTGTAATGACAGACCCTTAGCTGAGAGCTTGCAGGTAGAAACCAGTATTAATTGCAGCAGCATTTAGTTGACCAGAAGACCTTTTAGGCAGTTACAGTACAGTAAAGGAAAATTATATACACAGGAAAATTGTATGTAATTTTGTGTGTTGCTTTGCTGTCTTTTATACTAAAATGCCCGAGACTGCTTTTCTTCTACTACAGATCAACATTTCTTTCAGATTTTATTGGACCACTTTTCCATTTTTCAAATAAAATTGAAATCTAGCTCATGAAAAGCAAAAGGTCCTCATCCCTACATCCGAGTTTGTATTTTCCACTCCTGAGAAGGAAAATACACCGCTTGGTCTGACCAGGCATTCTCACTCTCTGGTGGAATCTGAGCTCTGTAGCTGAGTGGATTTGCCCATTAAAAATTCTTACCTACCAGAAGTGTTAGTTCATCAAGACAGGTATGAGCGCAGATCCAGGCACCTCTCGTTTATTTTAGGGTAGGGAAAATGTTCCAGTGTTTACTTGTGGCAGAGGTTGAGAAGGGATGTTCCGCTTCATGTCCCATTGTGCTGGTGTGTCACTGGGGGGAGGAGGTGTTTCCTGGGCAGGGTGGCTGTGGGATGTGGGGACCGCTCAGGCCAGAGCATCTGCCTGGTAAGACAATGAGATCCCTGTGTGATGCAGTCCATTGGATTGATGTAAGGATGAAAACGGACAAAGTGAAGGTACAGAAACAATGAGAACTTCAGTGAATGGTTGGAATTAATTTTAGATGCTTCAGCAATTCCTGCTCAGAATTACGTGTTTACTTTTAAAATGCAAGATTTATTTTATTTAGGATAGTGTAATTAAATTCCTTGTGTCATTACCAGTTTTTACAAGAAATAATCATGTCCAAAGTAATTCTGAAGAAAGTATTTAATTTCATTTATATATATATATTTTTATTTTTTTTAGCATCTACTCGAACAAGAATGCAGAAGCAGAAACTGAATGATGTAAATACCTCAGCCAGTGAAGAAAAGTGAGATTTTTCTCAGGACCAGGGGCTGCACTGCAGCCCTCTTAGATTGTTTTTCGTTTTACAGCCTTCATTAATTGAGTTGCTTTTTTAGTTGCTTTTTATTCCGAACTGCTAGTTGAAAGCATTTGGACTTTTTAAATTTTTAAATGTTTTTTCATGATACTTTGCCTTATGATGTAGCATGTATACAACGTAAGCCACTGAATTTAATTTATATTTTTTTTTGAGGATTTTAAAAACAGACTTGGAAGGTATCTTAGTTTCCTATTGCAACATTACTGATTTAAGCCAATTCAGTCTACTTGGATTGAATTTTTCTGTCTAAAGACGAAACGTTAGCTAGAGTGATTTGAAATGCACTAATTTTGTTTCTTAGATTTCATTTTTTTAGATTTTCATTACTTGCAAAGTTTGAAAATGAAGGGGCCAGATACTGCAAAGATTTCTGTCTCTCTATATAATCAATCAGCACAACGAATTCCCGTTAACATAACCTGAAGTCCAACCTGAATTCGAAGTGAAATCATTATGTAGCCATACTACTGAAACCAGTACTTCGCGTTTTGTATTTTTCCTTCTTCCAGCTCTCGTCCCAATGTAAATTTAGAGGGCGGTTACACTGTCTATCAGTTGGAATTTCATGGAATATGAATCCCACAGAGATTCCTCCCAGAAGCTGACGTGTCTTACCATATGCCAAGTACTTGATGTGCACTTTGTTGTCTTGAAAAATCTCAATTAATAAAAAAAAAAACAACCACAAAACCAAAACAACCCAAAAAAGAACCTCAAACCTAAGTCCCACCTGGTATGCATAAGATTTCAAAATTCTAATGATATAGAATTTTCTCGATTTCTTCAAATTTCCACGTAACTGTAGTCAAGCCAATCACTTGAGAAACAGGCACCAGACCCGTTTCCTGTAGCTGAAAGCTGAGTGTCTCAAGTTGGGTGCCAGGTAAGCGCAGCCTGGTCCCAAAAAGCACAGGGCATCTCCCGTTGGCCTTACTGCAGCCTCCACACAGAAGCCGAACTCGATGAGCCCACGTTGGGAAAATCGATCTGCCTTATTTTACTGAAAAGGCAGAGTTTAATAGGCAACTTGTGAACCGTTAAAACCAGCCAAAAAACCCCCCAAAACCTCTTTCAGCTTATTGTGTTTGTAAGTGACTGGTTCACATACTAGAGTTTTTCTTGCAATGATAAAGGTTTTGCAAAGTAGCCAGTTAGGGAAAGCGCATTTTACTTCCTGTGGATTAAAATACAAGAAAACAAATGAAGTCATGCTTTAAAATTACCTATTTTTATGAAATTTAGCTTTTGCAGCTACTTAATTAAAACAGTTGTAGTAGAAAAGCATGGTATTCATTACACAAATATTTTAAAACCGTATCTTCTCCGGATAGCTTATTTAGAAATTGTTTAGCTGAACCTAGAATGCTACACTAGTCTGTGGTGAAGATCAGTTCTTGTGTTGAACGGAAGCTAATCCTGGAGCTACTACAAGTTCAGTGAACAGGACACTGAATTGTCAATGAATTTGAAAATAAAATTGAGTTATTTTTTTAGTCTCAATATGGCTTCGACTTTCTTCCTGAAAAATGTATGGAAGTGTTAGAGTACCTTATGTTTATTTTCTCACTTTTTAGCAGTTTTACAGACAGAATGTGTGTTAACATTGGGGTACGCTGACTGCAAGCTCTGTTACAGCCCGCTGAAGTTCCTCCATGATCCATTGCTACAGGGGTGACCTGACAGAGTCCAGTACCGAAGCAGATTTATTAATTCTTTACTGTGACAATGTATTTTTTTTTTTTCCAAGACTGAAGGCTTTACAGCAAATGTATGTTAATATTGTATACAACTAATCCGTTTCTCTCCTTTCAAGATAAATAAAATAGCTTTTAAAAAGATTTCTAGCTGGTAATTTTCTTTTATTAGATGAGAAGGTGACTTCATATGGTAATGATGTCCTGCTGTATCACACTTCCAGAGTGATTCTGCAGCTGGTCCAAGCAGAGATCATTCCATCTCCAGAGATTCCCTCCCTGCTGGTGCAGAGGTCCAGCTAGTAGTGCTGTTGGACTTGGAGTTACCTTCAGAAGTTTCCATAGGACCTTCTGGAAATGGTGTTCTGCCAGACCTTTTGTTCCAGGGTCACCACTGGTGATGCTTCTGGCAGATGCCGGCCCATGTCTTGGTCACTGTCCCAGCCCTTGCAGAGGTGCGTGAGGCAGTCCTTCAGAGAAGCTGGTGTCTGCATTTAGAAGCATTCCCATCGCTTCTCCACCCTGCTTTTCACAACAGATTATTTCGTTTTCAGAGATGCCGAAAGCAGCGCAGGATGTCAGAACTCCAGCGTAAGCTGCCGTGGCGTTCTGGGCCGGGCACCTGGCTGTAGGCACGTCAGCCTCACAGGCACCTGTCACAGGTGCCCATGACTCATCACTTGGCTCAACTCGCAGTGCTATTTACAGCATCAGTGTTCAGGACAATGTTTAGGCACAAAGTGCACTGGCAGCTCCCTGCCCCCCCCTAAAAACACATTTTCAGTCTTATTTTTAAGCAGATACGTATGCAAATAAATGCGTATTGAAACGAACAGCTTTTTGTCAGATTGGGAAATCTTACTGTATTTGAGAGCACCTTTCTTATAGTGAGACCTCCTATTCAAAATGGGCTACAATATTGAAACTGTCTCGGGAAGAAAGAAAGTTAGAATTCAGAGCGGAAGAGTGGGACAGAGAATGGGACGGGTGTTTCAGGTGCCTGACAGTAAGGATTGCACCACTGATGGAACTCTTCCAGTCACAGTGGGGAAACGCACGTTTGTGGAGAAAACCTGCCTCTGCCTGCGCTGTATGTGTAAACCTGAGGTCAGGTGAATTGCGTCTGAGGCCGTTTCTCTCCATCGATGCTAAGGGGAGTTTGGTCTCTTGGCTGGGCTGTGTATCCATCTTGAGATGGATGAGCTGACTCCCAGCCTCTCTATTTGCCCTTCTACACCTTAATCTCTTGCTGCTGTCCCCTGTTTCCAAATGCTGTTTGTTCTTCTGTGTCACAGGGTGTGTGAACTGCGTGTTTTCAGGTTCAGGAGTGGCTGCAGGAAGATACCTCTGTCAAATGTGAAACAGCTGGAGAAGATCATGGCTGTGCGGTACCGGCACCAAGCTGAAATACTTTAAAATGTAACAAATAAGCTGGTCATAATGTACATTTGCTTCAGAAACAACTCTTGGTGTCTTGAGACAATTTTATTAATCATTAATTCACCTTTTGGGGCATTAATTTATTAGAAAGGTGGAAATACACTTAGGCAAATTCTCCAGCTCTTTTTTTTGCAGACTCGGTCTTTATTCTGCTTACAAATACTTTATCTGGTGGTGGCGATTTCCTGAGGAACACAAATAGTCTTTAAAAATATCCTCTCTGAAATATTATGTCTCTTTTATTTCTTTTTTCCCCCACACTAACAACTACAATGGTCATTCATTTTACAAGTGTCAGACTTTTTTCACTCTTACTGAAAAGACAGGAAAAAAAATCCCACTCATACTTTTTAAATATTACAGCATTTTTATTAATGGTCTATTGAGGCAAGTTTATAAAGAAACAAGAACTCGAAACGTAATTTCATGTTTAGGCTGTAAACTGTCATTGGCTACCACCTAATGAGTCCTGTCTCTACGGGGTAATTAAATGCTTTGTTTTACAAGGAAAGCCCATGGAAATTGTTCGGATCATATAAAAAGAGCAGTTTACACAGTCGCCAGGAGTTGTAACAGAACTCTAGAGGTGGGTACTAGGTGACAATGCAATGCTGGCTCTTAGCTTCAGTGACTTCAGAGAACCTTTAAGTGACCTTATCCCTGTCATTTTCTTTCAAATTCCATTCGATTCAGAAAGTTACCCACCTGGTTCCCTTTCTGCAAAGCGGAACATCTCTCTCTGTTTGAACCCCAGGTACAGTTTACGTTTGACCTTGTTTTCACTTTTTAACAAATACCTTTTGGTCTGTAGTGTCGTAAAACAGAACAATACTTAAATACTTCATTAACCTTCAAGATCCACAAACATAAGTTTATTGCAGACCACCTCACAATGGTAAAATGCATCCCCCAGTTTCTTCTAAAACGTGGCAGGATTGGGTTTCAAGCACACGTTTCTATACACACATCCACATTTAACCACCTAAGCCAGTATGTTTTTTTAAACATTTGACCTTTCGGTGCCAAGGAAAGTGCATGCAACGGAAATTAAAATAAATAAGCAAATAAATGTCTCTATGAATGTAATACTATCACACCCAGGTCAGGTGATACATATTGCATGAATAAAAGCCACCACTGACACGCTGGACCTTTAGAATCACCTTTGTTCAAGCCAGAGATGTGTCTTCTCAAAATTCCAGGCTTTGTCAATTACTCTGAAATTGCAACTAGGCTTTAATGTGTGGAAATTATGAGCAGGAAGGAATAAACTGAGGAAAAAAACTGGTACTGTTGGTTATATTAAGCCAAAAATGCCTTGCTAAGAAAGCATGCTGTTTTGACTACTGTTGAACTACTGTGTCACGAACTTCAGCCAGCTTAGAGTGCCATTGCGCCCCAATGCTGCCACTCCATGGAGCCGTGTCTCCAGGAAGCCAGGCTCTTCACTGAGCAGAGAACATTTTTCATCAGAAATTAAGTTAAAAACAATAATTTCACGTTTACAGTTTTGCTTTGGTTCTTTAAATAGAACAACTGAAACATTTGGAGGGACTGTTTATATTACATTTCTTGGGAAGGCCAGAGTGACCGAAAGGCCCCTGTAAGTGGCACGGGTGCCCAGCTGGTCCCATGTCCTGCTGAGGGTGGCTGCGGGCCAGTGCAGTGCCAGGACGGGGAGGGGGGGAAGCAGGATCCAGTACAAGCTGCTACCCAAAGGCTGGGCTGTGGCAGTACGCCCACCTTCTGTGTGCTGCTACAGCCGAGAAAATGCTGGCAGGTGAATCTGGCAGTTCTTGAGCCCAAGACTGAAAGGGGCAGAGACTTTGCTCCAGACGTCCCTGGCTTAACAAAAACATCTGGAATTACCCAGCCGTGGCTTATGTAGAATTGCCTTGTGCCCGTGCTTCGGTATGATGAGTACTGGGCTCCACCAGCTAAGGTTTGCGGAAAAGTCGTGCCCTACCACGATACTGTTTTACTGCCTGCGTTAACCTCTACCTGTGTGCCTGAGTCAAATGCTTTTCAACACAAACTTACCAAAACTGATCTTTTTGCCCCAGGGAAGCTGTAGTTTTGACGAAACTGCATTATGTACTGGAAAGTTTTTTGACCAGTTCTGTTAGAACACAAAACGCTGACACAGCTGCTGAAGTGCGGACTTACACTGCTGGAGGAAGTTGTACTGCACGTGGCAGAACACGCTTGTTAGCAGTACAGGATCCAACAGATTTCTAGTGAGAGTCTGAGGCAAATGCCTCAAACAGAAGTAATTTTTTTACCGCAAGACCTTCCAGAATAATTTGCTTATGGCGCTCTTCGTAAACAATTTCTGCTGTCTGCATGCCTTTCCCTTCCACTCACACCCGCAGGGACCGATGTGAAGAGAGGCACTACTCACTACTTCTCACCACCTTCTCTGAGGAAGTGCTTCTCCTTTTCCTCCTCCTCAGGGACCAGGACAGTTTGAGAAATGATCCTCCAATATAATAAAGAACAGTTATTTCTACTTAAAAATGAGGAAATGAGGTTGCAGTCATTTAAGGGAATTAGGTTCTTAGAAACCACATTTGAGGATTAGAAAACGTAATTGAAGGATTCTGTGGCAGAGCAAGGATCTGAAGGAAAGTTGCATGACTAATTCTATTAGTGTACTGAGCCTGGTCATCCAGCTTCTTGGCTTCTCCATTTGTAAAATACTACAAATGGCACTTAAAGCCACTTCACCCAGTCAAAATTTTAAGAGAAGTAATCTCTCAGGGTTCATTCACAGTTGCCTACTAGAAAATTCAAATAAATGCTTCATGAGCTCAGCATCTTCTCTAATGGGACAAACCTCCCTTTGTGCAACACTGGGTGGGGTTTCATCTTAACTCACTTTAGTCATTTAGAAATTAAGCATCTACACTACCTTAGCCATTCCATCCCCTCGATGGTCAGTGATGAGGGACAGACATATCCAGAGGGCAACTTCTCTCACCTAAAACAGGCATGTAAGGTAAATGGTACAGTCACCTCACAGCACTGACCAAAGGAGAACCTGAACAATGATGTATGTGGACAAGGTGTCCTTACTGCCACGTGGAAAATATTTTACTCATTATTTAATTGTAAGACCCATTCTACCACTTCAAAACAATCTTCTTTCTCCGTTTTTCTTAAGGTGTTCCATGTGGGGATAGCAAGACAGGACTAAACAAACAAACCTCAAGTGGCACTTCCTTTCCCTTGAGATTTTTGTTTGGATTTCTTTTTCTTGGTAACAAGCAACCAGATGGTTTTCTGAGTACCAAAACACACAGCACAATAATTCATGTCCAGACAAATACTGTGAATGCTTCCTGGCCCATTGGGGTGCCTGGGAACATGCTTGGTGGAATGGAAAGGAAGATTTTTTTTCATTGTCTAAACAATAGACTTAAGTGCCAGGAACTCAAAACTGTAATATCCAGCTGAAGCTCTTCACAGCTTATGTATATACACTCCAAATAAACACCAAGTGAGACATATCCTCCTACCAATCAGAAAGCCTTTCATCCTAAACACTTTATATTATTTTAATCATATGTTGAGAAAAACAAGTTTGTACCTTCACTGGATGATAAACCAGGCACAAAGGAGCCCGCTACGGCATATTAACTTAGTCTGGTGATAAAAGTATACTATATAAGTTTTAGCAGCAAACAGGTCACTGTTCCATAAAATCCAAATGCAGGTTGTTGAAGAAAGAAGGAAGGAAAAAAGGAAAGGAAGAAGGAAAAAAGAAAAGGAAGAAGGAAAAAAGGAAAGGAAGAAGGAAAAAAGGAAAGGAAGAAGGAAAAAAGGAAAGGAAGAAGGAAAAAAGGAAAGGAAGAAGGAAAAAAGGAAAGGAAGAAGGAAAAAAGGAAAGGAAGAAGGAAAAAAGGAAAGGAAGAAGGAAAAAAGGAAAGGAAGAAGGAAAAAAGGAAAGGAAGAAGGAAAAAAGGAAAGGAAGAAGGAAAAAAGGAAAGGAAGAAGGAAAAAAGGAAAGGAAGAAGGAAAAAAGGAAAGGGAAAAAAACAAACCAAACCAAACTCCAAACGGACAGATAAGATAACGATAGCTTATTTTGCTTGACTTTAAGTGGGAAAGGGTAGTTTATGCATTAGTTTTTTCTTGTTAAATTCTGACTGCTGGCCATGAACACTCACAATACATCCATGCTGTGGCCATCTTTACAAAACCGGTATGTTAGTGGACTTCACACATTTCCTAAGCTGATGGACACTGAGTCTTTCTTCCCAAACCTTTGCACAATCTGGCCATGAATAAGTTCTCCAAAGGAGAAGTATTTTCAAGAGGGAAGAGGACGTACTCTTCAGCTTGGTGGTGGTCAAACCTCAATTTCGGAATGCTCCCACTCTGCTCGCTTTGCTAATGAAGTTTTTCAGGAGGTCGTGGTCCATTTCTGCGAAGCCTTGAGTTTGTGTAACAACAGTTAAATGGTTTATGCAAAATCTGAAGCAAAATTCTTCCAAGTCCTATGAACAAATAGAAGTTAAGTTGTAATCTGAATGACTGATAGCAAAATTATTAATAGTATTTTTCTGTTTCAAGTCTGTCATTTAATTAGTAGAGAATGTATCAGTTGTTCACATTACCAATCCCTTTTCTGATCAGTTTGATTGGATCACAGTTGATAGGATGAAATTTGTTCATACAAACTATTCAGTGAACTCTCGCTGAGAAAACAAGTAGCCACCTAAATTGACTCTAGAACTCCATCACATTTACTGAGCTCATTAGAAAAGTTATTAATAAGCAAAACCATCAACTTTCCCCACGTGCAACTACCAGAGCATCAGTAACTTCTTTCTTTTCCTCCTGGCACTGAATTCAGTAGTGCTTCTGTGAAAAACAGAAGATATCCTAGTCTTGCTGAAAATAAAAGCAAAATATGATGTAACATTCGATGATGGTCACTGAACACAAACTGGATGTTAGGATACATGTGTCTTTTGCGGTCAACCTAGGAATTGTGTGTCCCTATCTAGGAACTGGGATTCTTAGACAGCAAAAATGGTTCTGTCTTGTCCTGGTCTGGCTGTAACAGGGTGTTCAGATGTTCAGCACAGGATAGGTACAAGCCATTAAGCCATACAACCATGACACACCAGTGGCAATCCTTCTCTCCATGCACTGCGTCAATCCCATTCAGCTGGTTCCTATGCAACAACTTGCTGTTGAAGGAAAACTAATTTCCTTCTGCAGCAAGCAGCGCTGGAGTCAGCAGCAAGGCAAGTCTAAATTGGCAGTATGATCCACGATGGTGGTGAGGCATTGGAACAGGTTGCCCAGAGAAGATGCAGATGCCCCATCCCTGGAAGTGTTCAAGGCCAGGTTGGATGAGGCTTTGGGCAACCTGGTGTAGTGGAGGGTGTCCGTGCCCATGGCAGGGAGGTTGGAACTAGATGATCTTTGAGGTCCCTTCAAAGGGGTCTATGAGGCAGTTCTACTGTATCCCTTTCTGAGCTGTGGATGTAGGGAGGAGGGCAACAGTGCACTCCTGAGTTTGGCACATGCTGCACCCCCGACAGGTGAACCAATTCATCATCTGATGATCGTGTTAAAACACTACATGTTTTGAAACAATACTAGGTATACAGAGTAAAACACTGAATCATAGAAGGAAGGGGAGGATAACATATTTAGTCATCCAGCCAATCCCTTTTATTGTGTTTCAGCCATTATAAACTCTAGTACTTTGTCCAGGCTGGTTTTACTACTTCACAATACACCTAAATGTATCTCTAACTACTCTTTAACTACTTCACCTGACACAGGTCAACTAAAGGTACTTCTGCTTTGGACATGTTCAAAACTGTTGAAAACTTCTAAGAGGAGAAACTCTAGAGTAAACTTTTAATGATAACTTCTGCTGGTAGGAGAATCAAATCACGTGGTCCTCCTGTCCTGTACAGTCTTCCCTGATATACTGGGCTTCTACCACCACAACACATTGACAGTACAACTCCTCTTTGCCTCAGCTGTTCATGCTTTCTGTTACTGATACCTTGGTTACAACTGCCTTGTAACTGGCAGCTGATAATCTCATTATCTACTCATCTGATGTTATCCCCCTCATTTGATTTACAAAACTCACCGACTTCTGTCCTCCTCTTTGCAACTCCTACACAAATTCAACTCATCTAGTACGCTGCTGCCATACAGCACAGACTACTGCAACATTTTTAACTCAGTTTTCATTCCAGTCTCTTCTTTCCACTTGCTTCCCATACCTAGAACTGTTTATCAATCTATTGGATTACACTGCTAGCCTCTCCTCTATTAAAACTTCATCCTACATTTCACAGCCAGGCAAAAGCAAAAAGCAAGTATTTTTAAAAAAACGTTGCTATCAGCTACATATTTTGGCTCTTCTAATAGGCTATCTTCTGTTTGGCTATATAAATTTTATTCTTATAAAGCAGAAGTCTTGAACAGAAAGATGAGGACTTCTCAACTAAGATGTTCAGTTATAACAATGGCTACTAAGTCTAAAATACATATGCAGACTTCTTGAATAATAAACACCACCACCTCATCATTATTTCCACATTCAGCATAGCACAAAGAAGTTGAGAAAAGGAAAATATCTTTGGAAGTATTTGTCTGTTTACAAAAAAAGCGCTTGCAGTACTGCTGATAACAGGGTGAGTGCTAGTGAAACATTCCAGAGCCAAGGGCAGACCAGATGACAGGATATGGGGAGAGGAATAACAATAAGTAATTTGTTGCATGTCATCACGATTCATTGTAAACACCATGGCAAAAGTGGATTTTTTATATAAGGACAAGTGTAAATAGGGAGGGACTTCACAGGTAAATTCTCCCACTGCCTGTAAAAGGCGTTACTGGAATGACTGTACCAGACACCAGGAGACAAAACGATCAGGCAGAGAACTCGGGAAGTGAACAGGCAATGCAAAATCCAAAGGTGGAGAGTAAAGGGCAGTGAGAAATCTGCATGCCATGCCATGCCGTGCCGTGCCAGATGACAAGGCAGGAAGCAGATTAAGAATCGTGACTCACAGGTGCAAGCCAAAAGGCCAGGAAGAAAACACTAGGAGCTGCAGTTTTTTATGGCTTAGAAAGGGGAAAACAAATGTCTGGGAAGCCAGAAAGGGAAATCGCAGTAATCACTCCTCATCAGCTAAATGCAGTTACGTCTATGTTAAAGTTTCATTTCTCAGAAAACAACTGTTTGCCTGAAGAGAAGTTCTCCTTACCTGAGCTTCATATTTGACAGCAGCGGAAAGAAGAGCAATGGCATTCTCTTCACAAATGCCTTGCTTGATCGTTTGCTGGCAAAGCTTTTTCAATCTGTTTTCTCTATATAGTGTTGCCAAATCTAGCAGTCCTGTGAAAATTCACACAGCTTTAACTATCCTAGTGCAAAACATACTAATTTCTTTTCAAATTAATCAATTACCCTATTGTTTTAGGCTGAATTAATCAAAGACTTGTTCTTTTTTTTTTTCCTTACATGATGCATGAATTTTTAAAGGTCCTCAAAAGACATATCAAAAAGAGACCCTTTTATCACTATGCGAGTGTTCTGTCTTCTTGTTCACTGTTTTGTATCTCGTTCAAAGCATTAATTAATGACTTATATCCTCTTAAATTCATGCAGGGACCAGCTCCCTTTTCATTCATGATCAAATTGCCACAGCTACTCAAACAGAAAAGTTTTAAGATGGCATTAGTGCCTTTTTAAGGAAAAAAAAAATTCTTAATATGAGAAACAATTAGCTCCTTCTGAACATTGTGCATCTCTGATCTTATTGCATCCCCACCACTCATTCTCCTGGGGCATGTTTCTTGCTACCATATCCCTTTTTCTTGACACCTGCCAAACCCAAGATTTAAGTGCTAATAAAAGTAAAATTAACAAGCCCTGCTTTCCTCACCCTGTTATGACACACAAATTGAACTTTTCAGAAACATCAACCTAGAATTATTTCCATTTATGGCAAATACCTATTGCATCTTCAGGAGGGAGCCTAATGTTGTCTGTGTAGAGGTATTCCAGGAAGGCTCGGTAAACAGGATAAGAAAAGTCACTCATTTCTATAATTTCATCATCATTATTCAGTATGGAACGAAAATGTTCACACCTACAAAACATGAACGAAGATTGTATACTGTAAAGAGTTCGGTCCGAAAGATGAGCTGCAGCAAGAACTTGGTAAAAAAACCCAACCAGTCATAACAGATGAAATACACAACCATAAATTCTAGCTACATGACTTCTTGGTTTGAACATATTAATTTCTTTAAGCCTTATAAGGCTTATATATATAAATTCAGAATTTTTCTTTATTTCTGTTATTAATATTTTGTGGTAGGCTCCATTTCTACTTGAAATATCTTTAAGGACAGTCCACATGGTTTTGATGTAATTCTCTCAAATATGTTATACTATGTTAAACTATGAATTTTATTACCTGGCTCGTATCACATAAAGTTTACAATTAATTTAGACAATTCTCATATTTCAACTTGCTTTCTCCAACATGATCTACTGAGAAGGGGAATTATTAATATTTTAGATAACATTTATTCCAGTCAGAGTCCATACATAATTTAGCATTAATCATAATACTCAAGGATTAAAATACTTAAAGTGAAGACACTCTCACTCAGATCTTTCATCACCTTTTTCTTCGAAGTCTGAATACTTTTGTGACAGACAAGATACAAACAAGGAAAAAGCACTGCCTTTGATAGCTGTACTCTGCAACTTACAGTTCACAGTACCTTACAACTCATTGTAACTTACTGCTCCCTAAAAAACATCCTGTCACATTTGATTAATTTTCAAAATTTTTGCTGATGTAAATGAACATCAACACCTCAAATAACTTTTCCTATAACAGCCACAATTTAACTGGACTCTTTCATACTACACTATTTACTTTCCAACTCTCCTACACCAGAATTTGCTTTTCTTTCACTAAAACTTTAATGTAAAAGGTATGTTGGTTTCCTTTCAATGTCTCTGGGACAAGCCTACATTGTAAAGACAGCATGAATAAATGAATGAATACATACGAATGTATTACGTTATGTAATGTACATACGTACATCCATCACTTATGTAATACATAAATGACTAAATACAAATGAAAAATAATTATTTATTTTATCACTTAGATTAACTTCTTCACATTTAATTTTACTGGCTATTTAAAGAATTTTTCTTCTTAGCATTTTATTTTTTAATTAAATAAATGAGCCTCAAGTCAAATTCATAAAGAATTAAAAAGTAATTATCTAGCTTCTCCCAGATCTTTCACCACATTCTGGCATTGGAAGGGGCAGAACAAACCCCATTGCTCTGTTTCCCAGAGATTCCTGTTAAGTAGTGGTGACCATGCTATCCATCCAGCTGTGGAATAGACCTTGGGAATGGTTTGTTGCCCCAGTGGCACCACACAAAAGTAAAAAGTCAGAGAGAAGGTGATGCACATTGCTCCCTTGAAAGTAAACAAGTAAATAAAAAAAACCAAACATCAGTTCGTCCTCATCCTTCAGTCTGCAAAGTACCTCGGAGTGACTCATCCTTTGGAGTGCCTCTCTCCCTCTATCTCTCAGTAGAGACAGACCAGACACCTAACTTTGGCTGGCTAAATGCTAAATTACTTTATAAGTAGTAACAAAATGACTGGATAATGAAAAGAAACTTTCACCAGCACTGCATTCATGACAATGCTCTGGAACAGGCTGAATGCTGCAAAATACCATTTTAAATACATTATCCTCTGATCCAGTTGCATCATCAGGCTATAAGGCTTAAAGAAAATATTTATTCTACAGACTGTGCCTGATGCTTTATTATTCCTGCATATTATTTTGATAATGCCATACATCTAAACCCATTTTAAAAATAGACACATTTCCTTCCCAGAATGCCATATAATCTGAGAAAAGTAGAGCAAGAAAAAGAAATAAGGAAGAGTTACATGTAGTCTGATTATCAGGAAAAAGAACTTCAGAACCATTTTGGGGATATACAGGATTTGAAATAGTATCTGACGAAGGACATGTGGCATTCCAAACAAAGAGGGTAGGCTAACTTCATCTAGTGGAAGGTGTCCCTGCCCATGGCAGGGGAGTTGGAACCAGATGATCTTTAAGGTCCCTTCTGACCCAAACCATTCTATGATTCTATACTACAGGCACGAGTGTAACGTACAAGTAATGAAACTAGTATGGGAGGAAAATAGTAATACAGGTAATTGGAGTAGCAAATGAGAGCAGAAAAGACCAGAAAAAATGGCAAGCAAAAATTAACGAGGAACTTTAATTTTATGCAGTCATATACTAGAAATCACTAACGGGGCTCAGGAACAAAAGTAAGAAGACGAAAGTGGTGATAAGCAGGATGAGATAGACAAGCATTTTGAGAAAGAAAACAGCAAACAGAAAAAAATACTGTAACAATGAGGAGGATGGAGCAGAAGCAGATAGCAAGACAGAAGAGCTCTAAAGCAGTGTCTCTAGAATATCCTAGGAGAAACTCCGTCAGCAATAACAAACTAATCTCTGCATGTTAATAACAGTGTGATTACTCTGTAGGTCTGCGTACGTCAAATCTCACTGTAAATTGGTGTTAACTTGCAAAAAGCTGTAAAAACAAAAAAAGAGAATCCAGCTTAAAATTCAAATTCACTGACAAGAAGGTATAAAACAAGGAGAATAAGAAATCTGGTAAAAAAAAAAGAAAAGAAATATAATCTGAACGGCATCTACAGAAGTTGCTGAAACAACTGAAGGGTCCTGTGGAAGAAAATGCAGGCAAGACCAAGCAAAACCCTCAAATCATACCAGTGAAGGAAGCCAAGCAGAAGGAAAAACTGATTCAAAATTCTGGGGAGACAGAAGAAAGAAGTGAGACTTCCTCAGCAGAAAAAGGTTATTAGAAAACAGGGCCAAAGCCATTCAGGTAGCATGAAGGAGGATACATGTCAGATGAAGGGGAGTGATGAAAAGGCTGGTAGTTAGCAGCATGTTTGGTAATTCCAAGCAGCAAGGAAACGAGGAGAAGAGAATAACAGTGAAGAATAGCAGGTGAATCCCATGGCTAAGGAAAAAAAGGAGTTCGTAAGAATAAATCAAGAATTTTGAGCAGTAATTACTCAGCACAGTGGACCACACTACACAATTTAGTTTACATTAAATACACAGTTTGTGCCTTACCTAATTTTGAGAAGAACTTTATGAACATGAATGTATTTTCCATCCACTAGAAACTTCAGGTCTGCAGTTTCAGGGTTGTCAAACTCCTTCTTTAGTGACTGGGCTACTGTTAGATGGTCATCAGGCTCTAGAATAAAAAGGGGAATTAATAGTAAGCAGTAAATAATACAAGTATCTCTCATGATAACATCCCAGCTATCTGTCAGTAATTAACAATCTTAATAAATACAACATCTCTCTAAGGCTAGCAAAAAACTCCAGCAGACTATGTGTTCAGTATGAACCTCCAGAAAATCAAATAAAGGGCAGCTTTCTCCAGTCCTCCATAGTTTCTCACTCCAAACAAACATCCCTAACAAAAACAAAGTAAGTGCCACTCTGATAACTCATCTATATAAGGTCAGAAAAAAAAAATTAACACAGTCTCAGAAGTTTAATGCTGCATCTGATAGCAAATGCTACCAGTCATTACTGGGTAAATTATTCAAAATGAAAAGTTTTAGTTATCAATGAAATGAAAAGTGTTAGCTATGCAGGCCACAAAGATGATTCAAGGGCTGGAGCACCTCTCCTATGAAGACAGGCTGAGAGAGTTGGGGCTGTTCAGCCTGGAGAAGACAAGGCTCTGGGGTGATCTTACAGCAGTCTTCCAGTACTTAAAGGGGGCCTACAGGAAAGCTGGAGAGGGACTTTTTACAAGGGTATGTAGTGATAGGAAAAGGGGCAATGGATTTAAACTGAAAGAGGGCAGATTTCTATCAGGTATAAGGAAGAAATTTTTACATTGAGGATGGTGAAACACTGGAACTGGTCACCCAGAGGAGTTGTGGATGCCCCATCCCTGGAGGTGTTCAAGGCCAGGTGCGATGGGGCTCTGAGCAATCTGATCTAGTTGAAGGTGTCCCTGCCCATGGCAGGGGGGTTGGAACTAGATGATCTTTAAGGTCCCTTCCAACCCAAACCATTCTATGATTCTATGATTAAAAGATACTCAAAAGGTCATTAAAAAAATCACAAGATTTTCTAAAATATTCCCATGAGGAGACATTATCTTACAGCAGAAATGTTTACTTTATTTACTTTAAATAAAGTAAATAAAGCTATTACATAACCAACATATTGGTTACAGTAAAACTGCCCAGTACAATATACCTAAGGACAAATACCAAGTTACAGGTCTAAAAGTGTTTTCCCTAGACTTATAGTGTTAGAAGCACTCTTTGTTAATGTCTGCATATTCCTGTTTGTGTCATATGTAGGCATGTCCCACTGTGCACGTCACACTTGCATTGTAAAGTTACCAGACAGCCTTGAAAAGTCATCCATTGTCTGCATACAAATGTTTATCTCCTGAACTGTTGCCAAATCTCCATCATATTTGGTACCCTCAGAGAACTATCTTCTTTAATACTACTAAAAAATTAAACTCCCCCAAATCTCATTCTTCACCCAGAAAACATTTTGTCTTCTTACCATATAAATACATATTATTGGTTTATACAAATTTTGTGGGTCAGTAATAAGCTGTTCTCTAGAGAAAATTACATAAATGCTAAGTCCTGTAACCTACCAAGCTAGAAATGAGAACAGTATTCTGCTGGAAATAGAAAGACTTTCACCATAAGGTCTAGAAAAAAACTTAACACACACACACACACACACACAGAGTTTCATAGAATCATAGAAAGGTTTGGGTTAGAAGGGACCTCAAAGATCATCTAGTTCCAAGCCCCCTGCCATGGGCAGGGAAACCCTCCACTACACCAGGTTGCCCAAAGCCTCACCCAACCTGGCCTTGAACACTTCCAGGGATGGGGCAATCCACGACTTCTCTGGGCAACCTGTTCCAGTGCCTCACTACCCTCACAGAGAAGAATTTCTTTCTTATATCTAATCTAAATTTCCCCTCTTTCAGTTTAAAGCCATTCCCCCTTGTCCTATCACTACATGCCCTTGTAAAAAGTCCCTCTCCAGCTTTCCTGTATACTGGAAGGCTGCAATACTTATGTAAATGATGGCTTTGTAAGAAGAGTTTGATACTCTTACACCTTGTTCAGCACAATTATTTTCCATTTCATTTAGAGGATGTAATCTATGTTCAGGTACACCCAATTAAACAATAATTATCAAAATGTGTTGGATTACAGGCAAAAGGTTTGGAGAGACAGAATCCAATGTAATGATAATAAAAAAATCTTTATGAAATAACGATACTAAAAATACTTTGTTAGTTCTTATTTTGTACAATATGATTTATTTATTCAGACCTCTGCTATCCCAACAAATATAGTGATTTTAACAACCAATGCAAAGCTGAAGCTCTACTGTAATAGTTCAAAGGATCCTGCACTACCCTGTCGTGAAGCCTATCTTCAAAGTCAACTGGCAATTCAGATGTCCACCAATATGTATCTCCAGATGACTTCTACAGCCAGAGGTAAGCTGAATATCGTGGGTTTCAGTTGTTAAATTCTAAGAGGGAAAATAGGTGCTTTTATTTGTTACAGCAGTGAAGGGGCAACCAGAGGCAGGAAATGAAGAGGCAGTTCACACTGACAGGGCACAAAGCCAAGAAGAATTGTAATGGAAATTATGTTAGAATTATCACAAACAGGAAATGAATGGGAATGCCTGGGTGTGGAAGTACCAGAATACAACAGACAGAGAAGGGCTGTAAGCATGGCAGATGTCCACAGCATCTAGTTGATCAGATGTTAAGATCCTAGGGACGCAGCTGCCCGCTGATACTCACCACACTTAGATCAGGAGACAAACAACAGTGAGTCAGTCCTGACAACTCACCAAGGTGCAACATGACAGAGAGACTAGTCACTCAGATCCTAGAGCATGCAAAAAAGCACATCTGACACCAGCACAGAGCCTCCTAACTAAATGGAATCCAGAAGACATGATGAGAGCCTGACAGCCAACATCCTTTAGCCTGTGTCATCACAAGGAACACTGCTCAGACCACGTGAATACACATTTTAGTGCCAGGATTCCGGACAGACCACTTGGCACATGTGAGAACACAGGTTGGAAGGCGCATCTGAACTTAGTTTTGTCTAAAAATAAAATAATCTTTTCCTCCTGTAAGGCTTCACCTTGTGCTTTGGTACAACATTGCAACACTGTAGCAATATTATTTCCAAAGAGACCAAGAAGTCAAGGTCAAAAAACCAAAATAAACAAACAAAATAAAAAACCCCCACAAAAATAAAAGGAGCTGCTGCAGTCGAAAACAACTCCCAAGGTGTGAAGCAGTGCAATGAGGCTGGGTGTATTGTTTGCCATGAGAGTGAAGGTGGGGATAAAAGATATGTTGGGAAATAGTTACAAATGGAGTCCTAACCACGCTGTGTTAAAGAGAGTGAATATCTATGAGTACTAACGAGCAATATGTTTATTAATAAATGGGTTACTTGGAAGTCTGCAGCATGAGATGATAATTACATCAATAATCATATATAACCTCTCTCAGGACTCCTTAGGTGACCTAAACCAGCATTTCTGACCTAAAACAGCAGTCGTAAAAGAAGATAAAAAAGGTGAATTTGCAGAAAGGAGCACTGAAAAACTGTAACAGTGTCAGTCTCACTCAAGCAGTTGCCTTCTCTGAGAGGGCTGAAATAAGGAAAGAGGCAGTTTTCACTTCTTGCCTTCCTCTGCTCTCCTTTGAAAAATTCCTTAATATTCTGCACTACACTGAGCAGAAAAGGCAAGAGAAAAAGTAGACGGGAAATTCTGACAGCAGGAAGTAATATTTTAACTGGGAAAGAAGAAATGGAAGCTTAAGAGCCCCAGAATCTTGCTAATGTACATAAGAAGATACGATATAACTGAATTTATGATTAAGCTACGTATACTAATAATGTCTCATTTCCTTAATAAAATAACATAATTCTTATGGAAGAAAAGTTCGAACATACTACAGATACTTTGATGTAGAACTCACAACTGACAAATACATATTTACATGGAATGAATCACCCCATTGTCTGGGATTTTAGTGCAGTTCACAATTTACATCTAATTTGTAGTAGGTAAATATTAGTAATAATAAGAATTTCCACATTAATTAAGGATATATCAGAACAAGACACCCCAGAAAGTACAACTGCCTCAACCTAGAGCAAATGGTTTGGACTGTGCCCTAAACCATGAATTTTAGCAAAGCAGTTTCCTTAGAATAGGATTCTCCATTTAATCCTCTAGTCTCTCAAAGCTGAAATATGAGTACTATTAACAGAATTTCCTTACCTTGGCATCCAGAAGGCACCAAGGGAGCAAAGAGTGTCCTACCATTGTCAGACAAAAGCATACAGCAACACAAAAGCAATTACAAAGGCAGTACGGAAGTGAAAGGGAAGTATGATGGACTCAATACAGTTCAAATTACAAATTAGTAAATTGCTGCATTCTACTTTTTAGCTTAAGCTCTCAGATGACAGCTACAGACAACCTCAAGATTTTCATCTTCAATTAGGTCAGCAAATTCTGTCAAACCAATATGGAATTGAATTTGTAGCTGAAGAATGAACTCTCTGCTAGACAATGCTATATGCTTAACGCTTTCTAGTCAAGGCGACCAAGACAGACCTTAATGTTAGTCAAATACAGGAGATCCAGCAACTTGACTCTTCAGAAGCCCAGGTCATGATCACTTGTGATGAGACTCTTAGTGCCTGTGGCCAATTCTGAACATGGGAATTTGGCTCCCTCAATTCTTAGTGGTCTACTTAAGGACATCAAAGAAAGCTTCAGGGTTCCAAAACATTCTGCGCAGCTCCCTCAAGACTCCAAATTCAAACTCGGCTTCTCCGCCCATGGCCATTGTACAGTAACATTCAGTGGTTACATAAAAAAACCCTCACCAAATCCAAGGCATTTCCCCACAGAACTAAACCACGTCAATAAAACAGATAACTATTTAGCACTGCCACCAGGCCTTAGCAGTTTTTTACAATTCCATATTACCATTTACACCTATGTAACATATGATTATGATTATGCTTCCCAGCATAAATTTTTGCAAGAAACTAAATTTAGGCTTCAAATACAAGCAACTGTTTTATGCACTAATTATTCTATTTAGGAGATGTCAAAACAAAAAATATTTAATCTCACCTACAGACAGAAGACGCCACATCACGGCAGGGGTAGCAAAGCAAGCAAACACATCGTCAGTGCAGGCAAAGTGAGTGAGGTGGGGAAGGATCACTGACTGGCCACGGCACTGGCCCCACATGTACACCTGGCCACTCTGGGTCTTGGCAGCTGACGTGTGAGCAGAGTGGCAGGCTGCAATCTCTATAACTCTAAATTTACAAGCAAACAAAGAAAAAAAAGCAAGTCACTCTCATAAGAACAAAATGCGGTGAAGAAGCTCACTACCTCCTGTCTTTCTCTGGTGCAAAACATATTTGTAAGCACGCATGCACTTCCAATCGCAAAAATGTTTTCCTATCATACACAGCAAAATTAAAAGGGCTATCAATGTTTCTTCAAATAGCGTGCACTCAGAAAGATTCTCAGCGAAGAAGCATCTTAGGAGTGAGAAGACACTGTTGCAGCAGAGCAGAATATCTGCTGCAGCACATGCTCTACTTATCCCCTCGGCTCCCTCAAACAAAGCTATGATGAGTTTCAAGTCTCTCAATGTCCTTGGTGGTGCTGGGCAGTGAGGTGAGTGGCTGCATTAAGCTGTAGAGAAGGGGTACTTGGAGAAGATGGAGAAAGAAATGAGGAGGCGTTTCAAAAAAAATTAAAACCAGCAAAAAACCTAAAATCTTTCTCCTGCTTGCTTACTGTTATAACAGTTATAAACCAAAAATTTAAACATACTTCTTTTAATTAAAATACTGAAGTGTCATTACTCATACAATTGTGATTACTTGTGTTTAAATTACTTTCATTTTGAAAATTAAAAATTGGAAACAAACAGCACTAAAAGCTGTTTCTAAATATATTTTAGCTATGTTAGGCTATCTCACTAATCCTAAAGTTGATTTAGGGTTTCAAAACTCCCACTGTGTACATTACACAATCCATTGTTTTGCAGTCTGAACTACTGCTCATTTACTTGTTTTCCCAGCTGCCTAGGGAAAATAGCTGGGAAACAACTTGTTTAAAGATGCATGTACAAATCTTGCAGGCTTTAGTGAGCTAATAGTCTCACTGACAACAGGAATGCATATTCTGGCCAACAAAAGGGAAAGGCACCATACAACATTAAAATTTGTATTAAAACGTGGTAACATTTTAACTGCAGCCAAAGTGTCTGGAAAAAATTAAGTCACATTTTAAGCAAAAGCACAAACACACATACAGTGAGGTTCAAAAACAGTCCCTGTCTCATCACCAGAGAGGAGCTGTCTCTTCCTTACAATAACGTACAAAGACACAAGTTTAAGAGGGACATCTCACTTCTCGCATTTTTCACAACAGGAGGCCAAAATCAAGACCTCAGTAGTATGGGGAAATATCCAAATTTCTGGCCACATACACATGGTTTTACATGAGCAATAGAAATAACTGCCCCACTACCTGTCAAGGACTTACAGGAAAACATTTAACTTCTAAAAATCTAAGCTTAATTTTCAGGCAACAATACCAAGAAAGAACTCCTCCCTTTCTCTCTCTCCTGGATTACAAGTCGGATTTAATAGAAGAAATAACACAAATTGCAGATGTCCACTCATCACATTTTCTGAGTGTACTTATTGTCAGAAGTGGCATATTAAAATACAATTTATATTCAGAGACAATAAAGCTTTTATCATTGACTTCAAACCACAAAACTGCACCACTGAAGAGAAACTGCAATTAAGGCCTGTACAGCACAGTGAGAGCCAAAGCAGAAAATAGCATATTCGGGTTCAGAACATTCAGTTTCTCTTTCACAAGGATGGTTATGGGGCAGATTCAATCACCTTCAGTAAAAGCCAAACTTTAATGCACTGATTTTGTATGTCAGACAAATTTTCAATCTCTTCACATTTAGCAGAACCACCACTGCAAATGTATAGGCTATTTCTTCCAAAAAATAGATTAAAAATGCCGTAATTTTCTGTAGCTCTTCTGAGAGTATGCCAACTAATGTTTGGCTGCTAGAGTCTAAGTATTACCTGTCCTTATCCACAATAACTGTTGTAGGGTAAGACTGGTTACTTTTATTCCCAGTACCTAACTGGCCATATGAATTGGCTCCCCAGGCATAAATCTGACCTTCATCTGTCAGCACTAATGTATGTGCATAGCCACAGGCAACCTACAAGGAATAATAAAAAAGAAAAATCTCATTTTTATGTAACAGTAAGTTAGTACAGACAGATACATGTTATACTATACATTAATGTCATTGATTCTACCCCAGTGTAAAAATTACACAAATTATAAATACAGATAAGTTTATTAAAAAGGGAGGCAAGACTTTGAGGATAAAAAAGTATCAATGAGGAACCTGGCCAGATAATCTCAAGGGTACAGCAAAAGAATAGCTAGAAAATGAGAAAAAATTTAAAGTTATATGACAAACATGAACAGTATGAAGAAAAAATACGGAAAAAGGCAGATTAAGTCTTGCCCTGACCTTGCTCTATGAACAACTGCTCCAGTGTGAATAGCTTACCACCGTAAAAACTGGCAAGGTCTCCCTATCTGCTCCTCTCCTCCCTGACTGCCAGTCACACAAAGCAGCCCCTTCCACGTGCCAGTTCTAATGCTCACCGGATCCTCTGCTGAGATAACTTACATCACTGGAAGGAAACTCTCCACAGCTGGGCCTGAGGACCACCAGTGCCCACGCAAAGTAAGCAACAGGAGCAGCCAGCCAGGAAAGAGAGGGAGGAGATGAAACTCTCCATCTGGCTGGCAGCACACAACTGTGTCAGCTCATACCCTCCTGTGGAAACCCACTGGCTCCTGCTGAGCTGCCTCCCCAGGTACCTCGCGTAAGGTTGCTTGGGTGTCCACTTTACAATCTATATACACAGCACATGCCCCGCATAGAGATACACAGCAGCAAAATTACTAGCAACAGCCTTGCTTTGCATGAGTTAATGGAACCTCTTACAGCTAGATGGCTATCAATATCCAATTTACATTGTCCAAATCTAGCTCATGCATCTTGATATAAATCTGCAAAGCAGATATACCATAAGTACATGTAGTCCACTGCCATCCATGAAGCATGTGACGTGCTTTAAACAAAATAAATAACTTAAGGGTTTACTGATTGGAGGTCTGCAACTTGGTATTAATCGACATCAAGCAAATGAAGTGGATGGAAATAAGACCTAAGTCAAACTTACTGGAGCACTCATACGCTCTAAACAGGGGAATAAACACAGGGGAAAACAACATTCACTTTATGACGTTATTCTCCAACAACAATTGCTACCAGCCAAGCTACTGTCTACATCCTAGGAAATGAATGTAAAGCTATGTAATTCAATGAGTTTATTTCAAAAGCTTTAAAGAAATCTGTAACTTCCCAGAGTAAATGTAATGAATAGGATCCAAAGTTCAAAACGTTCTTGTAAATCTTCATTAGTTTACAAAAACAATGTTTTCTAGCAGAACGTGTCATTTTCCAGACATTATCCTCTATTTTTTATAAATCGATTAAAAACTTTCAGTATCAGTTCTGCAGTTACCTTAAATATTTCTCATCAGTTAAAAGAAGTTACCGGTTTGCTAGTCACCCAGTTACTTGGTAAAGTGCAATAACCACCCAAGATCAAGACTAACCATTGTATCATACCAATTGACCAAAAGCAGTTGGGAGACAATTTGTTCGGACTCCAAACATCAGTTAGTCACTGTGGCTGAAGTGCAATTCTAAAAGTGCTATTCAGTCTGCCAGAAAGATGAAATGCTAAACTGCAACCTTTTCCCAGAAAAGAAGACAGGGGCTAATGAAGAATGGGGTAGCCTAAGATGACTTTATGATTTACTAAAATAACAGGTTTGTTTGGGTTTTTTTTTAATTAAGTTTCACAGAAAAAAAAAAAAAAAAAGACTAAACATTTCTAATGCCCTAGTCCTCTTTAAGTAAAATCCTGACCTCACTGAAGTCAATGGCAAAACTCCCACTGAACTCCACAGGGTCACAGTTTCTCTCCTACTGACACGGGTCCGTTTTAAGACACGTTTTCATTCTGGTCAATGGAACTTCAAACAAAGAGACAAAGAACTGTCTCCTTCAAATGTAGAACACGCCTTAGCACGTTTTCAGATGTTCATGAAGGGTTTGGCAGGGAGCACCACACATACCCGCTGCACACGAATGCCTTGCAAAGCTGCGATCCGGCACGGCGTTGGCTGGTTGCCGCTGCTGCCCAGTCCGAGCTGCCCGTTTCCATTGTAACCCCAGACATAGACCTTAAACACAGACACAGGGATTTTAACTCTTTGCTGCTACCTGCTTCTTTTGAAAGCAATATCGCTACTTCAGAGTTACAATAATAATTTTCTTCAATATTTCCTGTCCTCACCTTAGGATCTGTACACAGACACACACAAATGCACACGCATATATACATACCTATATAAACGTACCTATATAGATACATACATATACACGCACACGTATATATGTTCTTCCGCACTGCAAATTTTGGCTGCTGCTTCTGTTTAAAATACCAGCTGCATGCTCATCTAAAATTCTAAACCTCCATTTCACGTTGCTCTTTAAAAGTTAGATTATGTAAGACTACAGGATTTTAATACGAAGAGTAGAAAATAAGCGATTCACACGGCTGTTTCCCAGCACAGAGCAAATTCAACACTAATACTTCCCTTTTTCAAAGAGCTGATTTCTAACAGATCCTCTAACAGAAAAGTAAACACCCTAAACCAAGCATAAACTGGAAGCTATGCACAACAGTTTGAGTAGGCTGTTAACAGCTTTATGGTGAACATAAGAAAAAGGGAAAAAACTTCAGTGACACGTTTTATGGCAAATGGTCAATAGATAATTAAGTCTAAACTGAAATGCTTGGAGCGATGTAGCTAGGGAGAATGTAGGCTGCCCAAAATCTTCAGCTCATGAACTAAACCAAAAACATTACAACCTCTTCATATCTTTGCAATGAGGATAAGATAGTATGAGAGGGATTCAAGGGGTATAGCAGTAGAACAAATATATGCAATGTGCTTTTATTTCTCTGTTTTCTCTTGAGATAAAGTGTGCATGTATGAGCACTAAATGAACATTCACTGATTATTCTCACATTCTTGATACTTACGATTCTAGTATAGACAATATTTTTTTTTCTGTGAATGCTAAAGACAGCAGTGGGATAACATATTAATCAGCACTTTCATTTTTGCTAGAATATAATCCCAGCTCTAAAAATCAGTAAATCAGTGACAGAAACAAAGTTATTTTTACATATGAGAAAATGAAGCTAGCATGAAGTGTGAAATATACATACACAGATTCGGTATGATTTAATCCCAAAATTTGTAAAAATCTCCTGACCTTCACAATCCTATTTTTTATTTCAGAACTGTACTTTCAAGTAAATTTGAAATTTGGTACTTGAATTCCTTCAACCCAAAGCCAACTTCAATAGTTGGTACAAAGTAATAGTAGCCAAATTTAATGAGTAATCTCACAAACCAAAAAGCCATAAAACAAATGTTAGTGAACAATTTTCCCTGTTTCACTCTGCTTCCTTTCTAAAGAAGAAACCATAATCAGCATGGATAGGAAGATGTGCTTAAGTACGTCAGAATGTGCAGGACAACGTATGACAGGTTTTTACAAGCAGTATAAGCAGGTAGATTTGAGGGAGTGTGGAAAGGTATGCTTCTTTTCCGAGTAGTAGCTCATTACTGACAGATTTGAAATTATCTACATCCCATGATATTACATAAAGTCAGAAAATTCACTTGAAGTTTCTTACCTCTCCATTTTCCACCACAGCCATAGAACACATCTGTCCACAAGCTATATTTACTACTACTTTATTTTGTAGGCAGCTGGTAACTCTTCGAGGAATTGGTTGATTAGCTGTTGAACCAGATCCAACTTGGCCTGAGTTATTATAACCCCATGTGTACACCTGTTGTAAGAGAATTGTCATAAAAGAAGACTACATAACACACAGTTCAAAGTACACATTCAAGAGAGAAAAAAGTTACACATATAAAAAATTGCGTTTTGAGTTCAAGTGGATATATTCTTTTAAATATCTAGGAACGTACATAGTTTACAATTTAATTGTTTCTATCAAAAATACGCCACTCACACTATTTACATATTCCATTCCTTTATGTTCCCCCAAACAAAGGTAAGAGGTAACATGACAGTTGCATTAATGCTGGAAGAATTCATTGCTAGTGCTCCAGAACACAAAGTAGAATGGCTAACTGGACACAAACGGGACCTCAAAGTGAACGACACAAAACTTTTTACTTTGGTGGATAGAACTCCTTACATGAACGTGATTCATATCAAAATCAGCTTTAACTCTACTAAGCATTTACAGCAGAGTATAGCATAGGAAGGATGCCCTCTACGAAGAAATTATATTTTCTTACTACAAGCAGATGTGGTACAAAAATCAATATTCTGCACACACTTCAAAGCAGCTAAATCCTAACAGGTTTTCCATTTTTATCAAATATTTTTGTTGCATCAGCACTGTGAGGATAGCAAGAAGCAAGGCCTTTTTCAAGGTCTGCTCTAGGTGCAGAATGTTTTCCTGTTCTCACATATGTGAATTTCTTTAGGAGCAAAGAGAGACTTATTCCAGGTATTCTCACCTCTCCATCAGATGTTAACACCATAGAATGATGAGAGCCACAGGCAACTTCAATTACTTTCTTGTTCACCAAGTTAGTAGAGACTTGACAGGGAACGAAACTATGATTCGTTGTACCATTGCCCAACTGACTATAAGCATTATGACCCCACGTATACACTTCTCCTTCTATAATAAAAATGTAAAAAGGTGGTTTAAAATCTCTATTTTTCCAATGTACACAACGCAAAATCACAAACTGAAAAGTCAAATTCAACAACAATATATACATTTAAGTGTGCATATTCATACATGTGCCATTGGGGTTTTCCCATGGACATACGAAGGCTACCTTCACACAGTGTTGATCACAAATCCAAAAGGACAGTATCACCATAAACTTAGCAGAGGAAATCACATAGCTAAAAGAAAGGAGGCATTGCAATACAGAAGAGAAAGGGAAATAGTCAGCGGTCCCCATTTCAATGTCTTTGTTACTGACAATCAATCAGAATTTCTTGTCTATGCCCTGGCACTGTTTCCCACTTTGGGAAATTCAAATAATAAGCTTTCATTCCTTTACAATACACATGAAGACACTTGTAAGAAAAACTTATTATTACTTATTAATAAACATACTATTATTTACTCATTATTTAAACATACTATTCATGTTCTGTATTTTGAGAAACATGCTAGTAAAATCAAGAATGTAAGAAATGTCTGAGTGGGTTAGACCATCGGTCCACCTAGTGCAAAATTCTGTCTCTAACTGGCAACAGAAAAAAGATGTTGTTTAAGGGAAATATAAGCCTGGTCACTTTTTGCAGTTCCCAAGCATTTATAATCACTGGAGTACAGATATTACCAGGTACTTCTGATTCTCTCTAATGTACACACATTGGCCCGCTATCCATGAAGCTAACACTTTTCCTACTCCCTTTCTTTCATCAGTTTTAAAACAAATGTCCTCTAGTTACAGTAGTATAGGACTTGATGAATAGTTGTCCTACATTGATCTGTCTATTATCGTCATCATCATTTTCTAAACCTAAATTATGCCTAATTATTGTAGGAGAGCTAGGTTTGACATACAACTCCATCAGATTTCTAAAGAAATCACTAAACTCCTTATCCCTATAAGCGTTCGCTCAGAACTACAAAGCAAAATGTGCTACACTAAACTAGTATTTCTCTACAATAACAGGTTAAATCTAATTACTTTACCCTGTCAAAAGCAAATAACCTTCTCTTTGTTTCACCAACTTGAGGATACAAATTTCAGTAAGCAGGTGAAACAGCCATATAGAAACATACAACATAAACTGGAAATGATAGTAATTAACACAAGAATTGTGAAATACCTAATGGCTGCCTGAAAGGTAGTTTAAAAGAGGCTGTGCTGAATGGGAGTTATTCATGTGTTGTGGTTTAACCTGGCAGGCAGCTAAACACCACACAGCCATTTGCTCACAGTTACGAGTACAAATCATCAAGGATTAGTTCTGGACCCGTGCTTTTGCAAGCTTCAGTTCATCAACTGGCTAAGGAGCACGTCAGTGAGACCTGCCAGCAACAAAGCTCAGAAGAATACAGATACACATATAAAAAGCATCTAGAACGGTCTACCCTGAAGATGGGACAAAATGGTGGAATGTTATTGAATATAAAGAACAGTTACATATTTACAACACAATTCCCTTCACCCACCTTTAGTCATCTAATCTACACTAATTGAAAAAATTACTTCTCATTAATGGAGAGACACAAATGTTCACATCATCACTCAGGCTGTAACCGAATCTCACTGGGAAGACAATATTAGTCATTTGTCTTCAAGAATGATGTACTTAATTATGAACAGAAGGACCACTACCATGATGTGGATAAGAGTGTCAATGAGGCAACAGCAAACAAAAGGCTTAGAGGTGACATAACTGGTCTTTAAAGCACATCCAAAAGTAGGTACAGGAGAGAAAAGATGCAATTTAGATAAAGGACAATGTTAGCACAAGAACATATGGGTATAATGTAGCCACTAATGCATTTCAAAGCAATCAGCAGTTCCAAACTTAACTGCAAAGTTAAAAAAAAAAGAAGCTTCCAAAAGTAGTAACAAGGTCAAAGCAAAGCTTGAAAAACTTTTGAAAAGAACAGAGCTAGCTGACATGTCATGAAAATATGTTGGACTTGATAGCCTAGAATGTCTATTCTAATTCTCTACGTTACCAGCACATCTTCCATACCTGCTGCACTAATTAAAGTGGACTATCTGAAAAAGCAATATTTGGATCATACTTTACCTTCTGTAGCAAGAACGACATGAGGGCCACTTCCGTAACTCAGACAGGCTATCTTTTTGCCACACAGTGAATCCAACCTCCTTGGTTCAATAGTGCTCTGCATGTCACCCGTCCCCAAACACCCACTGCAGTTCATGCCAAGCACAAAAACCTGTTATAAAAGAATCACAGAATAATTTAAGTTGGAATGGAGGACCTCCTCCAAAGGTCTACTAGTCCAACCCCCCTGCTCAACAAAGGTCTAAACAGATCAGTTGACTCAAGGCCATGTCCAGTCAAGTCCTGAACATCTCCAAGGAAAAAATCTCACAAGCCTTTTAAAATTTAACCACTCTCATGCTAATTTTTTTTTCCTAATACCGAATCAGAATTTTCCATCTTCCAGCTTGTGTCCACTGCCTCTCATCCTGTCACTGTGCATCTTCAAGAAATGTCCAACTCCATCTTCTCTTTATCCTCTGATTGTAGTAGGAAACCACTAATTTGAACTAGAAGTGTTTTAGTAGCAATCAAAATTATCAGACATTTTTGCATGCAACTATTTCTAGGTATACTATCACAGTACTGGCTTTCAGAATAACTTGATACATAAATGACTAAATATGTCATGTTCATACACACTCTCGGACAATTACCTCATCGTTTTCGGTTGCATACAACACTTCATTACCAGCACTGCCAAATACACAGGCTTGACGAATTAACTTGAGCTCTTCTTGGGAACAGAGAGAAAAAATTGGCCACTTCCCAACATCCAGCATCTTCAGGGCTGACAATAATGTTGCCTCCAAGACCTGATATTATAAAAAATTATATCAAATACCTAGACCAAGAGAAATACATACCTTTGCACTGTAAAAAGGAAAAATTTAGAGAAACACCACAATCCCCTTTTCCAACCACAAACCAGTATTTTAATTCTAGATCTAATCTGTGTCTTTTCCTCTGGTCCTAAAATTGCTGTTAAAAGAAGAAATCATAAAAAAAAAAAGTCTGCCCAAGAATATACTTATCTTTGAAAAATACACGCATTTGTTTTCACATATTGAAAATGGAAACTTGAGAAAACCTGAGAAACTTTTTCCTTTCTCCTTTACTTCTGAAATTTACTTCTGTGTTTCAACACTTATTGAATCTTTGGGAATTTCCTACGAATATTTGCATTTTATGTAAGTAGACATATAATAAAAGAAAAAAGGTAATTAAAAATCCAAGGAAAAATGACAAGTTTACAGTTAAAGGAAAAGAATAACAGGTCTCTCCAGACATTAAAACTAGTCAAGCTAATGTCTGAATCTCACGCTACATTTCTATTGCTTTAGTATAGAATAAATCAGAAAAATGCTGCAGTGTCAAAATTTAATTGCAAATTTTGCATGGAGCACGCATCAAATTTTCTTTACTGAAATTAAAACAGGCTCTAGGTGTGAAAGAAAAGCAGCATTACTTGCCAGATTAGAAGGTAAGTAAGAACAGGTTTTGCCTATCACAGGCATTACATAGTTCACCACGTTAACAGTGAGGATTGCATCATTAGTTTATTTTTAGCAGACTTACAAAATGATCTGTTACAGAACATAACTCTTTCTACCTCTGACTGAAACAAAGATGTAAATCAATTCTAGTTTGGAGTCTGAAGCACATTATGTTGTCAGGATATTGTGGTTTTGATTAGTATCACTATGAAAGAATGTACACAGAAACATAGATAATATCTGAAACTACAGAAATAAACCCTGAATTGATCCTGACCTAAAATCTTTAAACAAACAGCAGTTAATCACACACTTCTTCACAATATACTTCTGAGGAAGGAAAAGGAGGGTTGATCATCTTCGCTAAAGAAAAGCTGTGGTTTTGATCACACCAGTTCTTTTTCCATCTCCTCACACCAAGTGACCAATTTCAGCCAAATTTGCAAATGAAAGGGAAGTAAGATTCCGCTGACACAATCCATTTGGCAGTAGGCAGCTGGACAATCAGATGCGCATGTTGCGAAATAAGTCAGCAAGCAAGTCCAAGCTCGTCCTAGCAAACGCTGTCCTCACATAGCAGGGTTATAAGAGACAAAGGACATGAACCCATACGGAATCAGGCTTCGTTCCTCTGCAGTTCACTTTATTTTTTCCCTATTATTATTATTATTTCAAGAGGTTAGCATTAATTCTATGGAGGATTTTAGGCCCTTCTAAAATATGATAATGAATACTGAAAGCATCACAGACTACTCTTCCAATTGCATCAACAAATCTGCATCCCACTTTCGTTAAAGACTGATGAAGCCTGAGGTTCAAAAGGACAGTCAGGGTGTTCTTCAATTGTACAGATTCCCTTACTGGAATAACATATTGTTTGTTTTAAAATGTGGGCTCTAAATTCGAAGTACACAGTGGGTCAGAATTCATTCACCTTGAACAGAATTTTTTTTTTTTTTCCCGTAACCTCTTTCTACAAAGCACTCATGTTCACTCATAATGAACAGGTTAAAAAAAAACCCAAATTGTAGCATTTCTCAACACTAAAATAATACATTGAAGGAAAAAAAACCAAACTACTCTTATAAAAAGCACCCAAGGAAACACTTACGATACTGATTTTTTTTAAACAAAGCAAATACTAACAAACTTTATTAGACTGAAAAAATATCCATAATCTAAATCCTGTCTCTGGAATTATTAGTTACATTCAACTCATTAAGAGATATTCTCTCACCTTTCAAGATTTTATTCCCTCCCACACCTGTCCATGATATTTTGTCCCCAAAATATGAAAAACAGCTTGAACTATCAGCCCGCCAATATTCATGTCACATAAGTGATCAGTTCCCTCATTATGTTGCACAGTTATGAAAGACAGAGTTAGATCAAAATCTGAGACTTCATACAGTCCAGCTACCTACCCCCCAAAGGTGTACCAGTTATGCCTCAAGAATTCCTAAAATTTCTGCACTTCATTTCACCCCAGCAATTAGTCTGAAAGCTGCTTATTCAGTTTTATTTGTCATACAGATCACCTCAAAAGGCCTCATCATTACACTCAAAACCTGAATGATGTTTCATTAAGTTTTACATGCATTTCATTAAGTTTTACATTACATTTCTTTTACATACAAAGAAAACAAGAGAAAAATGAGAGGTAGCTTTTGCATCAAATTATGCTACAAAGTTAATTCTAACAAGTTTATGTTGTTGAAACATTAGGCTGGAACATGTGACTTTAGAACTTAATACTAAATTAAACCAGCCTTGTAAGCCAAAGGAGCAATTCAACCTAATCAAAACAAACATATTGTTCTAATATTTTGTGGATCAACACAACATTTCTTTCACTAGTATCATTCTCCTACCTACAGTTTTGGTTTTCTGTTTATCTTGAAAGATACAAGCACGTACTAAGCTACCGCTAAATGGAACCAAGCTTCTTCCTTTTGAGTAAAGCAGTACGCAAATCTCAATACAAATTCACACTCTGACCTTGACACTGACTCCTTGAGAAGGAGGAGATTCATCCTCCATAGGGATTTGTGCTTGTGTCCTCCTGCAGAGAGAAAACTGTGGTTAAAATCACCATATCGTGTTGCTGCAATTTATGGAACTATACACACTTAATATTAAGCTAAAACTATTTGCTTCTGTGGGGTGAGAAAACAAGAAACAAGAAGCTCAGTCAATTTTGCTTTTATATTCAACTATACAGTGATCAGCTAGAGTCAGCTCTTCTGTATTTTTACCTAAACAAATAATTCTTTGACAAAACATTTTTTGAAAACAAGTAGTAAAATTAATCAGACTGTGATTGGAAAGGATGGAGTTCTGTTAAACACAATACTCAAATGTCTCTTTATTGCAGTAAAAATAAGTTTAGAATCTTGCTGATGTAATTTTTCAAGACATTTCTTTCAGCAAAGAAAAAGTGCACTGGTTGGAGCTTTTAATTTCTGACTTAAGTCTTCAAATATTCTAGTTCCATTCTGAAAACCGGTGTTAGAAAACATTTGGATCTTTTCAGGTTTGCTGAAATTGTTAAAGTATTCACTCTGTTTCAGAAAGTATTGCCAGCCCTGTAAACAACTTGTATAATTCCTATGACACGCATCATCAGAGAAACAAATTTTCAGATCAGATGTTTCTTGCCAAATAAATATGCACAACTCTACTATCCTTGAATTACTTCCTAACATAAAGCCATTCAACTCAATTTTCAGTAAAACTGCAAAAATGAGCAACCAGGTCTGAAGCTTTCTCAACAAGTGAGACAGTTGTACACATCATTTTCTTTGAGGTACATTGGTTCAGCCAATGCCAGAAATCTGTTTAATTTTCACTGAAAAGTAAATGTCTCTAAAATTCTGACTACAGGCAGAAAAACATTCAACAAACAAGGAGTTACCATTTTAGTTAGTTACTTTTCAGAGGCATATCACACTTTAAAAGAAGTATCAAATGTAGCTTTACAAAACTACCTAACTTACTGCTAAACATGTCTCTTACGTAAGACACTGTGCCATAAGACCTAGGCCAAGGACATGGAATACAAGAAATTCATATGATTTAAATATTATAAATGCTAATGATTTAACAAATATGATTTAATTTACTGAATAAAAAAAATAATATTTATTTTCTCGAAACAAATAAAAAACCGGACAATTCCTGCAGCGTAAATATACTGAATATGCACACTTAAGCTTATACTTTAAAAAAAACCCCGCAAACCTGCATACGCACAGTATATTTTATGCATTTACTTTGAGACATTAAATGATAAACTCAGCTCATGTGTGAAAGTCCAGCTACTTTCTTGTTCATGTTGACCGCGAGCTTAAGGCTCAAACACACAACCAAACTGAAACAACTTGAAGCTAAGTTATGGTCCTTCCAACTTGTAAAGACTAAAGGGCTGATTCAGTTGCCCACACATTAGCACCTACTGCTATCTGAGATGACCTTGGGGATCCCTGACAACAAACGGTGCTCGAGGAGACAATACAGGACCTACAGGGTAACCATGCCATGCTGGAACAGCAGCTAAGAACTAAATGGCACTAGACAGTTACAGATGTGCAACTGGACAGAGCTCTGAAGGAGCACACATAGCCCATTACCAAGTTTTACAACTTAATGGATGCAGGGTAACTCATTAGCTCTTGCTGTTAACCGATTTGTTATTTTCTTCAACATAGAATCATAGAAACATAGAATGGTTTGGGCTGAAAGGGACCTCAAAGATCATCTAGTTCCAACCCCCCTGCCATGGGCAGAGAAATCCTCCACTACACCAGGTTGCCCAAAGCCTCATCCAACCTGGCCTTGAACACTTCCAGGGATGGGGCATCCACAACTTCTCTGGGCAACCTCTTCCAGTGCCTCACCACCTTCAATGTAAAAAATTTCTTCCTTAGATCTAGTCAAAATCTCCCCTCTTTCAGTTTGAATCCATTGCTTTTTGTCCTATCACAAAACACCCTTGGAAAAAGTCCCTCTCCAGCTTTCCTGTAGGCCCCCTTTAGGTACTGGAAAGCTGCTATAAGATCACCCCAGAGCCTTCTCTTCTCCAGGCTGAACAGCCCCAACTCTCTCAGCCTGTCTTCATAGCAGCGGTGCTCCTAAAACCACGACAAATACTAATGATGATTCTCATTTGCCTTTTTGTAGGAATTTTCCCTCCAGAAAAATAACCATTTTATATACAAAGAGAATGTCGTGGTTTTAGGCTGATCCAGCAACTAAAACTCACACAGTCTCTCCTTCTCCAGTAAAGTAGAGAGGAGAGAAAAAAAAAACAACAAAGGGACTGAGGGTTGAGACAAGAACAGAGGGAGCATCCACCAACCATGGTCCTGGGCAAACCAGACAGGGCTTTCTCAAAGCAAAACAGTTTATTAATGATTACTTAGAAGGACAAAGGGAAACAAAAACCGATTACTCGAGAGGACAGAAAGAAACAAAACCAGATCTTAAAACCGACACCTTCCCCCCCCCCCTTTCCTTTTCCTCCCTGCTCTACCTCCTCCCCCCAGCAGCACAGGGGGCAGGGACTGGGGGAGAGCAGGTCAGTTCATCCCGTGCTGTTGCTGCTGCTTCTTTCTTAAAGGAGAAGGAGTCCTTACACCCTTTTCCCCTGCTCCAATGGATCCCCTACCCACGAGGAAAAATCCACAAACTTCTCCAGCCTGAGTCCAGCCCACTGGAAACAATCCTTCCCCACAGATTGCTCCGGTGTGGGCTTTACCACAGTCTCGGATACTTAGGGAGTTGTAGCCACTCGCTCCGGCGTGGGTCGTCACGCAGACTCCAGATGCCTCTCTGCCTTGTCGTGCACCCCAACACAACCATCCTCAGGCTCAGGCATCTTCTCTCCACGGGCTGCGAGTGGGTCTCTGCTCCACCGAGGCCGTCCTGGTTGCAGGGGAGCCGCCTGCTATCTCACCATCAGCCGCAGGGGAAACTCGGCTCCGGCACACCTCCTCCCGCTCCATCCTCACTGACCTGGTGTCAATGCAGCTGTTTCTCTCAGATCTCAGTCCTCTCCAGGTGAACTCAGCCCAGTGGGCACCCCGGGAGTGGGGTGCCCCCGAGTTCCCCAGCTGGCTCCGCCGCCGCCATTCTCCGTGGGCGGCGTCGGCCCGACGCAGGCAGCTGCCCGGCCGGGAGCCAGGGAGCGGGGGCAGCGCCCTCCTCCCTTCTCTGCTCGATCCTGGGCAAAGCACCTTTTCCGGTCCCTTTGTCCTGACTTAAATAGGGCAATTCGCAGAGGCGCCCTATTGGCTCAATCCCGAGGGGGATGGCAGTCTGATCTGGTGGCCAGAACCAAACCTAACCCGGTTCCAAAACCGGGGAGGTCACAGGGAGCAACACCTCTCTCCTGCCACCAGAACCATCCCCCCCTCCACATCAAACCATTACAGAGAAGCAAAGAAAAAACAGTATTTTCATCAAAAATTAAAAACTTGCATATTTGAGTACTTCAGGTACAGAAGAAAAACATACCCTAGCTATTTCAGACAGGTTGTTGGGGTTGTTCAGCTACTAAATCTTATAATATGTGTATAATTGCTAAGAAACCTTAGCTTAAAATAGCTCTGCATTACCTTTTTTTTTTAAAAAAAAAGCAATACTCAATTTAGAAAGTAAAAAGATAAACAAAATATTTATCATGCATTAAAATATTTTCACTAGCTGTTGCTTCCAAATTATAGAATCATAGAATGGTTAGGGTTGGAAGGGACCTCAAAGATCATCTAGTAAATTAAATTTAAATTTAAAATTAATTCTGGAGTGCAGATCTAAAGGAAAAAAGTTGATTTTAACACAAAAATATTTATATTACACTTTCACAAATCTTTTATCTGGAACTCAAGTACAATTTAAGAATCTGGACAGCATACTCTGGCAGTCTGAGTTCAGGTCTTGGAATGTGAAAGTTCTGACCCTGGTTTTGGTCCAACCATTACAGGCCTTTGGGTAAGGCACATTATGATTCTGCAATACAGGTAAGATCGAGTTGAGGAGCACAAACACTAGTTTTAATAGCCAAGTTCTATTAGCAGTCTCAGACTACTTAATCCTAAATATTTCAAATGGTTCACTGACTCATTTGAATGTAAACATTCTTGTAGATTCTCTCTCTAGGAACTTGGCAAGCAAACAAAAATTTTCAGAACTCCACTTAGTATTTCCTCCCACTTAATTTGAGCGTTTATTAATCTCGTCTGCTGAATCAAAGGTCTGTCTGGAGCTTCTTTCCCAAGGACTCTAACCACAGGCTTAGGAAAGATTAGGAGGAAAAAGTTACAGAAAAAAGGGACTTGCTGACACCTTTAGAAAAGGAACCTAATCTTCTCTGATATTCTTGATTTCTCAGCAGCCTCCTACTGGAGTAGTAATGAGATGATGCTAACTCATCCAAGCGATCCTGCAAGAGAGGGGAGAACAGAAATATTGTCCACAGTTATTCCTATTGAACAGGTCACCTTCCCTTTCTAGGAAGACACGAGTCTATTTTCAAAATTATCTTCCTTCTTCATGTACAAACAATGAAATATCACTACTCCATCCAGTGCTGACATTAAAATGACAGAACTCAGCTTGTCATTCATTCTTCCATTAACACAGCATTTTCCATTACGAAGAAACAGCAGACCTTGAGAAATGGTGATTGTTTGAAAAACTGCTATCTCCAACTCCAACTAAAGTATAGTCTTCTCTCATTCTCTTCTTGCTTCTTGACACCAGACTGTGACTTCTTGGCTCCTGATGCAAGCTCCACTGGCTGCCTATTAATTGCAAAAGCACATCTACCTGCCGTTTAGAGGCTAAATCCAAGAAACTCTGAAAGACTGGAGTATTTACAGTCTGAAAGACTGACAACATTGACCTTGCAAGGTAGGTAACTGCTACAGAAATTTCTAATTGAAATTATCTGGGATGAGACAGCTTTATTGTCTCAGTCTCCAGAGACGACAATTTAGCCAAAAACATCTTTTCAGATGTCACCTCTCTTTTGGCATGATATCCAGTTCCACCTGTTGGCTCCAGGGACGGACCTCCAGAATGACCTCAGTGAAGTTTTCAGTGGTGCATCTACATGCAGTATGCTGTACTCATGCAGTATGCTGTACTGGAGCTAGATGCTTGAAACCTATACACAAAGGCCTTTTTTTCAGTACCATCACCCTCAAAAAGAAATTGGTTGCCAAGTCCAAAAGCAGTGCATGATAACATGCAAACAACACACAAAAAACATAGGCACATGAAAAGCAAGGAAGATAGTGGGAATACTGTACTGTTACCCTTCAACACAGGTTCAATACCGTTGCAATAAAGATCAATTACGCCAGGGAAAAAACGTTTTGGAAGAAGTGAAAAGACAGGAAAGAAAACAGAGGGCATGATTTTTCAGCTTTCCAATGGTTTAAAAATAAGCGTTAGGGTCTGGTGCAAAATTTCTGCACTGAGTGACAAAACTGCTTTGAAAAAATCGTATGTAGATTCCTGGGACATCTTCCATTCACCTCCAAAAATCCCACCTTGGGGCTTTGGGCTAGCAAGACAATTTGACTAATCTGATTTTCACAAAATCATCTAGGACTTTTAAATAGCCTATATGATGGTAAGATACACTGCTCATATTAAGTTTCTTTATTTCTCCCATTCCTACTCCAATTACTTTTTTTCCCCCTTAGAACTGCCATCTATCATCATTATTGATGTAGAACGGTGTAATGTTTACCAGCAAGCAACAAGAGTGGAAGTGACTGAAAAAATGCATCATCAACCACCAGAGGGAAAATGTTTAGAGCAGAAGAAAAAAAAAAATCTCAAATTCTTTTCTCATTCTATAAACCCTACAGTCACCTTGAAAAAATAATTTCAAAACTTCGTCTATCCATCTACTTGACTGAAAAAAAAAAGATTTGAATAAAGTGACTAACAACTAATAAGAAACTATATAAAAAACTAATGAAATCCAGAAATACAAAGACTAGAAAATAGTAATGAAGTTTATACTAAAATTATGCCTCTAATAGACTTACTGAAACCTCAAGGTCAGCAGCTAGAAAAGCCTGATAAGAAGGTGTCAATCAAAAAATATTTTCATTTAAAAATATTTACACTTCTTTCTACATGTGCAAAAATAGCTTTTGAAGGCAATCAAGTGCTTTGGATAATGGAAACAACACCAGAACTACCTTTAATACTGAAAAGCATTACAGGAGGATGCTGGCGTCATTTTCACACAATTAGTAGTTTACTTCTGCAGTAAAAAAAAACAAAAACAAAACAAAACAAAACACACACCATCTCCAGACCTTGAAGTGTATTAAAATAATCAAACATTTTGTTACACAGTCTCTTGAGGACAGGATGTCATTCCTGTATCTAAAGCTAAGCTAATGTAATCTAATGTAACCAAATCTAACCTGATATGCTGAAGAAAAACATTTGTTCACGTTTTTTGAGGCAGTTGACCAAGACCTTCAGAAAACTAACCTAAAAAGCTCTTTCTCTTTGCTGAATTGCTCGCCAAACTCTAAACCTACTCTAGTTCCTGTAATCTGTACATACACACACAATAAAAAAACAACTGCTCTTGTATATTTGCTCTTGTCTCTATCGTTAGCTCTTGTCTATTTTAAATGCTACATAAAATTTAATTTACCATATAATTGATTTGGTAGAATTGAAACTTATACTCATTCTTCATTTTGGCCTTCCAAAATGAGAGTTCAAGGAACCAGCTTTACGGAAACAAAAGTATTCTAAAGATTTGGTTTTAAAAGAGCTTTATTAACAATATTAACCATGTAACAGAGCAAAATAATTCAAAATAATGCAATAAATATGTGAAAGAAACGGTTATTGTATTTTTATAAACTCAAAAAATCCTAGTATAGAAAATATTAAAGCTTTAAGAATTTAAGAAACACTAACAGGTCATCAAATTGTTCAGGATAAACTACACACAAGCTTCAGATGGCAGGTGGCATTGCACCTGCATGTGGGAGGCTGACCGGCTATCAGTTCAATGCCATAGGAAAAGCATGTCTGGGAAGAACCCTTCTGTTATTATGCAATCATAAATACTATAACAGGAAAACAGCATGCAAATGCACACATTTTGTTATGCCCCCTCTAAGTAGATCTGACCTAGCTCAAATTGTCAGCAGTCACAGTTCCCTGATCCAGCCAAATGATGCAGCATATATCAGGTGTAGCTGTTGGATCTTTGACCTCACAGTCTGCTCCAACTGTTGAAGGAGACGTATTCACAGCCTCTACAGTTCTAACCTTCAATCACTTCCTTACATGTCCAAGGAAGGTCATTCTAGCCTCATTTAGACTAACACCTTTAATTTATAAAACACATCTTCTAAAACATACTAAGCCTTAATAAAAAAACTAAACATAAGCATTACCAAACCACACCTGGCTTTTTTTTTTTCCCACATTCCTTGCTTACTTCAGTTTAGCACAGTCTTCTTGCACATCAGAACCTTGGTCCACGGTAAGGGCTCCTGCCTACAGCCAAGAGGGCTATGCAGTGGGTCACCAAGAGGGCAGTTTTTTCAAGATGACATCTAGCACAGTTCCAGCATGAATCTGGCTGTGGTTACACTTTCCTGTAACATCAGGCATGTACCTGGAGCTGAGAATTCTGACAGTTTAAACTTTTATAGTTATAGCTGTATGCGTAAAAAGATACCATATCTCATAGAAGAGAAAGATACAACAGTGAATAGAATGTGTATATGAAAGAAAAGCTCACTTCCTCTATGAGTAAATGACTGTGTAACTCTCCATTAGGGTATTTCTTTATCAATGTCTTTAACAATAATTAAGAGACAAAATTTATTCTTTATGGAATAAGTTTAAACTTCTAATATTAAATCTACTCACTGCAGTAGTCTCCTCCAAACTGCAACAGATCATATACGCATCATGGTGCCAAGGTTTTTTTTTACCTCAACTTTATCTCTCAGTGGTCTTAGTTCTATTCTTGTTTTTATTTACATGACTAAAGAAGCTTTAAAAAACAATTGCCTATAGCTAACTCAGAATTACTTCTGTAAATTCTCACTTTAGTATTGCACTTTATCTCCTATTTTTGCTTATCCGTCCTTTTTCTAGCCTTTATTCCTAAAATGTTTTTGAGATGGGTGAAAGTTCTTTTCAATATACCTTTTTCTCATTTTTTCTATATAAATTCCAAATGGATTCTACCTTTGGCATAAAACAGCTTCATACATTCTTTGCTTCTAGGGTCCTCAGGCCTCCAATACAACAAACATCACTAATTAGTCCTCTTGATTTTCTGAAGTTTGCCCTTCCAAAACTGAGAATTTCAAACCTGTCTCTGTGTAGTCCTCTATTTATTTCTGTTTATTACCTAATTTAAAATGTGATCCAAGATCACAAGCTGACTAATAAATCAGCTCTCCTCAGAATTTTTCAGACTACTTGCTGAAAACAAGAGTAAAGCAATTCAGTGCTTGTTTGGTGAGCTTACAGCAGTTGTATGTAAGAACAACTGGATCACTACATGTCCTTCCCAAATGATGCCAATACCTGTATCTAAGAAGGAAAACCATCTGTGACGTAATTCCTGACAGTATTTCTCAGTAAGCAATATCCTTATCCATATCCAATTCTTATAATTCATGACAGACACCATCAAAAGCTCTTACCATTTTCTTTTCTCAAAGCAATGATACGCTTGACTCGTTTTTTATCCACACAATCTCTTCCTGTTACTTTACAGTCCATCACGCTATTCGTGTCCCGTGCTATTCTGTCACCTTTATTTCTCATATCTGGACAGCATTAGCTCTCCTACCCCACACTCAGCAGGATCATCATTCCTCCATGTTTCCCTTACCCCATGTCTGCCTTCACATCCTGCGACACCAGCTCAGTCCAAACGATTTCTGATGGGGCACAGACCTCACTCAGCTCATAACCTGGAGTAAAATCTCTTCGCTAATTAGGCCCTCTCCTTTTATCCACCAACATTAGAAATTTCACCTCCACAAGGAAACACAACGCATCTCCCACACATTAACAATACCTGGTTTCCCAAGTATTCCTTCTCTTCCTTAAAACTGTAACCGGCCATCGAGCCACACTTGTGTAATGTACTGGGAGCTTCGCACCTCAACTGCACGCTTGTGGACACAGCTCTCCAACACGACGCAAATTTAACTCCTGACAAAAGTCGCAAACCCCATTTTACGAGCCATTTCTAAACCAGATGCCCGGGAAACACCACCCAGCTGAATGCAGCACCGCACCGGCCCCGCACACGCCCAACAGGCGCCGGCACCCTTCCCCAACCCTCCCTCACCGCCTACGGCCACGCGCGGGCGGGCTAACGCCCGCATGGCGAACGAGAGCCACCTCGCCCTCACGCCAGCGGGCTTCGAGCCGAGGCCTCGCGCAGGCCGCGGGCGCAGGGCGGGAAGCGCTCGAGCGCGCCGCTCGCCCGCCCCTCCCCTCCCCCCGCCAGCGGCTGGCGCGGGGCGGGGCGGGAACGGCCGCCAGAGCGCAGCGCAGCCGTCCCGCCCGCCGCCGGCACCTCGGCTCTCCTCAGCGGGGAGGCGCGCAGGGCTCTGCCCGCGGAAAGGGGGCGGGGGGGGGGGGGGGAGGCAGGGCAGGTGGCGGCGGCGGCGAGCCCCTTCCTCCGTAGCTTACCTTCCTCGCAAGCGGCGGCGGCGGCGGCGACGACAACAGCTCCTCCTCCCTGCAATGAGACGAGGGAAGATACCGCCGCGCTCAGGCGCCTCCTCAACCGCGACGGGGGGGGCGGGGAGCTGGGAAGGGGTTAGCGCCTCCCAGGGATCCACCTACTGCAGCAGGAGCGTGGGGAGCGGCGGCCGCGCTCGTCTGAGGCTTGGGAAGGCTGCTGCGCGCTGCAGGGGCTTGCTTTCTGCCAGAGAGCGCTTCTCTCTTTCTGGGCTGAGGCGGAGAGAGGCCGAGAGGACCCCTTCGGTATCTTCTCCGTCAAGGCCTGTCTCTTTGGATGGTATGGCCGCCTTGGGAAGGCTCGGATTGAGCATCCGAGGGAGCGCGGCGCTGAGGGAGATAACACCACTTTCCACCAAACCTCTTGCTAAATACATCCGACAGCAACACAGTGTGAGATACACGGTCAAAGACGACTGTTAAGGGAATGTCAAATATTGATGTGCTCTTCCAGAGTGCAATCATTTTTTTTTTTTTTTCCCCAAGGGAAGTGAAAGGATATAAGTGTTGGTTTTTTTTTTTTCTATTTCTGCTAAGATTTATGTTTAAGTGCTCCCAAAGAGGATAGACTTGAAAAGTTTTCTTAAAAGCAACAACCTGGCCGTTTTGCTTGGTAGTGTCTCTTACTTTTGTTGTGGTATCCAATGATACTGGTTAGGTTATTGCTGTGGAAACCTTATTCAGAAAGGGAAAGTTTGCTCTGGGGCTAAGGAACTAACTTTCTATTGAAAATTACATTCCTTTTATCACCTGGGGGAGGTCTCAGTTTTTCTTGTGGGAATGACAGCTTCGTAGGGATGTTTTGATATTTTAACAATTCGTGTACTTGGATTAAGACTTTGGATGTCCAAAACTGAGGTTTTTCTAAGTACCTAAAGCAGCAAGAACTTGTCCTCATAGTTACCAAAGGAGTAGAGACAATATGCTTTCCATACCTGCTGCATTGTATGACACTCTCATGTAATAAGTAAGCTACATGTGCCTTGCATCCTGTTCTTCACATATATAATGCCTGAAGTGCCTGTATTGCTGAACCAACTACCAACGGCCTTCCCTAATGTGCTCCACTAATGCATACGTGTTCTCTGCCACTGACTGCTGTGGTCTGTGAAGTCACTGTCTCCTTTTAGTTTGTCAGCTATTTTCTACCCTTCAGAATGCATTCAACTTTATATGCATGCATCCTGAATGTGTAGTAATCTGCAAAAGGTACATGTTTTCTCTTTTGTTGGCTCAATCACTTTGGTTCTTCCAAGATAAAATTGAGAGTATTTTGGTATGAGTGTTTTCTTCATTTGGAAGAGATGTCCATAGTGATTTGTGTAGAGCGTGGGATGGAAGACAACAAATTTTTGGGGCACTGGGCGGAATAAGAACTGTATGTGATGCCTGATAGTTTTGTTTTCTCTTTATTCAGAAAATGATCACTTTAACACAAAAGAACTTATTGTGAGTTACCATGTTACCTTCTCAGTTTTCTGTTTTCTTGAACACAGTTCAGGAGGAAAAAACTTGCTGGATCTCAGATGCATTTGTAAATATAATAATATACCTGGTAATTTCAGTCAAGCAGACAGTGGTGACAAGACCCAGTGGACGTTGAAGCTATTCATTTTCAGACTGGCAGTAAAGCAAAGAGTAATTTTCCCCTAAAACAAGTTTCATCTTGGGCTGTGAGCTGTTTATGGATTCTTCAGTGCACATTTTAAAACAGTATTGGATATTTTTTTAAAAGTTATTCTCTAACCCAAGGAAGTGCTGTGTACTGTGTTAGGCTGAAGGTCACACCTAGAATCAGTGGAAATGGTGTATTTGACCCGCTGAAACAAAGTGCAGTTTAATAGAGTTATGTCCTTAAATCTGGAAGCAATGGATGTAGATTTACAAGCAGAGAAACTGCGTTCTGGAACATTTAGCTGAAGGACTGAGGTCACTGAACAACAACTGAAAGTGTAATGCCAGAGGATGTAGAAGTGAAAAAAGCTAATGTCATTCTTGAATGAATAAAGAGAGGAATCAACAGCAGTAAAAGGTGATTTGCCTCCAGTAATTAGTATTTTAAGCCGTCTAGTGGGACACCGCATATAATACTACTACGCCTTTTGATAGAGAAGTTGGGATAGGCTGCATGAAGATGATCAATGGTTTGGAAATAAGAGGTAGTTAAAGAGATTATTCATTTAGTTTATTAAAAACAGTTTAAAGCTGATTACAGTTTATAGGTTCCTTACAATGAGAAAATATTAGGTACTGAGTGGCATTTTAATTTAATGGCAAAAGCCATAAAAAGAAGCAATGGAGAGAAATTAGAGCCACAGGAACTCAAAACAGAAATGGAGCACAAATTTCTGAGAGTGAAAGTGGAAAGTGGTCTCCATTTTTTATGCCTTCAAGTAAAACCTGATCCAGTTATTTCTGCCTTTCCTTGCATGCCAGTTACTGTACACCTGTCCCGTTTTATTTCTTTCATTTGAGCTGTCTCCAGTTTGTTTTTCTCCTCCCTAAATGTAATGCCAGATTTAGAATTCAACAGCACTGAATGGAAGGAAACATGTGCCTCTCTCATCTTACAAACATTCTTGTGAGTATGTACAAGGATTGTATTTTCCCTTTTTTCCCACTAGCAATGTATCGTTGACCTCCACAGTTTAAGCTTCACATATCTTTCTTGATTTACTTTTCCTCTGAATTTTGGCATTTCCCCTTGGTCTTCAGAATAACTTGATTAAAGTTGACCTAATTTTCTTTTCTGATTAACTGATGTTTATTTAACGTTAATTCAGTAAGATTCTTTTGTACACTGTAAAAGTATCATTATACATTAAATGAGAATGTAGCTGGAATCATAAACAGTTGTAAATCAGTGAAGTCACTTATTGGTCCAAGCACCAAAGTCCTCCACACAGGATTTTAGTTACTTCTCTTCAGTACTATGTCTTCAGCATGAAGCTGTTTATTTTTCAATATCTAAACAACCGTTCAGCACACCAGTGGTGTTTCAGGGTGCAAGTTCTCCAAGCAGGGACCACTTGCCTTCACAGAACGTATGGTCTGCAAGGCCTCCAGGAGTCACTGGTCAGATCTGTAGCCTGGCCCGAGCTGTAGTAAATGAGCACCTGTCATGGTTTGATGTGGAGGGGGGGATGGTTCTGGTGGCAGGAGAGGGGTTTTGGTCCCTGCGACCTCCCCGGTTTTGGAACCCGGTTAGACTGAGTTCTGGCCACCAGATCAGACTGCCATCCCCCTCAGGGTTGAGCCAATAGGGCGCCTCTGCGAATTGCCCTATTTAAGTCAGGACAAAGGAACCGGAAAAGGTGCTTTGCCCAGGATCGAGCAGAGAAGGGAGGAGGGCACTGCCCCCGCTCCCTGGCTCCCGGCCGGGCAGCTGCCTGCATCGGGCCGGCGCCGCCCACGGAGGATGGCGGCGGCGGAGCCGGCTGGGGAACTCGGGGGCACCCCACTCCCGAGGTGCCCACTGGGCTGAGTTCACCTGGAGAGGACTGAGATCCGAGAGAAACAGCCACATCGACAGCAGGTCAGTGAGGATGGAGCGGGAGGAGGTGTGCCGGAGCCGAGTTTCCCCTGCGGCTGATGGTGAGATAGCAGGCGGCCCCCCTGCAACCAGGACGGCCTCGGTGGAGCAGAGACCCACTCGCAGCCCGTGGGGAGAAGATGCCTGAGCCTGAGGATGGTCGTGTTGGGACGCACGACAAGGCAGAGAGGCATCTGGAGTCTGCGTGACGACCCACGCTGGAGGGAGTGGCTACAGCTCCCTAAGTATCCGAGACTGTGGTAAAGCCCACACCGGAGCAATCTGTGGGGAAGGATTGTTTCCAGTGGGCTGGACTCACGATGGAGAAGTTTGTGGATTTTTCCTTGTGGGTAGGGGATCCATTGGAGCAGGGGAAAAGGGTGTAAGGACTCCTCCTCCTTTAAGAAAGAAGCAGCAGTAACAGCACGGAATGAACTGACCTGCACTCCCCCAGTCCCTGCCCCCTGTGCTGCTGGGGGGAGGAGGTAGAGCCGGGAGGAAAAGGAAAGGGGGGGGGAAGGTGTCGGTTTTAAAATCTGGTTTTGTTTCTTTCTGTCCTCTCAAGTAATGGGTTTTTGTTTCCCTTTGTCCTTCTAAGTAACCATTAATAAACTCTTTTGCTTTGAGAAAGCCCTGTCTGGTTTGCCCAGGACCATGGTTGGTGGGTGCTCCCTCTATTCTTGTCTCAACCCTCAGCCCCTTTTGTTTTTTTTTCCTCTCCTCTCTACTTTACTGGAGAAGGAGAGACTGTGTGAGTTTTAGTTGCTGGATCAGCCTAAAACCACGACAGCACCACAGGGCAGTGGTCCCATGTGGGAGGCTACAGATAAATGCCCGGTGCTTTTGGAGATCATGCTCTTCTGTGACTGCAAAACTAGAAGCAGCACAGAGCGTGGCCATATTCTTCTCCAGGACTACAAAGAAAAGGAAGGGCTTAGCCTACGTAGTTCAGGCAGAGGGAGATTTTGCATCCAAACACTTGGCTTATAGTAATCAGCCTGCTACACCTTGATATAATCATGCTACCACAAGGAGAAGGTTGCAGGGATCACTACTAAGGATCAGAGGAAGCCAAAGAGAGGAACAAGAGAGCGGAGCAGGAGATTCTGGCAGGAGCACATCAAAATATTGTCTTGAATGCTGCTCCTTCCATCCATCCAGCTCCATCAAATACAGTTACGAGCAAACTGAACTCAAATTCACTAACATTTCTCCCTTAAGTATTTGAACCATTGGGAAAGGTTTCTGTGCTTCCTAGCTTTGGATTGACGTATCATTTTAGGGTTTGCAACAGAAACATGGACTTTTGTAGTTCTCATTCGGTAGTTACAATTTCTGTACTTGAGCCCAACTACTGCTTTGCAGAGGTGGCAGAGGTACAGGCTTACTCTGCTAAACTCAGTTGCAAAATAAAGGTGCTGGGTAAATCTTTTGTTGTGTTGTTTCTGAGAGTGTCCCTCAGCAGGAAGGAAGTGAGATAGCTAGGAGTCCTTTCAGGTCAAAATAAAACCAGCCTCTGACCCCAGTAGCAGAGTTCCCGTTGCCTTTGTTGTGATTTTAGGGGACGACATTTCAGCTGTGAACATGAAGGGAAACTGCTGTTGTCTGCAGAGTTAACGGACAGCACAAAAGGGCCATTTTAACCTTTGTGGAGGCAAAATAATGTAAATGGAAGGCAACCGTAGGCTGATATGTGCTGTCAACAGATGTGAGATGGGAGGAAGCTTAAGAGATTTGGGGCTGGGTTTATATAAAGTTGTTAGAACTGAAGCAGACAGAGCAAGTTAAAGAAGGGGGAGGTCGCCGAGAAGCAGATACTTAACAAGAGTTGTCACCTTCTGTTGGATAAAAGTCCAAAAAAGCAATTAAACATTTTAATGTGCTTTGGAGTTGGTTAGATTCCTGACAGTAAAAAGTGTCTTAGCAGATAAAGGCTAAAAAGCCTCAGTTATGCTGGTGGGTCCATGAATTTTCAAACTCATGAAGTCTGGTTTTGTGTTCTGACCACATCCCTGCTTCATTTCAAGGGAAGACCTGGGCATGAAGTACCTTATAGTTGTTATGGATCAATACATCAAGTCATTTTGCTGTAGCAAAATGGTTTCTTGAGATTAGATAGCTTTACCTTGGTTTTTTTTTCCTTTTATTATGTTTTTTCTTCTCAGGTTGACCAAGATGTAAGCAATACTTAAAATTCTAATTACGTTATCTTAGTGTTGCCCTACTTTGTTCCTTTCTACTTTCCTTGTTAATCTATGATTTATTAACAGCCTACTACCATAAACGAAAATAAAATTGGCAAAAAATATTAGCAGAGCTAGCCTTTCTTCAATTATTTTTGCTTCTAACTTTCTGACTGAGAGATGTATGTGATTTGACAGCTACACCAGGCAAATACAGAGGAGATATTTCCGTAACTTCTGATAATATGTAGGACATTTCACATCAGGATGTCTTTCATTATAGGCACACATTGCCATGGATCTTACTCAAATAATAGAAGGGAAAAATTCATTGCCGTATGTGGTGACAACTTTGTTCATAGTAGTTACCAATGATTCTCCATCCGACTGAATGTATTTAATAAACCTCTGTAAAGCCTGTTATGGGTCCATTTTTTCCCCCAATATTTTCATTAGTGACCTGGATTGATACTCATTACATTTTTGGCTGATATGAAGCAGAGAAGGACTGGCAGTGTACTGGAAAGCAGACTAATTTTAGCTAGCACAGTAGCATCTTGTCATTGCAAAACAGGTAAACATCACACTGGGGTGTTTAAAAAGAATATCTCAATACAGAAAAGAAATATTGCTCTTTTCTTGGTTCTGAGAACGTTTCAAAGGAATATTATTCTTGGTTATGGGAGCTCCAGAAAGTTGTGGAATAGCTGTGGAAAGCTGTGTTTCAAAAAAGTTACAAAGCAGACAAGTAGTTCAAGGAAAGTTAAACTTAATTAAAACAGAGCTGGAGAAGGACCGCAGGAATAGGGCTTCTGAGACTGAAGAAGAAAGGACTTAGAGAAAAGAACATTTTGAAGAATGTAAAATGCTATTGCAAAGAGGAAGGGTCGGTTTGTTTTTTTTCCCCAGCATGATCAGGAGAAAAATTGAGGTAAAGGAGATTCAGCTTTGGCAAGAGGGAAAACTGCTCTCACAGTAGTAATGAGGAATTTGGGAATAGATTGCCCAGTAAGGTTGTCGTTTCCATCTTTTGAGATCGTATATCAGAAATGAAATAACTTGATCCTAATTCAGGTCATGAAAGTCGATCAGATGACCTGCTGAGGTCCTTTTCTCTTTTAGGATTCTATTACTAGTTCCATCTACTGTACAGGAAATTACAAAATATTTGCGATAAAAGTCATACAACCTGTAGTTAAAATAGGGACAAGTAGCAGTTTTATCGAAGCAAAATGTCTTTCACATAAATGTTGATTAATGAAAAGATTACTTCACAATAACCTAATTATTCAAAATACTCAAGCAATTTTAGTGGCTGAATTGGCGTTAAAAATCCATGGAAGTTCACTATTCTTTTTTTGGAATGGAATGTTTTAGGAATGAAGTAACAGACTACAAGCTAGTCTTCACACAGCTGACAGAGTAACAAGTCTAGAAAGAATCATACATTTTGCTTCCATATTCAATAACATCTTATAGGTTGGTCCTGGCAAATCTTTGTTTATATCAAAATGTCAGGTTTGTTGCTCTTTTGTGATAATATACATTATGTTTACAACAAATCAGGATTTTCCTAGTTTTGAAAAGTCATGGTTATGAGAATATAATTATTCGTGATTTTTGTTTTGACTAAAAATTTCAGTAGCTAATCCCTGGCTCCTCTTCCCCTTGAGTATAGCTCTTTTGACATCTTCAGTAGTACTGTTTTTCAGTCTAATTAATCCTTTTTGATCTTTTTAAGATATACTCACAGAAATAATGTTTCACTATCAGTCGCAACGAGAGAAGGAGCAGAGCTTGCCTACCTGCATGATTACATCGCTTAGATACTACATATGAAAATCTTGCTTTAAATTAAATTTTTTTAATGTTTGCAGTTCAAACTTAAATGAATGTCCGTGTAACTTCCAAAAACAGTTTTCTTTTAAAGTTACTTCATACTAGGTAAAAAGAAGAAAAGAGAATAGAAACTAAAACTGTGGCTATTACCATTTTCTAAAATACTGTAATTTAATTCCTGTCAAAGATGCTATTTCTAACACCGCAGACATTCGTTTTCCCACAAAAAAATGTTACAGACAGGAAATGTTTTGGATAGTGTAACAACATTTCCTGATAAACATTTTATCACAGCTTGATAACCATTTCCTGTTGGTAGGATTTCTTTTAACTATTGTCATTTTGTTGTCTTTCTTTCTATAATTAACACACATATGTGATCCGGCTAAGTGTGCTCATCCTGTCGAACAAAGGTTTCAGCAAGGCAGACATTTAGTTATAATGTGGTGCAAGATTTTGTATTGTCCATTTCCCTTCATTTAAACTTTGTCTGGAGCAATAAAAGAAATAGCAATACACGTGCAGCATTCTGGGAACTGGGAATTCCCAGAAGGGTGGAGGTTCCTCAGTATTTCAAATAAGGTGTTGTCTGCTGTGGTCTCAGTGATTTCAGTAAGCTTCTAAAGCAGCTTTAGATGAGAAGATGGGACTTCATGTAGCAGCTGGTTGTTCAATGCGAACTTGGACTTGAATTGTCATGGCACTTTCTAAGGAGATTTAAAGCATTGTCCTTGCAAACTAATATTATAATGAGACTACGTTCAAGAATTTTACTCTATCAAAATGTCACGTTTTCAGTCAGCAGAACTACTTTTGCCGTTTTTGGAGCTACCTGCTTCAGTGATAAGAGACAGGCAGTATCACTTACATACAGCTGATCCTGGTTCTCATTCACACAAAGATCGGAGACATATTTGACTATGCCTCTACTAAATGGTAGATGGCCAGGACGCAGGTTGTGGCCCCGAAGCCTAGAGGCATAGCCCATATTATTTAGCGCTGTATTTCCCTTAAGATCAGGCTGGCCAGTTGACACTATATAGCTCTTGGCCCTATTTAACATCCTGTGGCCTTCAGACATAATACTTGTTTGTGTCTGTGGTTTTTTTTTTTCAGTCCATTGTGTTTGAAAATGACTGTTTATTACCTTTTGTTTAAAAGTTTCAACTCCACAGTTTTCTTACCCACAGTTGTTCCAGAAAAGTAAAATTAAGGTACGTTACTGAAAGCATGTAGTATTTCAGGGTGCAAAGCCTGCTGAGATAGAATTGAGGGAATCTGTAGGGAGTAGACTTGGAGCGGTGTTGTCCATAGAGCCCACTGGAAATGGTGCTTGGTGTGCACTATCCTTGAACTGTGCTAGTTGGCACAGGCCAAGTCTGCGGGGAAGTCAGCTAACAAGCAATCTGGATGTTCAGAGGTCAAGTGTCCAGGATGTGTGCCCAGGTAGGATGAGTTTATGGAGTCCAACTAAGACTTTGCCTTAAGTTTTATTTCTATTGGAAAGGCATGGGGAAAGAAGAATCTAGAGGTCAAGGCTTTAGACAAAGGCCTATGTGCATAGGGCTGAATTTGAAAAAAGATCATTATTGATGTATTGTGGATAGGTATGTTTTTGCCTGCACATCCTGAAGGTATCCTCAGAAAAATATCCAAGGAAACAGAATCTGAAACAAAGGGAAAGTTTGGTGGTTTGGTTTTGGTTGGGTTTTTTTTTTGTTTGTTTGTTTGTTTTTAATTAGGCTGGAAGAGAGTGAATAAAGTATTCTTGCAAAGTGTTGATCCAAGTCATGCAACCCAGTGCTGACTGCATAAGCTATTCAGGCATCCGAAAGAAGGTGACATTGATGTAATCATCTGTGTCACTTGCTGAGGATATGTATAAAAACTTGAAGTATTTGTGGAACTGGAAAATGAACTTGCATCCTTGATTTATAATTCCAAAACAAACCAAAATTGGTTACACTGAATCCGGTAATGTCAAGGATAAAGTAAGATTGATTTTCCATTATTGGACTCCAGCAATAAATAATAAGTAAGGCAGTGTGAAAGCTATATATGGATTGTGTGTCATATCCATTGTCGTCATCTGCTTTCTATAGTACAGGTATCTTAGAGACATTTTCTTTGACCCTAATGAATAAAGCAGTTTTCAGGTTCTATACTAAAAATGTAAAAAATATGGTAGCATATATGTGATGAGGTGTAAAATTTCCGCTAAATTGCCTTTAGTTCTGCTACTGTGTTGTTAAAAGACAAGGTAATCATAGAATCATAGAATGGTTAGGGTTGGAAGAGACCTCAAAGATCATCTAGTTCCAACCCCCCTGCCATGGGCAGGGAAACCTTCCGCTACACCAGGTTGCCCAAAGCCTCATCCAACCTGACCTTGAACACTTCCAGGGATGGGGCATCTACAACTTCTCTGGGCAGCCTGTTCCAGTGCCTCACCACCCTCAGAGTGAAAAATTTCTTCCTTGTATCCAATCTAAATCTACCCTAATTTTAATTGCTAATTTTAAGCAATTAGTAATTTTAAGCAATTAGTAATTGCTAATTTTAAGCAAATGCTTGAGCGTTGGTCTTAGCTTTCTGGCAAGGAATATATACTGTAACCTTAAAATAGATAAGGATTTTGATATCTCAGGTTTTGTAGGATTTATATTATTTGACACAAATGTCTTAAAACAGTATGTATGTTTTTTCAACGGCAATAACTTGCAAGTCACTCTATGGGCTGTTGAAAAGCTAAATAAAATCGAACAATTGCTTTTTGAATACTTGTTAAGAAGAACAATACAGATGATAGAAGCATCCCATTTTATCAGAAGCTGAGAGCAATATTATATTATTTATGATTGCTGTCAAAATGTGAACTTGTAAAACTAATTGTCAGAAGAACAGAAAACTTTTTTTCGAATTCACAGCATTAGTCCTAAGAGCTCAAACCAGGTTTTGCTCTTGCAGTTCGATGCACAGAACTTCCTGTTACAGGATTCTGCAAGTGCTGGAAGATTGCATGAACAAGCCAAGGGAGAGCAATCAACTGAGATTGCTCAACAGATCCTCCAGCTGAGGAAGTCTCTGAGCTACGAATGTTCGAAGGCTAGCATAATATTTAAAGGAAGTTTCATATTTACTTACCCTGTTCTTTTCTAACATTCTCTGCCAGGGAACAGATTTTGTTAGTGCTGAGGAGAAAGCACTCGCTTTGATAAAACTTTGGCCTGACCGCTTATGGCCCTTTTTCCATTTTGTGTCCTTTTGTAGAGGATGTTTAATTATGTGTCTAGTTTTTGAGATAACACTGATATGCACTTTTTACTTCCTGTGAGGAAATGCTCAATGCTTTCTGGGATTGAGGGTTTTTTTTGTGTTTTGTTTTTTATGGAAGCATTGTTGCTGTGTTTTGATGTGAGGACTGTTCTCTATTAAGGTCAGAGGCAGTGAAGATTTTGGACTAGTCTAGGAAATGTGATACAAGAGTAGCTAGGCATCCCGACATGCCCAAACCCACACTGAATCTAACATCAAATGTGTTTTATATATACTACAGTAAAACAAAAAAAGAAAGCATGTTATATATTTTGTATAAATGTAAATTATTATATTACCGTTAGAAATGTATTATATTATATACACATTATAGAGTATGTACACCTTATATAGATGTTGATACACTTAAAATTCTACACTAATCTGTGATATATAAGCTCTAAAGATGACTTACAGACTGCCCTACATGACAGAAATAAATGGTCATGTTTAGTAAACAGCAATGTAAAAAAATAAAGGAAGAATTTGAAATGAAGGTGGATCAATTAAGCAACAAGTCTGAGTCTACTTGAGGAAGTGAACATCCCTAAACTATCTGTCTTTATTATCAACCTTGAAGTTGGTTTTTTTCAGCTTCTTCATAGCCATATTAACCTGCGTTTTGAGAACAAGTGAACAGGCAAAGACGACTTACCTGCTCTATTACCTTTCTGATTTTGTATACCTTAAGCATGTGCCTTGTTAGGCACCTTCTGTTTATGCTTCAGGACCTTAGTATATCCAATGTGTACTTATGTGTGGGAAAATAACTGAAGTTGGAGGGGAATGGGAGAACATTGTCCCCCAAAATTCAGCTACATCTCAACACGAACTGTAATGTCAGAGCAGCTCTGAGATGAGATACAGCTCCTGCTCCCAGGAACAAACAAGACCTATGTAATACCCTTGAAATGGGGAGTAGAGTGGTACGGAGGTATCACGGCTCATCCCTGTTATCAGGGATAAGGGGCACCTGGTGAGGATAAAGATGAATCACAACAGCTGCCTCAGCAGTGATGGTGAAATCGTGTCCTTTAGCTACTAAATCACACCTCCACCCACCTCCGAGCTGCGACCACCCCTCACGAGAGAAATTTACACCAATCCTAATAAAGTTATGTATGACTAGAGTCACTCGAGCTCCACTTAAAAGAAATAAAAAAGTATAAAATGGCAAAAGACAAAGGGGATGTTAGGGAGAAGCCCTTCCATTGAAACGTCCGGGATCAGTCAATGGGCTGAACCTCTCTTCTCCCCCCCAACTAGGGGCGCCTATTGGGTAAGAGCTCTGTGTTATGTGCACTTACTTACTAACATCTTGCTAGCTAGTTAGTATTATCATTGATCAGTAATAGTTTCATATTATCACTGCAGTATTTTAATTAAAGTTGTTCTTGTAGTCAGTCCCCATCACCGGCTATCTACGAATCTATATTCTGTCACGAATAAAATACATATACACGTTTCTGGAGACGTGTTTCCTTATTAGGAGTTTCGGCCATAGTATTACTGCTGTTCACCTATGCATTTGGGGAAACCAGTATACTAGCCAAAGTTGTTATTATATATATACACATGTTTAAAAGTGTCTCCTTATTAGGAGTTTGGGCCATAGTGCTACTGCTGTTAACCTATAGGTGGGCGAACACCCTCCGACTAACTGTGGCTGCCAAGGGAGGGCAGGGGGAGTCGGGCTCAAGGGTCTCGTGGCATTTGGGAAAACCAGTATACTAGCCAGAATTATCTTCTCGTCTATTGGTGTTGAGTCCCACGCTCTGACTTGGGGCACTGATAGACCGGTTGTTGACCGCTTAACATGACACTTATTTTAAAATCTTTTCATCCTGCCCATCAATGACTTTAAAATGTGTAGTTAATTCAAATAGTCCAATATCAGCAGCTGGCTGTTGAGTCAATGTCTCTATATGGTATTTAGCACTCTTTGGGGGAAATGTGGTATAGAAGTAGAATTTATTATTTGCTTTTAAACTGATGTTATATTTTCCTCAAAGTGGTGTGTAACTGTTAGTTCTCACAATATATGGGGAAAGGAAAATAAACAAGTTGCTCAGGGGAAAAAGCTGGAACTATAAACTGGAGTTCCTCAGACCAGCCACAGACAATTTGATTTCTCAGCTTCATTTGAAATATTCCTGAAAACCTCAATCTTTTTCAGTGACAAGAGTCTCTGGACCATCACAAGGTTTTCAATGTTCTTTTTTGTAGACTGGGTAATAGCTCACACTGCGGTTCACAGCTTTTTCCTATGTTTCTGTAACTGCAAGTCATGGTATGTGACAGTTCATCAATCACCCAGTCAGTTTCTCTTCTGATGGAAAAAAGATGACTCTAAAAAGCCTGATGGAAGCTCCACCATTCAGGGGAGCATTTGCTATCAGGAGAGAAGTTGGAAGAATAAAGAAGCCTTGCCAAAATGCTCATTTTGTCCTAATTATAATGTCAAAACCCTTTGATGTAAGTAAAATTAATTTATTGGAGTTGTAGATATAAATTGTTCTTTGAAGAGCAGAATAGTTCACCTGAAATTCTTAATTTGCATGAAAAGTGAATTCCATCTGGGTTTTTTTTTCCCAATTTTAACTTGTTTGTCTTTCAGGGCTATGGTTTTTCTCTTTCATTACTGCTACACATTTTATACACCACATGTTCTACAGTATTCCTTTCCTTCTCCTTCCCCCAGCCCCCTTCCTCTCAAGTGTTGTATGTCTTGCTTGAAAATCTCACGGATGGGGTGAAATACCTTCAAACCTTGCCTACAGTCTAGTTGTTAAACACCCAAAGCAGGGCTCTGACCACTCTACTATAATACAAAACCCACTTCTTAAAAACAATAGATGCAGAAGTCCAGGAAGCACTTTTGATATGTAAATCACATTCTTCAGTAGAGTGCCTAGCCCAGACCTTTTAATTAAGCACCAGGACAGAGTTACTATTTCAGATGTCACTCCTCTTTGCTACTTTCTCTTGGTCTGAGCATCACACGTAAGCATGCTGTATGGTATAAACCTCAAGTCTGAGAGACACAACTCTCCTAAGTCAATGTTCAGGGAATACAAATCACTTCCAAATGATGGTCAGTTCCACTTGTTTCAGTATGGGAGGTCACTCAGCTTTGTGTACATCACAGCTTTACTGGCCGTTAGTGGTTTTCTCTCTTTAATGGTTTAGAGATAAAGACAGAAGAGTCCCAACCTGTCCTGACTGTTCAAGAAATATATCTGAACTGGGATCCTCTGGAAAAAATCTAATCACCCTAAGTTAAGTAACTTATTTTCCATCAGTGGATTAGTAGTTCTTGTAATTTAAAACATTTAGATCCTACAGTTAGACATCCTCGCTGTGAAATATTTCCTCTCCCGTCTTTTTCAAAAGTGATACAGACTAAACTATAAAATGCATTGGACAAAATCACAAAGGGTTTTGGTTACAGCCAAGAATATAAAAAGGCCTACTGAGGAAGAGTTTGATGCCTTAAGTACAGATTGTTCATTCTTTCCTTTGTTTTCTAACTTCCAAAAAGAGTTGTCAACATCTGGCACACTGCTTGGTTATGTGGATGTTAGTTCTACGTATTAATTTGTAAAGAAGGACAGCAAAGTAGTACAGTTTTGGGTAATGGATCCAATCAGCTTAGCACAGAAGTCCTTAAGATCTCCCGTCTGTATGAGATTCAGAAGTTCACCTCATAGATATGCACTCCACTGACTCCGTTTTCAGAGGGCAAATTTATGTCACTGCTCCATACCCAAACCCTTCTTATCTGTAAATCAGGTGTACCATCACTAAAGGTATTCATAGAATCATAGAATGGTTAGGGTTGGAAGGGACCTCAAAGATCATCTAGTTCCAACCCCCCTGCCATGGACAGGGAAACCCTCCACTACGCCAGGTTGCCCAAAGCCTCATCCAACCTGGCCTTGAACACTTCCAGGGATGGGGCAGCCACAACTTCTCTGGGCAACCTCTTCCAGTGCCTCACCACCCTCAGAGTGAAAAATTTCTTCCTTATATCCAATCTAAATCTCCCCTCTTTCAGTTTAAATCCATTGCCCCTTGTCCTATCACTACATGCCCTTGTAAAAAGTCCCTCTCCAGCTTTCCTGTAGGTCCCCTTTGAGTACTGGAAGGCTGCAATAAGATCACCCCAGAGCCTTCTCTTCTCCAGGCTGAATAGCCCCAATTCTCTCAGCCTGTCTTCATAGCAGAGGTGCTCCAGCCCTCGGATCATCTTTGTGGTCCTCCTCTGGTATTCTATTCATGTGAAGGAGGACTTCAATGACAGGACAACCTTTTAGCCCAAGCATGTTAAATAATTTTAAGGGGGACAGACTTAAAAAAACCACAAAGCTAAAAAATACATGTATAAAAGGTAACATTTACAACCAGATGGTAGGACTGCAGCTGCCAGGCAGCTGTGTGCAACATCATGGCTTTGTATTAGCCCTGAAGTTACTTAACCCCATCAGATAGAAACAGCTCCTTCCAGGAACATCAGGACACAGCTGAAGCATATCTTGATTTGCTCCTTTCTGCCGAGTCCCAGAGTCTGGATGGTTGAGCTACAGCAGGATCAAGTGGAAAAGAAATGCAAAGTTCTCATTTGGAGGAAAGAGGATAAGCAACAGAGCTGTGCCCCGCTCCAGCTGCTGTGCTCTAGCCACTGTCACCAGGCTTTTCTGGGCTCCATCCTTGTAGGGGATGGAAATGGCATGAGGAAAAAGGCTCACTTGGACAGCGGTCACTAGCCAGGAAATGCTGGACCTTCTTTGCATATTCAGCTAGAGAAACTCTCTCATAAGACCAGCGGTTCCTCCCTGAAGAACATTCTCTGTCCCCAGGCAGGGGGAAGAATATTTTTTGCATCTCAATAACTTCTCAATGTGCACAAAGGTCTAGTTTCTTAAGGGCATGACCGTGTTTCCCAACCTGTATCCAAAGGCCGTTTTCAGATCTGTATGCCAGTGAGTCCAGTGGCTCTGCATACTCTAACACCCGGGCCAAAGCAGATCCCTGACCTAAGCTTTGTGCGTGCACTTGAGGGAAGGAGGTCTGCATGTGAGCAGTGTGGGGCAGCACAGGCTGTAGATCTCTTTCCCAATGTCAGGGAGCCAGACTTTGTCCATCTTTCATGTCCATTGCTACTTCACTTTTGAGATGAGATGGACCAAGCAAATATAAAGAACCCCAGAATGACCATCTGGAGGTGTGCACAGCACAGCAATCTGTCCATGTCCCACTGAGTTCTGGTCAGGATGAAAAAACAAATGGGAACCCAGGGCTTTCAACAGGGTGTGTATCCAGCTGTGCTCATTCCCCCGGGACACTCATGCCTTAGGCTGGGCAGTGGCTTTGTGGCGTTTTTTGTAAGAACATGGAATCAGGAACCTACATTCCACCCTGGTCCCAGTTTCAGTACATAAATCTTCTGAGGTTCTCAAAGTGAAGTGCTTGTTACTCTTTCCTATACATCATTAATGGAAGCACTATAGTTTTATGTCTCTTCCTGAGATAGTTTAACTAGCCAAGAGAATGAAACAAGATTATACCAGCATTGCAGGATTTGCTTAGTGAACAAAAAAAATAGATGCCACCTATTTTTCTAGACAGATTTAAAGGAGCACATCAGTAATTAGAGAATAGAATGACCCTTAGCGCATTTTCAAATTATTTTTTTTATGTTTTGGAAGAGTGATTTCTGTACCGCTTATCCATAAAAATGTAACAACTGCCCCTTACATACCTTTCCAAAAAAAAGCCCCCGATTGAAATAGAAAAAAGGAACATACTGTTAATGAGAAGCGCAGTAACATTGCAAGCTGTGGTTGATACTGTAGCTGTAATGGAAGCTTGCACTGGCATATCACATAACAGGTATTGTGCGTGTTACAGTCACATAAAAATGCTAAGAAAAAGGTCTCTATATCTATGAGATGCCGAGTACCATTGGTTGCCAGATATTAAGTTCTGATCACTCCACAATTGTGGCCCCACTGACATTTTAGGAGACATGGGTAGAATATACTTGAAAAATGTTTGGATTAAGAGGGTTAGGGACAATGTATCTACGGTACCTAATTCTCAAAGTTCAGGAGTGTACACCAAACCACAGCCTCTCAAAGACTTAAAAAACCCACTGAAGTTCTCTAAAGTTTCTGCTGCAATCCTGAAGCTTAAAGCATTTCCGAAATCTCTCCCTGAACATCCTCAACACAAAAAAGACATGGAGCTGCTGGAGCAGGTCCAGAGGAGGGCCATAAAGAAGATCCGAGGGCTGGAGCACCTCTGCTATGAAGACAGACTGAGAGAGTTGGGGCTGTTCAGCCTGGAGAAGAGAAGGCTCCGGGGTGATCTTATAGCAGCCTTCCAGTATCTAAAGGGGGGGCCTACAAGAAAGCTGGAGAGGGGCTTTTTACAAGGGCATGTAGTGATCGGACAAGGGGCAATGGATTTAAACTGAAAGAGGGGAGATTTAGATTGGATATAAGGAAGAAATTTTTCACTCTGAGGGTGGTGAGGCACTGGAAGAGGTTGCCCAGAGAAGTTGTGGCTGCCCCATCCCTGGAAGTGTTCAAGGCCAGGTTGGATGAGGCTTTGAGCAACCTGGTGTAGTGGAGGGTTTCCCTGCCCATGGCAGGGGGGTTGGAACTAGATGATCTTTGAGGTCCCTTCCAACCCTAACCTTTCTATGATTCTATCCACATTTCTCCCATCACAGTTTAAGGCTGCTTATGCTTCCCATTTGTCCTGGCCGACAGCAGGATCAGTGTTCCTCCAGGAAAGACCATGGACTGGTTTGTCTCTCGGCCATGTGATCTAACTGAGATGGTTTGCAGAGGTCAGGCATAGCAGGGCTGATAAGCACCTTGAGAACACCCTGAGAAAGTAGGTGTGATTTTCCCTGGACATACAATTTAGGCTGCCTCTGAAGACTTCTACAGGTTATGGTGAACAAGTAGTAAATCCAGCTCTAAGTTGGATTTAAGTTTCCTCTTGCAGAGCAGAGCTGTCTAATGGGGTAGGCAGCTCCTCTCACTCTTTTGATGATGCTCACACTGGACTCTAAGGAGTCCTGCTACTTACGTCTCTCTGCATCCATCATGTTCAACATAGCTTTAAATCCCCCAGTGCTTATCAGGTTATATGCAAATGCCAGTGCATGAGTGCTACTGGTCTTAAATGGGAGTACAAGTAACATAACTGAAGAATGAGGGTACTTAGGTTGAATACTGAAGCTTCTTTTGATACTTTGACTTTCAGACCATGGACAGGTTTATTTAACCTGATTGCCAGCATTTTCAAGATAATTTAGTGACTGAGAAAGTCCTTCAAGACTTCCATTCTATGATCATAGGATCACTTTACTTCATGCATGCGTGTGGCATGTAGGGTGGCCATTCTGCAGCTGCCATCGTTGCTTGAATGTAGCATCCTAAAAGCTGAACCCCGACATCATGGAAAGGCTGCAGCCAGCTCAGTAGAGGAACAGGGCTGAATGTGGCTCAATCTTATTTAAGCACTTTCCTTGTCATCCTGACCAGTGTTATTTCTTACTGATGGAGCCAGTCAGGATGCTTCAGCCATGAAAAATGGTAACAATCAGGAGAAACTCAAAACCCAGAAGTCATCGTAAGCAAATTGCACTGAATAAACATAGAAAACTTGAGCTTTACTTAGAACATGTAACATAACATCCTTGCTGGCTTTTCGTCTCATCCCTAGCACAGCCTACTTTTCAGGTCTTCTTCTGAGCGTTCTGCAAAAGCAATTCCCAAAAAAACCTTTAGGCCAGTGGAGCCATGAAGAGTTTTCTACAAAAGCATAAAAGAAGGAAGAATGAAGCCCAGCAGTCTCTTCTACACTCTAATGACAGCAAGTCAACCATAGAGGATAGTCCACATATCTCAGTCCCTGGTAATCCCTCTTGGTAACCACCATTTTGCGTCTGTCTTAAAGTCCCTTGTGTCCTTTCCCTTACAGAAAATGTTCAGGGCAAAGAAAGTTTGCCCTCTGGTTGCCTTGGTGTTGCCAGGACACAAGTCTATGCAAACAAACGTTAAGCTCTTTAGGGCTAAGCAGTAATTATCCAGCTTTGCCAGCTGACTGGTTGACTTGCTGCCAGGGGACTGAGAAAGGCTTGTGACTTCTAAGTGTATTGCCTGACAAGTGACAGAACATGCAGCGGGATAAGGGTGCAGATTAGCACGGTTCAGTGAACAGAAAAGCAAGCAGAAGAGGGCTAGATGGGGTGTGGTCAAAATAGACATTTTATTCATCTGGAAACCATCTGGACTTCTGAGTGCAAGCTTCATATTGCCAATGCTGGGATGGAACTATTCAAAATTTCAAGAAGAGTTTCTCTCAGCTCCAGTTTACCAAAAATATTTCCTTTGTGTGTTTTTGTCTCCTTCAGGGGCTTCGTATATAGAGAATTGTTCTTCAGAAGCTCTTTCTTTGGCTTTTATTCCTTTTTACTGGAACTTCTTTCTTTCTGAGGAGCTATGGTTACAATCCTATCTAACCCAGTTCTTTTCTATTCTCTTCTCAGCCTCTGAAAAGAAAACTTTAACCTTTTTCTTACTTCTTCTCCTGGTTCTTGGAATCCAAATGGCTGATCAAACCTGTAAGTTAACAGAAAAAAAAATCAGTTACAGTGAAGCAAAAAACCAGACTAGTATTGGTTTGTCTTTGGAGATGATAAATTTAGGATGCAGCTAAATTTCGGTATCACAGGCTAATTTAAGGAAGTTTTAAATTGTATTTGAAGCTTTGGTCAGCTCATTGTTCTTCTTGAGCAACAGGAACCTTGGTAAGATGGAGTTCTATGAAGCAAGATAATTAAGAATTAAATTATGAACCAAAAAGTACTGTTCAAATTATACCTTAATGTTCCCTGCACATGCGTGCTTTGCCATCTGCTCTACAGGAAAACAGACAGATTACAGGAGCAAATCAATATGGGTAGGAGCAAATCTATGTGAAGAATGCCAGACTAGAAGTGAGTCTTTTCATAATGTGGGATTTCAAGAGGAATTTGGCTCGATGCCGCAGAAGCAAGGGGCTTCACAGAAGTATAGATATATTCCCTTCTTAATTAATCTAAAATATTCTTTCTTTCATGCTGTGAAAAGCTACGACCTCTTAAGTGGGCAGTGGAGTTTATAGTGATGTGAGCTGAGAGAAATTTCCGTATTCCTCAGTGAGGCCTGATGGAGTCCCCACACAAGCAGGCATCACAGGTGGGAACATCTTTCCTACCTTTAGGTATCTACAGAGTTGATCTATACAATCACTCATGTATCCTTTATGAAGAGTGGAGAATAATTATCATTTTGAGGAGTGATTTATTTTATTTTAGATGTTTGCTGTAGGACAAGGTGAATTAAATTCTGGTGATGTCTCTCTCTCCACTGGTTATAGAAGGAATTTAGGATGGTGGCTGTGTCAGAAATCTTTGTTTGATGGAGTAAGTCTATCACTGGATACTGCTCAGACGTCATGGGCACATGGCTGCTTACAAAGTGACAGCGCAATAACCTGCTGACATGTACGGAGCTACTGGATGATTTTTTGATAATTACAGATTGATGTTGTCTATTTGGAGGTGTTTGTAGAAATACTGTGATATTGTAGTAAACCACGTATGATAACAGGATATTCACTCTCACGTTTTCAGATGATTTTCATCAGAGCAAATAGCTCTCTTTCATACTTAATTATTTTCTAACTCTGATTTGTACAAGGAATTATAAATGTCTGTTCTCTGGCTCCATCAGGAAAGGTGAACACAATGTTTGAGCGCTTAGGTTTAAATTTAAATCAATAACTTTTCTGGACATTTAAATTACAATTAAGATATTAAAAAAACATGAATAAGTAAAAAAAATCTTGATCTTTCTTTAGAACACTGACATAGAAAATAAAAAAGAAAAGACATTTGATATTATTAGTTTCAATATATACTGGATGACTTAAAATGCAAATTGCTTTCTGAATCCTTAAACCTAAGGTCTAATTATTGGTATCTGTTCTTGTACTGACTAGCTCTCTCTTTTCTGGTGATACTACTAATAATCCTAGCATTATTTCTCTCTGTTCCTGTTTTGTGAGATTTCCTCACTGTCTGCAGTTTCCTGGGGTTTTAAACCAGCTTTTCTAAAACAAATGAGGTCCATATGACCACTTCATTTGCTAACCTCTCCCCCTCCCATCCCCTCAGCAAATGACTTTTAAACTCCTTGTCCTGTTTCAATCAAATGAAACAGAGAAATAGAAGTTTCCAAAATAATTATGCTCCTACCAGATTTGTGGAGACTGGCAGCTAGTTATAGGAGAGAACTGAACAGGAGCCTCTGCTGATGGACAAACAAGCAGACCCAGGTCATGACACATTGCTTCTGCCCCAGTGTGCACTGTTTTGTGGTCCTTGGAGGAGCCCAAAGGGACTTGGGGAGGATTTGGGTTACTGTAGGATGAGAACATGGATGCAGATGAAAGGAGGGGACCCAAACCAAGAAGTCTGATTTATCTATTAACTCATGCCATTCATGAAGCCATTTATCTGTCTGCCTTTTTTTTTTTTATTTCCCTTTGGTTCATTTTTCTTTGCTTTACCCTCTTTGAATGAACTGACAAGAGCTTCTAAACTTGTCCAAATATGCAAGCAGATGGAAAATAGAGTCCATTTGACCTTGGTTCACTGCCTCAGAATAAGCTTTTCAGGGCGTTTTTAAGAAAAGTGTAAAATTCCAGGAAAAGCGATCTACAATCTCAGAGTTTTAATCTGAACTCCTTGAACTCAGAAGCAGGGCTGTTATTTTGGTGGTAGATAATGACACACACTTTGTAGGCACCACAATTAGCCTTACATTTATTCACATGTAGAAGCCTCAAGCGGGATTGTGGCCTCTCTAAGCTCAATGTTGTACAAATGTAAATGCACAAGAGAATGAATCACAAACCAAAAGCAAAAAACATTCAATAAAGTTTTCTATGAAGATTAGAGGTGGCCAATAACTTTTCACCAAAGTGACTGTCATCACAAAATGCCAATTATTTGAAACAAAAACTCCTTTTGCTCAAATGCATTCATTTGAGCTACAGTTTTTGTATGAGATAGGAAGAAGTCCTGGGCTTCGTCTGCCCTGTGCAGAAACCTGTTGCTGTCTGGAGATGCACTAGGCACAGGCACACATCCGTACACAGGATAAAAACCTCTCTAGAAATTCAGATACTGAGTGCTGAAGCTCTTAAGGTCAATCCTGAAAACCTTATCTCTACCCACTGCCCAGATATCCTGCTTGTGAAGTGATTCGTGTGAGCCTGGTGGTGGGAGCTGCTCCGTGGCAAAGCGTGGGGTGAGCTACCTGCAGCTCCTCAAACAGGCACACCTGCACCTCCGCTTTGGGGCTCGGGCTCTGACCCAAACTGGGATCTCTCTGTGAGAGGGATTTCCCACTTTGTAAGGGGGAAATCATGGTGCACCTGGCGCTCTTATGGTTTCATACTAACCACTGGGTAAACCCTGAGCTTAACTACAACCTAAGTTATTAATGCTCCTCTACAGAACATTCTTTATCCATCTTGGTTGTGAAAATTAGATATTTGAAATTTGTTACACCTTGGAAGAGACAAATAATATTCAAAAAGAATATTTGTTAATCCTCATCACATATACAACCATGAAAAAAAAATCATAATCTGATACTGGAGTGGACTGAGTTATTTGCTGAGTAGCATTAGCACAATCTTTCAATAAAGTGCTGATGAACTTTGAAGGTGAGCTACCTTTTTTCCTACTGTTCTTTTCTATGAGCACTTACAGTATTTTTAAACACAAAAACTTGGGTTTTTTTCATAAATGGAAATGAGTTGGGTTTTTTTTCCCAGCAGTTTCATATATTGTAATTAACTTCAGTCATCACAGTCTCTTATATTTTAAGCCACAAATTGCAGGGCAGATAGTTGTGTTTGGACTGATGGAGATCCAAACTTGCAGTGAACCAAAGAAGACAGCGTGCTGTATCCCTTTTGCTGAATAGGTTTCAGACCTCAAGATTTCTGGATTAGAAAAGAGAGCCTAAGGCAAAATTAGAAGAAAGAGTTAGTGTGGATCAGTCTGTTTAAAATAGTGGAAAGATTTTGGACGAAACTTCCTAATTCAACACCTCTTTGTGCTGGCAGTTTTATTGCAGGGAGTGGCAGAGTTGTGACCCACTCTTGCAATGTACGGCTGACATTGGCTTATTACTGCAAATTAAAGCTGTCTACAGACTAATTTTAGATGTGTTGAGAGGGAACCAAAGAATTAAGAAGTTGTTACTTTCAATTTTGTTGTGAAACAGTTTTCTTTTAGGGATACCAGGTTTGGTAGGCAAGAGAATCACGTTATTTATTAATTTATTTGTTCATAGCAATGTACATCAGATACATGGTATTTCATCATCTCTGGTCTCACAGGCCCCTTGCCAGTGAAAAATAATTATAGAGATTGGTTTTAATGTCATTTATGCCAGAAACACTAGGCCCAGTCACTTCGAATATAAGGGATATACGCTGATGACACCCACGACTCTTTGTGCTTTTTTTCATCCCAATGACAAAAAGTAGTCATTAAGCTAACAGCGCAATTAGGATTGGTTTCTGATTGGATTGGATGACTGAAGATAGAAAAGCAGATGGGGTGTGTTGGGAATCTGCCCTGTGGCTGCCCACCTTCTGCCTCGGTTGTCTGCCTTTATCAACACACATCAGCTCCAAACGCCCACCTGCAAGTCAAACAGCAGCAGCTATAATCATGCTTGCAGGGCATACTATTACTGTGAGCAATTTCACTGATAAACCCCTTGCCTGCCAGAGATGCATCTACTAAACTGTCTGTGCCATAATGCAGGAAAAATCTGGGTTGTTGGAAAGTATTACTGGACACTGTTTCCATATGTTTCTCTAAATGAAGAGATACTGCAATGTGTGAAAATATGATTAGGAACAAATGCTGACTAGTTGCAGGCAAGAGTGGTCACAGGGGATAGATTTATTTTGGCTGCTGCTGAGAGCTATCCTCTTTAAATTTTTAATTGGTACTAAAAATCAGACTGGATACATTTGCTTTGTGAAGAAAAAGTTTTGAACCGGTTATGATTCTCAAAAGTTCTGAAACCAATACCTGGTTTGAATTAAGCAATATAGGATGTAAGAACATGGGTATAATTTTTTTTCTGTTAAACTCCTCCAGACAATTCAAGGGTGGTTATGGTTTCTTCTTGCAAGACCATGAACCGATGTAAAGAAAAATAAGACCATGGCTGTAATAGCCTTTCTGGCTCTCCTGGATTTTAGGCCATGATGTGTGAGTGATAAGGCTGTTTATGTTGCAGAACAAACACAGATGGAGGGATGGAGAGGCATATCTCATGGGATTGCACATCTAAGCAGCTGCAGCACCTAGGAAAAAAGAGGGAGCTCATCCTGTCCTTACAGTCAGTAGCAGTCCTGCTGACAGCAATCAGTTCCTGTCCCTTGGGCTCTGCACACACGCTCTACTGTTGCTCTCCGCAGATTGTATAGGCACAATTGAGTCCTTATTTTCATTTAGGTATAAACTTTTGGTATACTGACTTTTTAAGCTAAACCTTTGGGTAGGATCCTTCTGATCAAATTAGACAGTGTTGTGTCAATGTCTACGTCTGAGCTAGTTGTGATAAAGAGTCACCAGAGAGGGACAGCAGTGTTGGGGAATGATTCCTTTTTAAATGCCTGAAATAGGTCAGATGATACACTGCCTTAGACATGCCTGCTTACTTCCTTTTACTCTAAAGAAAGCGCGTGATGTAAGTAAAAGTGCACAGATTGTACGTTATGTACAATTTGGCACTATCAGGAATTCTATTTCAGTAGTAGTGCCACCTTACTACCAAATTATAATTTTTAATATTACTATAATAGTGTTTTCCAGTTTTCTTGGAATCCACAGCAAGATGTTGTTTAGATAGGAGTTACCACTTAGAATTAAAAGGCACATTGAACATTTGCTGTGACTTTAGCCAATGCTATATAGATGGACTTAGATCATGGACCTAATAAGATACTCATTCTGAAATGACTGAAAACAAGAAAGCAGTGCCCACACTTAGAGCTACTGCAGAGAAGAAATTACTGAGTTGGAGCAAAATGGTTTCAAAGTTTGACTCCTGGCCACAAACTAGCCAGTAATTAGACTGTGGAGACTAATTTTGACAGACCATGGATAGATGTAAAAGAAGAAGGCAGCCTTCATTTTACTAAAGCTTCAAGTGTATAATTTATTCTGGATCATATTCTAGATTGCCTGTAATTACCTGTAGTTTGCAAAAGAGGCACAGTAATCATAGAATCATAGAATCATAGAATGGTTAGGGCTGGAAGGGACCTTCAAAGGTCATCTAGTCCAACCCCCCTGCAAGGAACAGGGATATCTCCAACTAGATCAGGTTGCTCAGGGCCTCGTCCAACCGGGCCTTGAACGTCTCCAGGGATGGAGCGTCCACCACCTCTCTGGGCAACCTGTTCCAGTGTTCTACAACTCTCATGGTAAAAAATTTTTTCCTAATATCCAATCTGAATCTATCTCCCTCTATTTTAAAACCATTACCCCTTGTCCTATCACAACAGGCCCTCCTGAACAGCCTCTCCCCATCTTTCTTGTAGGCCCCCTTGAGGTACTGGAAGACCGCTATAAGATCACCCCGGAGCCTCCTCTTCTCCAGGCTGAACAGCCCCAATTCTCTCAGCCTGTCCTCATAGGAAAGGTGCTCCAGCCCTCTGATCATCTTCGTGGCCCTCCTCTGGACCCTCTCCAACTGGTCCATGTCCTTCTTATGTTGGGGGCTCCAGAACTGGATGCAGTACTCCAGGTGAGGTCTCACGAGGGCAGAGTAGAGGGGGAGAATCACCTCCCTCGACCTGCTGGCCACGCTCCTCTTGATGCAGCCCAGGACGCGGTTGGCCTTCTGGGCCGCAAGAGCACATTGCCGTCTCATATTGAGCTTCTCGTCCACCAGTACTCCCAAGTCCTTCTCCTCAGGGCTGCTCTCAATCCATTCTCCGCCCAGTCTGTATTTGTGCCTGGGATTGCCACGACCCAGATGTAGGACCTTGCATTTGGCCTGGTTGAACTTCATGAGGTTGGTACGGGCCCACCTCTCCAGCCTGTCGAGGTCCCTCTGGATGGCATCCCTCCCTTCCAGCGTGTCGACGGCACCACACAGCTTGGTGTCATCGGCGAACTTGCTGAGGGTGCACTCCATGCCACTGTCCACGTCACCGACAAAGATGTTGAAGAGGGCGGGGCCCAACACGGACCCCTGAGGGACGCCACTCGTGACCGGTCTCCACTTGGACATCGAGCCGTTGACCACTACTCTCTGAGTGCGGCCATTGAGCCAATTCCTTATCCACCGAGTGGTCCATCCATCAAACCCATGCCTCTCTAGTTTAGAGAGAAGAATGTCGTGCGGGACAGTGTCAAAAGCTTTGCACAAGTCCAGGTAGATGACATCCGTTGGTCGACCCTTGTCCACCGATGCTGTCACCCCATCGTAAAAGGCCACCAAGTTGGTCAGGCACGATCTGCCTTTGGTGAAGCCATGTTGGCTGTCACCCACCACCTCCTTGCTCTCCATGTGCCTTAGCATGGTTCCCAGGAGAATCTGCTCCATGACCTTGCCAGGCACAGAGGTGAGGCTGACCGGCCTGTAGTTGCCCGGGTCCTCCTTGTTCCCCTTTTTAAAAATGGGGGTTTTGTTCCCTCTCTTCCAGTCATCGGGGACCTCGCCAGACCGCCATGACTTCTCAAATACAATGGCCAGTGGCTTGGCAACTACATCCGCCAGTTCCTTCAGGACCCGCGGATGGATCTCATCAGGTCCCTTCGTCGCGTAATGGTGACGAAGAATGTAATTTGGTAATTCCCATTGTGTTTGAGAAAGAGAGCAAGAGAGAGCATAAGACAGGTAGGTTGCATGACACCATGTGTGTCATGTTTGCTTTGTTTGCTCTACCAGTCTCTGAGTGTCATCAGGTGTCAATAGCTGTAACTTGTAACTCTGTTGACTTATGTGATGGGAGATGTTGGAAATGGGAGCAAATTCATCTCTCTTGAAGTATCTTTTATTGCAGTGAAACTTCGCCAGAATAGCTTAGTATAACATGGCTGTTTTCCTAAAATAACATTAATAACTCAAAGGTTTAACTCAAATATTCATACTCAAGTGTGTAAATCATTGCAGCAGCCAACTCCTTTAGTAGAGAGGACTATAAGAAGAATGATCCTTACATAAGACTTACATAATTATACTCTATGAATAATATTTCCATATATAATTGTGCATGTTCCGGATATGCTGTGATGTGGCTTTTCCACTCAGAGCTGCAGGAAGAAGGGAAGATGAGAAATGGTACCTCACCAGCAGCTCTGGCCAAAGGCATTTTGCTGTGAGGTGCTGCTGCAGGCTGAACTTTTCTGTGGCTCCTGGGAAAACTCCCTTTGAAGCTGCTCAGCACCACTTCTGAGAGATGTACTCTACATCCTCTCTAGAAACAGCCTATACTTGAATTAGAGAGGTTGTCTGTAACCTCTTTTTTGGCCACATACAGGGAGTATATCTGAGTTGCCTTTAATACTGGTGCAGAACAGGGGGGAAGGGGGCTGTCGAATCCACATCCCATTGTCTCAAAAAACCTAAAGGAAAACCAGAATCCAGACATGGCAGAGATCTTGTTATTTCCCCTAAAAAATTCAGTTCGCTTCAGGTATGTCTTGATTATCAGAAATTTCTAAATATATTGTGTATTATCATATACTTTTATATTTATATATAAGCATACTATGCTTTAAATAAGACATTGCATCATCTCAAACAATAACTCACAGGTTCATCGAGCGTTTCTGAAGGTGAAAGAAATCATGTATCCAACCAAAACTGAAAATAGAAACTGGAAAGGTAGCAAAAATAAAAAAGGCAAAGTACTATTTCTGGTCTTTGATCATTATTTTGGCCAAGAAGCTGAGATTGATATATTTCAATCTAGTAGCAGAGATACCCTGAATAAACGAGATCTGTCTGCACATCTTGCATAGGAAGCTATGCTAGAAGAGCATAAAGGCTTTGGACCCAAGCTCTCAAAAGTTAGGAAATGACAGAAAAAAAATACAAAGACAACCTTAATTTTTCCCCTTTGTACAGACATGTTATAATACAGTCTTTAGCCATCGGTTCCCCGGCTATTTTTGCTCCACAGAATTTCTGCCTTAATCTGCACAAAGAGGAAGAGGGTCGATTGTTCAAGAGCTGCTCCTCAGCAGTTTGTTTTATCCTGCTTTAGTCTTCAGCCTTTGGCCTGGTTTACTGGCACTGAAATTAGAGGACAGTCTACAAGGCTCCCTCTGGAGTCAGTGGAGAGACCTTAGTGCTTCCTCAGGGTTTTTCAATTCAGTGTAAAATCTGAGTTACCTTCTGGAAGTGTTTCTTTTTATCCTCTCTGCAGCAGGGAGCATGAGATGAATAAGTGCCTATATCATGCATTTTAAGTGAATATTTATTTGGGTGAAATAAAGCTGGTCCATAAGCCTTATTTACAGCTCCTTGTTCTGCTCCTCTTCTCATGATACATGTTACTTCAGTGTCTGAATGCTTTGCAAATTATAACTTTTTTTCAAGATCCTCCAAAACGAGGGGATAACACAATTCCAATTTCTCTGTTGAGACCTGAGACTCTGAGTAACATTAAAAAAAATCCACTCATTTTGATTTTGGCGTGCTTTGCATTATATACGGATTAAGAGAGAGCTCTCATTGCCTTTGGCTGTAGCTCTGTGTAGATACACGAGCTCCAGATCAGCTAACAGCATTCAGGAGAAGCCCCCAAAAATGCATATCGTGAGCCCCTGTGAGGGGTCCAGTATAGGCAACCAGCTCAGGACCCCACAGGATGCTCTGTCCTGGAAAGGGCAGAGTTTTCTTCTCCGCAGAAGTACTCAGTTAGATGAACTGCACAGCTATCTTCTCCTTTCCTTGCCTCATTCATCAGCCTGGCTTACAATTTCTCTTATTCCAGGTGCTCCTCCTCCACATCTCCCTTCCTCTTGGCCCCCTTCACTTCCCCACCTACCTCAGTCTGGACTTTCATTCCTTTGAGCCGCATCAGGGACCTTCCTTTGCTCAACTACCTCAGTCCAGCAGAAGAGTCTCCCAGGAATAGCTCTTAACTGGAATCTGCTTAAGGAAGATGTCTCGGCAGTGAGTAACCATCTTGGCTCCTGTTTGAAGCTAACAACTGAAAGGTAGCACATCCAGCCATGCATAGGTCAACTCCAGCACTGTGGTGGGACTCTGGTTCAGATATATGACCTTCCACTTGAAGTAGTTTTTCTTGTAGTATTTTGGCTTCACTTGTAGGTTTCTCATCCAAAGAAAAGCCTGACCTCATTAAAATATTGGCCCTATGGGCTTTGTGTCATGCCATGAGTGCTATCACTTACGCTTACCACAGGGAAAAAAGCGTGCTAGCGTTCGAAGTTCAGAGGCAGAATCAAACATAACTGCCAACTTTCCTACATTTCAGGTTTTCCATATGAACATCTTGACTCAAGTCTGAACGTTTTGAAAATTCGGAGATCAGAAAGTCTGGAGTCCACTTTTGGATTTTAATTTAATCCCATTGCTCTTGGAAACAAACACACAGATTTCCATCTGAGTAGGCTGAGTTTGGACATAGTCCCAATAAACACTGGTTATTTTATTTTAGCTAGGAATGATTTGGATCACTAGCACTGAGAATGTAACACTGAAGTCATAAGCTTAGTTGAACAGAAATCAGGAGGTAGAGTTAACGTTTGTAATTGCTAAAATATAAAAATATATCACAAAGAGCAACTTTGTATTAGCTTATTATGTTTTTCATGCTCACAACCTGCTTTTCTGGCCAGAAGAAGAGAAAGAGCAGATGTAGAGGCAATGAGCTCAGGAGGCATTTCCAAAAACATTCTTCAGTCATTGCCTTTTAAAGCCCAAATCATCTAATTTACTGTAGTAAATTTTGTTTGTGTGTCCCACTGGTCAAGCACCAGTTCATTTATATCTATGTCATTATTGCTTTGCTATACCAAGATGCTGAAAGGTCCCGGTGACCTTACACATACCTCATCAGAGCTGCTGGTGCAGCAGCCTACCAGCTCTCAAATGCCTTATCACAGCCCCTGCATCACTCAGCGCCAAGCGTCCTGATCTCTCTAAATCCATCCACACCGAGAAATCGATACATCACGAAACTTCCTTGCCTTTTTTTCCGACAGATGCCTTCCTCTGTTTAAAAATATAGATCGTTAACACTTCTCTCACAGGTGAAGTAAGCTCATGGCCATGTTGATCTCTCGAGCTTCACTGTTGGCACCACAGCGATGACCAACTGACGTGGTCAGCAGCATGCAGCTTGAAACCACAGCCCTGTCAAGTCAGTAATCTGGCAACCACAGAGGCTGGTGCATCTTTCATACTTTCACTCAGCTTCTCCCATATTGCTGGTAAAAATGACCCTGACGTTTTCACTAGTTAACTCTATGATATGACCTGGAAAATGACCTTGTTCAAGGATTCTGCCATAAGTTTTGCTGGCTCCTCCTGTGAATGAATCAGGCACACAAATTACACATAAGCCCTCTGCTAAATAGGCGTGTGAAAACTCTCTCTGTTTAGGACCATCTTGTCTGGATTTTCTCTGCTGGACCCACAGATTATCAGATGTTTAGCTCTTATGTTTTCTCTTTCCATTTTCAAGTTAATTTTGGTGGAACAAATACTCTCAGAGCAACCCTTTCTTCCTCCTGTATTGCTCTGTTAGCAGACAGGACAAGCTGCAGCTGCTGTATCTCCTTGTTGCACTAATGCCATGCAGCATCTCCCTCCTAAGTAATGGAGGGAGTCTCCACGTGTCCAGTACGTGCCTGACTGATAACTGTTGTATCGAAATACGAGGCTTCGTAATGTCCAAAATGTTCATGAATCCCAGACTGCGACAAGGGTGTCATGAAGAGTTACTTCTCAACACGTCAGCAAGACCAGTGCAGATCTCTCACCTTTGCTCTCCCATCTGAAAATGGTTCCTCATCTGCCCTAAATGGCCTATTGCATGTGGCAAAGGAAGAAAATCCCCATCGTTTTCCCGCTCCGAAGCCTGCCCAGCAGCAAGCCACAGTCACACACCCTGCTGTAGTTGGGGGCGCTTTTGTCGGCCACGTGCAGTGTGACCCTCACAGGCAGGGAGAGGGTGAGCAGCAGCTGCCTGAGTCAGCCCTAAGAATCCCCACTTCATGGGGGAGACCTCATTCAGGGACTAAATTATACAAAAAATATGAATAAACCCAGGATAAAACCACTTTTAAGTATTATTAGTATCACCGAGACTTGGAAAAGTGGAGAACACTCCTGGTTGAAATGTGTCCGTGTAAGTCAGAAATATCCTGTGGATGAGAAATGCCCTGTTACACTTTGTAAACTAGGTCGAGCTGCTTTTTATACTCCACTTAACTTTTATTCAGTGAGTGTTTTATTCCTCTTCTAGATGGCGCCAGTGTCTCATTGCTGAGACTGCTGTCTCTTCATGGATCTTATTTTCAGTTTTATGTTAGTGACTGCTTGTGTTAACCACTGAAATAGGTGATTTGTCAAGGCCCAGCTTTGCATCCCTTTCTGCTAACTTATGTCAAATGCTATTATTTTTCACACAGTCTTGAATATATGGTATGGGATGTTTTCTACAAATGTTCTTTTTTTTTTTTTTCCTCTAGTATTTCTTTAACACCTGTTTCATGCTTTATTGTTGTTATATGGAACATGTTAGTTTACATGAAGTATGAAATAAGATTAATGATGTTACTCTAATTTTTCTATGCTCCTAGACTGCTCAGGAGAGCAGCCCTGTAGTAACAGACACTCTCTAAGAGCAGAACGGAGCCTGTTGTGTAACAAGATCTCTTGTTTCATATGTAAAGAAACAATCAGGGATGCTGCTTGGTTCGCCTCCCTAAAAAAAAAAGTTTTGTGGTGCCCTTTCACATGTAGCTTGTGCAGTCCAGTTTGTCTTCTGTATGTCAGGGTAGTTTTAAAACTCTTTACTGCCTAATGTCTGTTGATTCCTGCAGGACGGATGTCTCTGGTTACGAAGAAATGAGTTTTCCCATGTTCCAGGTGTTTCAAGGGAAGATGATGGCTTTTACTTTCAGGTGCATCATGCAAAGGCCTAAGAAAAGGAGCTGATAGCTGAAAAGAGCTATTTTTCAACAACATTTTCTATTATAAGGATGATATTGCGTTGTAAAGTACGATCCAACTTTTCTATTGGTCTACCCTTCCTGGATAACATATTTTTGATTATATTGCTCTGCTAGTCAAAATCCGTATCCGTCACAACTCTTTCTACAGCATATGTCATTCAAAAACCCAAGTGCCCTGAGTAGAACTGGGATTTTCTGGCCTTTCAAGTGGGAGTGCTTAAAGAAGGAGGATTTTGCAGCATACCTGAAGGTTGATCACAGTTTGTACAACTTTGATTTCCTTCAGAATCTCATTCCCCATAGGCAAACTTGAACTGAAAACATCTGTCTGTGACTCAGTGTTTTCATGCTGAGATTTGTTTCAGCATCAAGCAGCTGCCTGGGTGGCGCAGGGAGGAGGCGACTTTGCTGCAGCCGGTGTCAGCACCCTGGACCTGATGCTTTTCTGCCCAGCTTCTAGCATCGGTGCTGCTCTGAACCTTCAATACCTCAGTGCCACAGTCTTGGTGACACTGAGAGCCTTCCATTTGCAGTCCTGCAGCCTGCCTTTTACTCACAGCACTGCACCCTCTCACCAAAGCTGCTGTGGCAGCGTTTTCCAGAGCTTCTAAAGCAGTGGGTTTCCTTTGTTGGCATCATGCTCTTGTCATTTTTCATGCTCTCTTCATGACTTTGCACCTGCAAACCCAGATATTGTTATGATGAGTTTTCGCAGGAAACAACTACCACTGGCATGAGACCAACACCTTATTTCCCCTCTTTCTTACCTCTCATTTCATAGATTTTTAGTTTATATTAGTGAAAATCAAAATCTATTTTTTTATAAAGTAGATAGAAGTAATTTATATACTCAATAAGTATTGTCCAATAATATACATGCACAGAAACTTATCAGCCAGTAAATGTTCAATGCTTGCACCTAATGGGCATATTCCCATCAGGATGAAGAGCATCATGAACAGGAACAAGTAGTAGAGTGTACAAGGGAGTGACAATGAAGCGTGTGTAGCTGTAGGGAGATAACACAATCATCATCTCTGCCACCTGCCACGCTGGATAGGAGACCCAGAGGAGAATGTTCGTCTGAGTCCCCATCACTGCTTTTCCTGACCTCTCACTTGGAGACTTTTCACTTTCCACCTCTCTCTCCTGTGGGTGTTTTTTTTTTTGTTTCTTCCTAATGTATCTTTCAGTATTAAAGTGGTGATAAGCGATCAGCTACAGACCCTGCAAATAAAACTGCACATGCACCTCTCTGAACATCCTTTGTGCGACACGGGGGAACTACAGTCTCCTGCTGTCCTGTAGTGACACTGCGGTGTCCCTAAAAATAACCCATATCCTTGAATTGTATGATATAACACGACTCCCTGGTCTCTCAACATATATTAGATATAGAGAGAATACATATGTATATAAAAGGAAGTTTTGAGTTCAGACCAAAAGTGGCTTCATTGAGGGACTTTATTCCTGAAGCCACTTCAGTAAACAAAATTTTTAATCCAGATGAGGGCGAAGTGTCATATGAACCACTCTACAGGTAACAACTTGCTTTCTGTTCATATGCATGGAGATCAAAGAAAGCTCACACCCACAGCTCACACAGAATTCAATAGATTACTGGAAAGGTTGAAAATACCCTTAATCAAACAGCAAGTGGCAAAATTATATGACAAATAGGCATCCAAAGAACTCATTAAGAGGTAGCGCAAGAACCAACATGCCTGAAATTCTGCTTTCCCTATTCACACATGACCAATTCATTTTACAAGCGGCATTGACGCCTCTTGGAGAAGTGATTCCAAGTCAGTATTTAGGTATTTTTAGTATTTTTATAACACGATCGCTCATTTTTCCAAACACACAAGGGAGAAGTCTGACCTTTTCAAAGAAGAACTGAAGCTTCACTATGAACAGGTCTGTCTAATAGATGTTTTGCCATCCCGTGGCTCATGTTACATGAAATCTGTTAAGAAAAGCTACTAAGGCCAGCTACAGTAAGGGGTAGAAGGTTTGTGGCTAACGAATCGTCCAATTTTGTGTGAGGTATTTAAGCTTGTGGGCACTGTGGCTGGACGTGCAAGCATTCTGGCTGTATTTATACTGGTACCACGCTGCCGGCAGTACCCCAGACCAAACCCTGTGCCATCCCTGCTGTCCCAGTGCTGCTGCACATCGGGACAGCTGAGGTCCCCACTGCTGCTGGCAAGGGCAGACTTTCCCAGGCAGGACACAGCTGGCACATCTGGCCTTGCTCAGACCTTGCAACACCTTGCCAGGACATCTCCTGCCTCAGTGCTACTTCAGTGCCAAGGGACCCAAATTTACCTGTAACAGGTACATGCTTGAAGAGGTTTTGTGCTTGAGCAGCTGCTGTTCACAGCCACAGCCTGTCCTGGCTTGAATGTGTGTCATCACCCTCCCCACATTTTGGCAGAGGCAGCCCAGATAGACAGGCCTTTGGGGCGCAGAGTATTGCAGCACAAAGTCAGATTTAGAGGACACATGGAGACAGAAAATCCAAACAAGAGCAACCTCAACAAGAAGCCCCTGCTTTTGTCCTGGTGATTTTCCCTGGAGTGTGTGTTGGGTGTACGGGTGTCCATCTTCTCCTGCGTGTCCCACCTGGGCACGTGGGGAAGCATGCATCCCTCTTTGGAGAGCCTTGTTGTGCCACAGGGCACGATGAGGTCTGTGTGGCCGTAGCCATCAAAGCTTCTCTTGGTATCACCTGTCTCCTGGCAAATTGCCCTGGGGTGGCTCCCCTTACGTGCTTGATGTCTGAGGATGCCAGACTGCATGCAAAGGCTTGTGCAGCTTCTGTAGGGCTTTCTCAGGAGAGCCTGTGAGAGCCTCAGCTTTGCCTGTGGTCTCTGTGAGCAAGGAGATCAGTGGTGTTAAGCCTGGCAGCAGAAACGGAAATAAAATGTGCATTGCTTGACTACGTGTGCCTTGCATCCTGACTCATTGCATCAGAGCTCCCAAATCCTGCCCCGCTCCTACCTCACACTCAAGTATAAATCCCCAAGGACAATCCTTCCCCCTCTCCCATAGCCCAGGAGAGCGATCCGTAGTGTCTGTGGGTGCTCCCAAGTTGCTTTTGCCTGAGGCTCGTAAGCTCCCTCTGTGGAAGGGGGCATTCTGGCCTTTCCTCCACGCCAGGGGAAGACCTCAGTGCGGTGTTGATGCGGCTGTGAAGTCTGTGTTATCTCATGGACAGCTGCTCTTGTTCTCTCCTCTTCTGTGATGGGGGAAGCCACCTCAGTGAAAACCACGGCCTTATACACTGAGGCACAGTATGAGTTAACGTGGATGGAGTAAGCCCTTCCTAGTACTTCCGAAAGAAGATAGGAATTAGAATTTTACTCAGAAGCTGTACCTACTTTTTGTCGATGGTGTTAGTAGATGCTGGACAAGAGGCACACTTGACTTGTAGATGTAGCACGGACAGCTTCAACTACATTTACTGTCAAACATTGACATTATACATTTCTTCAGCAACTGCTTGATAGTAACAATCCACTCTTAAAACCAAGAAAGAAGAAATATGCCATGACAAGTGGAAAGGTGAAGAAAGCTTGTAGTGTTCAAGTCAACATCTTTTCTGAGACAAAAAAACCTCCCATGCAATAGCTACTAGGCTACATTGCACTTATTGGCCAGGTCAGGAAAATGAGTATTCTTATGACCACCTGAGTAATCTACAATCATTTTAGTCTGTCTGTTCAATTAATCAAAATTAACTGCAGGTATAAATTATATTATTTTAAATTTCTGGTTCCTGTAGAGGGTGTTGAAGTACTTTGTAATGCAGCCTCTGCATATGTTTATTTTGCTGGTTCATAAAACTGCAGATAGATACACTAAAATGCTTCTCCTGAAATCATAACCCTGCCTCCAATTCTTTGCTCAAATCAACATGGAGACTTGTTTTTCAGAATTTTTTCCTCTGTCTACATGGAGGTATTATTCAACCAGAGACCTGAAATACAAGGAGCACTGTCTTAAGAAGTCCGCCGTCCAGATTTTTGGCCCTTTAAAACTGAACTACCACCGTGTAGTTTCTCTGGAGCACTCCAGCTGTCCTGGGCTATTCAGTTCAGGGGCCTGCAGCACTCCTGGGCTCCTGTCTGACATTAGTAGAAAGTACTAGCTTGAAGACTCAGTCCCTTCTGACAGACAGGGACCTGTCACCTCTCAGATCATCCCTGACGGATAATCTCTCACCTGAAATAAAACCAGCAAAGCCCATCACTCTTCATTAGCACCTGGCAAGGAGAGAGAGCAAACACGTAATGAACTTTTGCCACATTGTCCTCAAGTCTCGCTGTGATGGCTTGGGAGATGACATGCTGGATGCAGTGTGACAATTACTTGCAATAGAATGGTACTGGACGGACTATTTTAAGGTGCAACATAATTTACCCATAGTTAATAGCCAGAGACACAGACATGTAAAAAGAAAATAACTGCATTTGAGAATCAGTGTCCCTTTGCTTTAACCAAAGCTTCTGTATTTTGCAATCTTCATCTCCCTGGACGCTTCAGGTAGGCAGTGCTGTTACCAATACACCAGAGTGTGGGAAGGAAGCTCTCTAAGTTAAGACTCTTCCAGATACTTCCCTAAATAGATACATTTTAGCTATTTCTTGATATTTTCTACACTAATTTTCTATACTTTTATGAAGATGACCACTTAGTAGAAGTTCCTGCCACTGGTAGAAGATGAACCTAATGAAGTTCTAACGAGGTTCTACCTTGTAGAACCTAATGAAGTTCAACAAGGCCAAGTGCAAGGTCCTGCACGTGGGTCGGGGCAATCCCATGCACAAGTACAGGCTGGGCGGAGAATGGATTGAGAGCAGCCCTGAGGAAAAGGACTTGGGAGTGCTGGTGGATGAGAAGCTCATGTGCTGGCAGCCCAGAAAGCCAACTGTATCCTGGGCTGTATCAAAAGGAGTGTGGCCAGCAGGTCGAGGGAAGTGATTCTGCCCCTCTACTCAGCTCTCATGAGACCCCCACCTGCAATACTGTGTTCAGCTCTGGAGTCCCCAACACAAGAAGGACATGGAGCTACTGGAACGAGTCCAGAGAAGGGCCACGAAGATGATCCGAGGGCTGGAGCACCTCTGCTATGAAGACAGGCTGAGAGAGTTGGGGTTGTTCAGCCTGGAGAAGAGAAGGCTCCGGGGTGATCTCATAGCAGCTTTCCAGTTCCTAAAGGGGGCCTACAGGAAAGCTGGAGAGGGACTTTTTACTTTAGATATAAGAAAGAAATTCTTTACATTGAGGGTGGTAGGTACTGGAACAGGTTGCCCAGAGAAGTTGTGGATGCCCCATCCCTGGAAGTGTTCAAGGCCAGGTTGGATGAGGCTTTGGGCAATCTGGTGTAGTGGAGGGTTTCCCTGCCTATGGCAGGGAGGTTGGAACTAGATGATCTTTGAGGTCCCTTCCAACCCTAACCATTCTATGATTCTATGGTAGACTGGAAAGGCAAGCTCTACAAAGTGCCTCAGACATTACTTTCTTCTGGCATACGGTCATAATGAGACAACAGCCCAAACTTATTTCAAAATTAATAACCTTAGCTTTTATTCACTTTTATGATTTTCTCACTGCTGAGACCATGATGCTCATGTGTACCAGAAATGAATGCATATTGATTCACTTCAAAGAACCTCTGTTACTGCATAGGTAAGTAATTTTGCCTTAAAAAGAGAACCTTTCCTATTTGGCCATGCATACACTAGACATCTGTAGAGTTGTAGCTTTCTGATTACTTAGATCACAGTCATTAAGACTTTTCCTGAAGGCTTTTTGTTGCTTTTGCTAGTAAGTTGCTAAGGACAACCAGCCTTCAAACGAAAACTATCCAGGTGGATTTCAGTCGATAAAGATTTGGTTTAGCAGAGTGTTGTGGTTTAACCCCATCCAGCAACTAAGCCCCACGCAGCTGCTCGCTCACTTACCCCTGGTGGGATGGAGGAGAGAATCGGAAGGGTAAAAGTAAGAAAAGTCATGAGTTGATTAATAGATAAAGCAAAAGCTGCACACCCAAGCAAAGCAAAACAAGGAATTAATTTACCACTTTCCATTGGCAGAAAGATGTTCAGTCATCTCCAGGAAAGCAGGGCTCCTTCACGAGTAACCGTTACTTGGGAAGACAAATGGCATCACTCCGAACATCCCTCCTTCCTCCTTCTTCCCCCAGCTTTATATGCTGAGTGTGATGTCATATGGTATGAGATATCCCTTTGACCGGTTGGGGTCAACTGTCCCAGCTATGTCCCCTCCCAACTTCTTCTAGAGAAGAAGCTGGGAGGCAGGTTCAGTATGAGAAGCTGGAAAAGTCCGTGGTTTAATGTAAGCATTGCTTGGCAACAACTAAAACATCAGTGTGTTATCAGGATTATTCTCAACACAAATCCAAAACATAGCCTCATACTAGCTACTAAGAAGAAAATTAACTCTATCCCAGCCAAAAACAGCACACATAGGTAGTGCAACTCTTCTCAGTCAGATGCACTCTAAACTAACTCAGGCTGGTCCTTCAGCTTCTTTGAGGAGTTTTACAGTAATTTATGTACCTAAGAAAGCCATTTGCACCTTGTAAACTTGGGTTTGTGTGCACACCTTGATTAGTGAAATATCGCTCCATCACCTGACAGACATACAATCACAAAGATGAGACACAGAGTGCCAGTTCAAGCCTTGCTCTGGAATCAAAATGAAGGTTACGTAAACAAAATACCTGGCTTTTCAGACTGGAGAGCCAAAGATGGGTGGGTTTTAAGACTGGCCATCACTTTCTTCTGTGTGCTTTTTGCTAGTACTTCTGGGATACCTTACTCACCTCAGCTCCATCCATTACCTTGGCTCAGGTAAATCATTCTAGACTCCAAGCAGCATCCTATGCCAACAGACAAGTGTTTGTACATCACCAGAAATGAAGTGTAAACAGCCATCCTTTATACTAGCTGAAACATCATCTATCGGTATTCTGATATTGTTGTTTTCTCTGCTGCGATGGAATCGAACCAGGTCATAGCCCTGATGGTGCTCTCTGTGCGTTTGGTGCACTGAGGGTAAAAGGGATTAGGAACTCACTGGCTAATCCATTCGTCACCATTGATTTGAGGTATAATTTAGTAATGTCTCCCACAAAAGCAACTTCTTCAGCAGTCTCTCTTCTCCTGGACATCTCTACATAGTTTTTCTCTCTTTTGCCTTTAATGGGAAATGTTTCAGCCCCTGTTACTGCTGAATCAGTATGCATGCCCTGCCAAAGTGACAGTGGTTTTGTAGAATATCTTTGTAATCTACTCCTTGGGCAAGATATTTATACTAAAAATAGGAATGCTTAGTTCCTTACAATTAGTGTTAGTGCCTTTGCTTCATAGGCAATTGTTAGTATGTTTTTCAACATCTTTTCCCTGCTTCAGGAGTCACACTAAATCATTTTTGTGGCCAAAGGGCCTTTCCCTCAATTCAGATCTGTCTGATTTCTCATAATCTTATTTTTTATTTACTCAGAAATATGTTGTTTACCAACCAGATCGTGCTTCAACTCTTGTCCTGAATCTTTGAATCACCAAAGATGAGTCTGCTATAATATGTTTTAGTCATTCCTATTCTTCAGCGCATTTCCCAGATCTATTGCAATTCCCATGGCTACGGCTATACTAGTAATAAGTGTGCTGAACCATTCTCTCACATTGAACTGAACTACCCAGGTCCATATTGTAAAACTTTGACACCTTCAATCTTTCCAGCCCTCTTTCTTTTCCAAACAACCTATTGCAATAACCCTGGTAACTTCCAAATTGTGCATGGAAATTGGGAAAGCACAGGTTGGCACTCCCAATACCAGATTGTTTCAACCATTTAACACTGTAGACCATCTGGGAACGTTTCTGGTGTCTGAGAACATCTCTGGGCATGCATTATTTTACTCTTCCTGTACTTCTTAAAATAGCTGTTCTTCCTAGGAATCTCTATTTGTCAGAGTTCCCGATGGGGATTTTTCCAGTAAATAACATCTAAGGTTTAAATTTTTTTCCATTGTAAATACTAGTAGTATTTACTGCTCATCTCAAATCTTAAATACACAGAGTCATTGCTAACTGCTGTCAGAACCTCTTCATTCCTGTGTTTGAGAAGATCCCAGGGATGGCTTCCAGGAGGCACAGTCGCTGATGACCCTGTTGCCAGTCTTCCCCTGTCTCAGAAGCTTAGGAAATTTCTTTGCTTAATGGATTCTCCCAGTGTACCCAGTCCTGTCCAGTTTCCATGCTCCCCGCTGTGAGCCAAGAGCCAACGCCAACGTCCAGCACGTGGTGGTGAAGTCAGCACAAGAGGATGGTTTCCTTACCTCTCCAATGACTCTATCTTTGCTTCTCTTTCCGCTGGGCACCACATTTTGTCAGGACCTCCTTTCTCCTGCTGCACAGCAGCTATTCTTCCCTGCTAGCCTCTGCCTAGCTGCTATTTTCTTGCTTCTGTCTATCTATAGCAGACTTTCTTTGATATTTTTCCCTGCAACTGGATGAAATCTGTTAATGTCCCGGTTTCAGCTGGAATAGAGTTAATTTTTTTTTCCTAGTAGCTGGTACAGTGCTGTGTTTTGGATCTAGAATGAGAATAATGTTGATAACACACTGATGTTTCAGTTGCTGCTGAGCAGCGCTTACACTAAGTCAAGGACTTTTCAGCTTCTCATGCCACCCTGGCAGTGAGGATGCTGAGGGGCACAAGCAGTTGGGAGGGTACACAGCCAGGATAGCTGACCCAAATTGGCCAAAGAGATATTTCATACCATATGACGTCATGCTGAACAACAACACTGGAGGGGAGTTGTCGGACAGGCTGTGACCGCTGCTCGGGGACTGACTGGGCATCGATCAGTGGGTGGTAAGCACTCACATTGTACATAATTTGTTTTGTATATTCTTTTATCATTATAATTATTATTATCGTTTTCCGTTTCTTTTCTGTCCTATTAAACTGTCTTTAAACCAACTCACGAGTTTTACCTTTTTTCCTGTTCTCTCCGCCATCCCACTGAGCGGGGGCAGTGAGCAAACTGCTGTGGTGTTCAGCTCCCTGCCAGGTTAAACCAAAACAGTTAACAAAATCATTCTTGCCTTTGTGTCTTGATTTAAGATGTCACCAACAACAGTTTACATGCCTTGGGTCTTGTCATCCTGGGGGATGGATTTTACCCATGCAGCAATCAGATACTCGAACCAAAAACAACCTTTGAAGGACCTGACTCTTCCTCCTTATGAATCAATCTGGGCACCAAAGGCCTCATCCTCTCCCAGGATTATTTTGAATGATAGCACCCAAGGTTTTGCCAAGCCCAGCTTTACCAACCTAGGCCCTGGAGAAGAAACAAGCATTTGAAATATCACTATTCTTTCACAGCTGTGTTAGCAGCAGTCCACCTCTTTCTGTTGCTGTCCACATTGTCTTAATACTTTCCAAATATAAGTAGGCATCACTGCTATGAATAAGCCATAATTCCTACAAGAGAATTCCTTGTCTCTGTCAGTTCAGTTCTTAGTGTTGATCTGCGTGCTTTGCTGTTCAGCCTGTCTTTATTGATCAGTGATGCCACTGGAAGAGATCTCTGCCTGCCTCCTGTGCCCTTCTAGTTACAGTCTGACAAGCACTAAACACGTCTGAATTAATCATCTTGTGTTCTTAAAAAAAAAAAAAAGCATCCTTTTTCCTTGATTCCTTTTGCCTCTTTCTGTACTTCCTGAAGACCCCTTTGCATTCTTTCAGAAACCTTCTCTTTTAAAATTTCCTTGTGGCTGGCTTCCTTTTTTTCCATGGAGTTCTAACCTCACCTAGGAAGGTATTTCATTTCCAGAATGGACCAGGTGTGGCCTACTAGTGCTTCTATAAAAACATTCTTCTGAATCAGACATATGTCTTTCAGGTTAAAATTAATCCCCTGGTCTTTAAGTTAAGGAATTAAGTTCTTTATTAAGTCCTTCAATAAATCCTTCAGGAGCAACTTAATACTGAAATATTTCTGCCTTAAGGTGGAAACCACAAGAAGTTGAATCTGTTTCGAGGGGTGCCCTGATATTGTTGTATTTCTCTTCCTAATCAGAAGGAAGTAACTACCTTCTCCCCTTTCCCTTCCCCAAGTTGAATATCTCAGAACTAGGCTGCTTGCATAACATTAACCCCCTGAAGGCAGAGATACCTGCCGTAGGGAGGAAAAGCCATAGCAGTAGTCACTTTGCTCATCACCCACATAAATAGCTGAGCTCATAGCAGTGACTTGCTTGCCAAGTGAACCTCAAAATGTGTCTGAATCAGCTTCTAGGAAATCCTGGAGACGTGTTGGTACTCACGATCTGTGTTTGGTGGGAAGCTGAGTATCAGGATCTCTTTGACTATACTGTCCAAAATGCTCCTGGGAGCTTGTGCAAGACCAGAAAGAGGCAGAGATGTAATTCCAATGATTGCATGAGAAAATGGTATGAAGGGGAGGCATAACAATTCTCTGGGAACAGAGGATACTTCTAGAGTAAAGAGAGCACATACCAGACAAATGAACTTCTTTTGAATCATAAGGTAATCATGCTGTTGGCACTTAACTTAAGAAGGTCACAGATCAGTATTTAAACGGAAGTATACATTGTTTGAGATATAGCATCCAGTAGAGGAAAAGTCATGGAAACTCTGTTACTGACTACAGGACAGGACAGAATATTGCAATGTTCAAATAGGAAATACGGAAGAACAGCTGAAATCTGGAAAATGGGACAGAGAGACTAGAGTGGAAAATTTCAATGAGGATGTCAGTACAATAGGTATATAAGAAACCTGATGGAACTCAGGATGATATGTGATACAAAGTATTTTTGAAAGATATAGAGATCTGCACTGATGAAAGAGCTCTGCTCTGCATTACAGAAAACTTCAATCATGTTAACTAAGTGTTCGCAAAGGAACATGGAATCTTTGTAGACTGAAAGCCAGGTTCATGAAGGAAAAGTGTAGTACTAGCATGTAATATTATATGTGCATATTATGGATGAGGTTATACTCATATTACATTATTTTATTGTATATTATTGTTATTACATAATATTACATAATAAAATCACAGAACAGTTGTGGCTGGCAGGCACCTCTGGATATTGTCTAGTCCAGTCCCCCTGATTGAGATAGGGTCAGCTGGAGTAGGTTGCCCAGGACTTCATGAAGGAACAATATTAGTATATAGTGACTGTTACTGTGGAAGAGCCATTTTGTAGTTGTGACCATGATGTACTTGGATTTACAACATTTTCAGGATCAAAAGAAGCAAGAAAGCCCAAAGAAACAAGTAAAAACCCCTTATGGCTGTTAAATTTTACAAAGGGGAACTATACAAAGGTGAGGATGTTTATTAAGAAGGTGTTTACCAGGGCATTGAATCTCTGCACACAACTTCAGAGCCAGTTAAGGGTACCATAGTGGAGGAACAAAGCAAATGCCCTCTGCTAATTGAAAAAGATTTGAGAAAGTGCAGAAGGAAGGCAGCATAGATAAACATCATTGAAAGGAATGCTATTAAAAAGAGGAAGGCTTCCTTCAAATAGCTGAAGTTGTGCCAAAATAGAGTGAATGGAAAGATCCATAAGCCATAATTCAGTGCAAAAATGTAGAAAGGCAGGCCAAAAAAAGCACTCCTAAACCCCACCAAAAGCTAAACAATCCAGGAAATTATTTACTAAAAACTATGAATAATTCCTAAAACCACATCAGGAGCAGGAAGGCTGTGAGGGGATTGTTAGGGTAGCTCAGTGATTGAAATGTGAAAGATGCAGGGAAGAAAAAGCCACAGATAGAAAAAACAAATGTATTCACACTTTTTGAATCTGGACAGCCCTTCTTGCAGAGGATTTATGAGTGGACATGTCTCAATTTTAACTAAAAATGTCTTGGAACAAGCAGACAGAATTAACATGAATGAGTCTCTGTTACTTGACGGTTTTTATCTAAAGTGCATCAAAGGATCTCCAAGTACAAGTCGCTGAATTTCTCACTGTAGTGTATAACTTTGCACTTACAGCTGCCTTAGTACCAAAGGAATGGAAGATAGTTAATATGAAAAGTGGAGCCACTAATTCGAAACCTGGCATATGTATCAGGCAAATTACTAGTAACACTATTAAAGAACAATTGAGAATTAGTGGATAGATGCATAAACCAGACATGGTGAGGAAGAACTTTTTTTACAGTGAGAAAGAAATTTTACAATGGGAAATTGTGTCACACAAAGACATTGGACTCCTCTGAGTTAAAAATTATGAGACTAAATGAGATCTGGATTCAGCACACCTGGTGATGTTCAGAATATATTAAAGAATCTAAATCTAAAGCAACCTTTAGAGTAACTGAGCAGCTATGGGATAGAAGGGAAGATCCATATGTGAATAATCAGGAGAGAGACGGTAGAAGCAAATGATCAATTTCTAGAGGAAAAAGAGGTTACTACCAGCATGCTTCAAAGGCCTTTTCTGGGACTTAGTTGTTCCACATAATTAAATAATCTAGGAAAGAAGATACAAAGTAAGGAGAGAAAATATGAAGATGCCAACTGTATCCTGGGCTGCATCAAAAGAAGCGTGGCCAGCAGGTCGAGGGAGGTGATCCTGCCCCTCTACTCTGCTCTCGTGAGACCCCACCTGGAATACTGCGTTCAGCTCTGGAGTCCCCAACACAAGAAGGACATGGAACTGCTGGAGCAAGTCCAGAGGAGGGCCACAAAGATGATCCGAGGGCTGGAACACCTCTGCTATGAAGACGGGCTGAGAGAGTTGGGGCTGTTCAGCCTGAAGAAGAGAAGGATCCGGAGTGATCTTATTGCAGCCTTCCAGTACTTAAGGGGGGCCTGAAGGAGACCTGGAGAGGGACTTTTGATAAGGATGTGTAGTGATAGGACAAGGGGCAATGGATTTAAACTGAAAGAGCGCAGATTTAGATTAGATATAAGGAAGAAATTTTTCACTGTGAGGGTGGTGAGGCACTGGAACAGGTTGCCCAGAGAAGTTGTAGATGCCCCATCCCTGGAAGTGTTCAAGGCCAGGTTTAATGAGGCTTTGGGCAACCTGGTGTAGTGGAGGGTTTCCTTGCCCATGGCAGGGGAGTTGGAACTAGATGATCTTTGAAGTCCCTTCCAACCCTAACCAGTCTATGATTCTATGATTCTATGATATGCAGAATACTTTGCTATTCTGCAGAATAGCAAAGATGATGGTTGACTTTGAACAACTGCAAAAGCACGATGTATGAATAACAGAGCAATTATGTGACACATGAAATTTAGTAGAGACAGATGCAAAATGGTGCACATCTGAAGCCTCCTTGTCCAGCAGTTTTACCTTTATAAATAAGATGATGTCCTCTGATTTGACTGTTGCCTCTCAAAAATGAGAGCTCACTGTATGAAGATCTCAGCTTAGAATTCAGGAGCGGACAAAACCCCCATATTACTATACAACTGTGTAAATCTATAATGCAGCAGTGCTTTCACATTCTGTACAGCATTGATCTTCCCTGCTCAGTGAGTATTAACTTGGACAAGATTTATGGTTAAAAATGACCAAGGTGCACAACCCAGCTTCCATACATGGAATGAGTATGTAGGCTGGGACTCTTCAGCCTGCCAGCGATGACATGCAGATGTGGCAAAGGTCTACAATACTACATGTGACCTGGAAAGGGTGCATACACATTCAAGTTTGGAAATAAAAGGGAATTCTTCACCTGTGGTAATGCCAGAGAGCTGTATGTTGTCTTCCAAATGCACCACGTTTTTCTGCATGGGCTCAAGGGGCCAACAGATGAAGTCAGTGGGAGCCATATTCAGATCAAATAAACAAACAAAATTGTCTCTGCTAAAAACAGTTTTAAGGTGGGAGAATAGAAAGAGGAAGCAGCATTTAAGTTTGTCTTGCTCCTACACTTCTCTGTCAGCCCCATTGGAGACTGGACGCTGCTGTAGGTATATCCTCATTCTGAACCGTCCAACATTCTTTTGGGATGTAGGAAGGAACAATTTTTTCCTGCCCTTTTTCAATACAAGAAGTAAGGAGTCTCAAAGAAATGTAGCAGCCAGCAGGGTCAAAAAAGGTGAAAGGATGTGATTTTTATGCAGGCAGTTCTAATGTGTGTACATATGTATGTCTAATGCACATGATCTAATTCTGCAGCACGTATTTTCCATGATATGTACTTCTGCAAAGGAGCTCTTCTGTGCAAGATGTTGAGGTTGCCAAAGGTTGACACAGGCAAATTCATCAAAGACAGACCCACCAAGGGACATATTCAGGCAGTTCTGCAGCAAATCTTTAAGCAAGAATTGTTGACAGCTGAAAGACTATTCTGAGGAAGCATCACTACACACTTGGCTTTTTATTGAACTGCTCCACAGGCATCCTTGATTCGTCCCTGTCACAGGCAAGGTGCCAGGCAAAGTGAGCATTTTGACTGATTTTGTGTGGCCTTTCTTGGCATCTGATTTTCTCTTGCAATGATGTGAAGAACGTGTGAGTACATCCATAGGTTTGATCTTCCAAAACCTGTCCTTCAGGATAAAGCTTTTATTTATTTATTTATTTATGTAAAAAAAAAAAATAACCACACAAAAAACAAACAGTCAACTGACAGCAGTATATTGGATATGTCAGCTCTTATAGTTTTGTCTCTGACATGAGAAAGAACTTTTCCTAGGCACACAAAAGTGGCTGAGATGCAAGTCTAATTCTTATTGTATAGTTTGTAATTTTGCATAGTTTAAATAAGGCTACCATTGTGCACTATCAAGGCAGTCTAGCTAGCTAGCTTTCTAGCTATGTCTCTCAACACCCAGCAGTGTGTTGATACATATTGGCCACCTCTTCATCACTAGTTCTATTTTTTTTTTCTTCCATTAAATAGTTGCATAAAGGCAAGCAAAATATTTATGTTTCTATGGCTATGGCCTGCGAACATTGTGTATCTGAAGAAACAGTCAAACATAATTTGGATGGCATCTTCATAGATGTGAATCCTAGCTGTGGCTAAGATTTCTTATGCTGAAGCAAAGGAAGCTTTCATTTTTAAATATTATAAATAAATTGCTGTAGTAAAGCTAAATATTATATTTAGCTTTACTACAATTTGCCTTATCAAACAAAAAAGTGCCTCTATTGCCCGTTTGGAACTTTTGACATAGTAAAATTGTGCTTTCGGCTTTTGGCTAATTTTAGCACTTTAGTCCTGCAATTCCAGTTCTAGTATGTTTCAGCAGTACAAGTGATGAATCTATGCACTAAAGAGATGAAGAACGGAAAACCGAAAACATCCCTGAAGTGAGAGCATGCAGTTCCCACAGCCAATTTGCCTACACTAGCAGATGTTTTCAGGATTGCCTGACAAAGAGAAGTGGGATTTTCTAGAGATATATCTGTAGGATATTATACACAATGCTGCAGATCCTACTGAGATATTTAAGCTTTGCAGAGATGTAAGCAGAGGATACTTAGACCTAGGAAATTTGCTTGACGAAAGAGAATGGTGCTGCTACACTGATATGTGGAAACTACTCTATTACCTACAGAGGTTATAGTGACCATGCTTGATTATTAAAAAAGAGAGTAAGACATGATGCTATTGTTAAGTTAGAACATTTTGATTATTTGCTAGAATTGTGTTTGATTAGTGGTAAAATGAAAGGTTTAAATTATAATGTAATTATGTTAATACCGTGTAAGTCTTAATACAAATTTGCTGGAAGTAATTTAGTCAGCTCATAAGAGTTATACTTACTATCCTACTCAATGAACTTAAGAGATGCCTAGGAAATTAAAGTGCAGAATAGAGCAAATGAAGTGCAAAAGACGTATTATAGGTGTTGCTCTTTGGAGCTCTCCCCGGCGCAATGTTTTTTAGAGACTGCATCGCATAGTTTGATTAAGTTATGTTAGGATCCAAAAGGTAAATCACTACCTTGATTTTAAAGCATAGTAACTTTATCTTGTTTCGTCTTTACATAAACCTATGACTTTCTGTAATGACTTCAGTGTCACAAAATAAACAGGCAAAGTTTGAGCATATCAAACAGACGCAATGGGCCTCAGACTCACTCCTGTCCTGTGCATGGGTACTAGTGATTGTAGCAACTAAGAAAAATTCATTTCTCAGCATTAAGAAATGTAAAAGATCAATCTGTTTGTCAGAGATGTAATTTACACTATAAGAGCCTTCCTCACCCCAGCACAGTGCCACACACAACACGTGTGTGGGTTCGAGCTCCTAGCAGACTTGGGAGGGGACTTCTGGGTTTGCTGGATCTCTCCCCTCATCTGCTTGACAAGCAATGTTCTTATCATAGGGAAATCATAGCACATGAGAAATTCCTGCGGCAGCAATGCTTGTCTCATGCATATGAGGATCTTGTTGTGCGAAAGCACGAGATTTGTGTGAAAAAAGCTGTGAGATTTCATCTGAATTGGAAATCTGCTGACGGTCTGCTGTGTGTTTTGCCTCTTGTCTATCATCCAGGCGAGGCGTTGTTAAAATCAGTCTAGCATGTGGAAAGCAAGAGCAGAGGGAAATGTGCCTGGCAAACACAGCCGTAACGTGGGAATCCAGTATCAGCCTTGTTGCTAGCAGAGTATGGCACGACACCATGAAAAAGGGGTGGTTACTGAAGATGTCACCAGTAGGACAGACTACACAGACCCTTCCCATGGGAACCACTTCATCTGCTTGGAGATATGGTTTTTACGGTGATGCAACACAGATTCATAGAATCATAGAATCATAGAATCATAGAATCATAGAATCATAGAATCATAGAATGGTTTGAGTTGGAAGGAACCTCAAAGATCATCTAGTTCCAACCCCCCTGCCATGGGCAGGGTCACCTTCCACCAGATCAGGTTGCTCAAAGCCTCATCCAACTTGGCCTTGAATACCTCCAGGGACTGGGCATCCACAACTCCTCTGGGCAACCTGTGTCAGTGTTTCACCACCCTCATGATAAAAAATTTCTTGCTTATATCCAATCTAAATCTCCCCTCTTTCAGTTTAAATCCATTGCCACTTGTCCCCAGAGCCTTCTCTTCTCCAGGCTGAACAGCCCCAACTCTCTCAGCCTGTCTTCATAGCAGAGGTGCTCCAGCCCTCGAATCATCTTCGTGGCCCTCCTCTGGACGTGCTCCAGCAGCTCCATGTTCTTGTGTTAGGGACTCCAGAGCTGAATGCAGTATTCCAGGTGGGATCTCACGAGAGCAGAGCAGAGGGATAGAGTCACCTTTCTTGACCTGCTGGCCACACTACTTTTGATGCAGCCCAGGACATGGTTGGCTTTCTGGGCTGCCATTCAAAACCTGACAGAGCCATGTGAGCAGATACCTTGACCAGTGTCCCAGCTTTGAAGTGGCTTCTGCTTTGCCGCCGTGAAGGCATACTACCCGAGGTTGTAAGATGCCTGAGTAGAGGGGAGGAGACTTTCTTCCATTCACCAAATTCACTAACTGTATAAACTGTGCTAATGCTTAGACACCTCGTGGCCTGGGATTTGACTAATTCCTAGTCCTAAAATTAGCTATACCAAAGTTTCATTTGCCTGGTTCTGTGAAGAGTCAAGCAAAGCTAATAGTGGCATAGACAGTGAGTCCTGCTGCAGCTAACCAGGACTAGAAAAAGTATATTTTTGTTGTGTCGTTCTTTTTAATGAGAAGGATAAGAGCTGATTCACGAAATCCTAGACAAGAGAAAGCTTTGCTATGTATAACAACTTCTTTACTTTCCCCCCAATCTATTATGTGAAAAATGAGTCATATTTTTGACAGTAGTGGATAAGAAAAGTTGTGGCTGAGGGACTGTGAGTACAAAGGAAGGCAGATGAACGGGTGTTGGAACATGCTGAACAAACAGCTTACTTCATTTTGTTTATTCTCTTCTAAAGTGCTCAGTCACTGGCTGTTGGGAATGTTACATAAAACTAAAACCATTGTGCTAGTTCTTCTTTGGTGGCATGCTCCAGATTTCAAGAGAATTACAGCTTTGGTCTTGTAGCTACAACAATAAAGTGGAATAAACATCTCTGCCAAACGAAACTGAATTAAATAGTTTATTTCCCTTTATTTTATTCGTGCAGCAAAAGACCAGTTAGCCTCTGTCCAGCTTGTCCTCATTGCACTGAGGATTCTGAAAGTATAACATGAGGCAGTTTAACCAAGACGGAGCGAGTTATCTCCCCGTTTTGCTGTAAAACCCCATGCAAGCTTGACTGATAGTCACCTAGTGTAGCCAGCCCATGTCAGACTGCTCAGACTTTTCCAGACTGGCCACGAGCACTAGTTGTGTTGGTGAACAAGGTCATCTGGTGACAATCAACCACAAAGATGGGTGCTGAGGTGCCCTTGGACTTGGTACTCAGGCATGTGTGGGGTGACAGCACACCCTGGGCTACCCTTGTCTTCTTCAAAGAAACCCAGAGTTCATACTTAAGCATCTAAAATAGAGAGCAAAGATTGCATCAAACAGCTCAGCACAGCAGCTTCCCAGTGTGTGGCAGAATGGGATGTGTGGGTGAGGACTCCCGTTAGCACCAAACGATCCCCGTCCTGTAACGGTGGAAGAACCTGCTGCTGCAGACCTTCCCCCTCCCTCTCCCACCCTTGTCATCACTGCATCCAGCCATGCTCAGACTGTCTTGTTTTCAGTATATGCTTATAAAGAGGATTTCACTAAGTCTTGTCATGAAAGTATGTAGTCTGTGGCAAAAATGATCTTAAATTAATTCTCATTTTTATCTAGGGGGACACTGGCTGCAAACTGATTGCAAAAGAAACATGTAATCAAAGCAATTTTCAAGACTGGAAAGTTCATTTATAAATGGACATTTTCCACAATGTATTTATGACCCATCATAGACACTAAGATATTTTCCTGAAATTCCGACTGAAAAACTGGGAAAAAAAGTCATGTTATTTTCTTCAAAATCATGTATATATACTATCTTTATATGGTATTTTAATATACAGTTTAAAAAGTATGAAACAGCACGTAATACCCTAAACTATTTCCCAAAGCCAGTAGAATAGAAAATGTAGCCACTGAGATATAATCCCACCTAAGTTTTGTCTGAAGAAACATTATTAAAATGCAGACTAACGACAAAAATGTAAACTTATTTTTTGTGTCAGCTGCGGCCAGTGCCTGGATGAGGAACCTCCCACGTGCTCTGGGGAGAGCAGACGAAAGCCATCAGCCCTGGACAAAAAGAGTGGTAGGCTTGCGTCCCACACTTCTTCCCATGGCTCCCTAAATTCTGGTCAACACAGTTTAGCCTTGATGCTCTAGTTCAAACTTTTTTATCAAGCATGTGTATGTACATATGCATTTATATTATTATAAATACACATGCACACAAATAGGTTCTCTGCAAGGGCTTGCATCTGAATGTACTTCTGTGAGTGCACGCATATAAATTCACACATGCAGGTGCACTTACACCTGTTGTATATGAACACACACAACCCCCCAGCATACAGAGAAAGCATGAAATAGCACTGGAAATGTGTTGGATAAGAAAGCAAAGAGACTACAGTTAAAAAAAAAAAAAAAAAAGAGAGAATTACTTGAAGATGCTGGGGTTAGGGAATGGAGCTGCAGCGAGGCACATTGCACATTGTTGTCTGTGATAATGTTTTTGCTAAGTATTACTGATGATTACATTGATAGGAAAGTGGATTTGGTGGTAGCTGGAGTTTATGTGGAAGGACTTGCAGGTGATATCTTACAGAGGTGTTTAGCCATTGGATATAAGATGCAGAGCACCTTACTCTGGTCATTCTGATTTTAGAACGTCATTGTTGGTTTTTATCCAGCTGTTGGGTCAGGGATATTGCAAAGGAGTCAGCAAAAAGAGAAGAAAGGAAACTTGTTTTCCTTTGAGTTTCTGTATTTGTATGAAGGGAGAGTTCAGCAGAATAACACAGGATTCACAGGGTGTTTAATATGGGGTAAGCACAGACCAAAACACAGCGCTGTGTGCATAGGGAACTGTGGAATTGCATAGATTTGCCAACATATACAAATGACAAGTCTTTAGGAGACCAAATCTTACGATAAAAATAATTAGATTCGTTGCCAAATCCTTTAGACTCTGCAGTTTCATAATGCCATCAATTTGCAGTGCTGTAATGTCTAACACGAAGACCAGAAATAGCAGAGTTTGCAATTGCAGTCTTTGCAATTATTCAAAATGCAAGCAGAAAGTCACTTCAGCATCATGGTGGTTAGTGCCAGGTAGAGAAATGGCTGCAGAAGTAGAGAGAGATTTTGAAAGATGTGCCACACAGAGAAGACAGAATATACGTGGCAAGCTGACAACTGTGTGTGTTAGATATGAAATGCTTTTAGCTAGCTGAAGAAGAAAAAAAGACTTTTTTCCCCAGTCACAATTTCTGAGGCTATCTTATTTAGGTTTTTATCCAAAAAGGCACCATTCTTTCCAATGACTTCAATAGGCTTTAAATGAAGGCCTTAGAAAGTGTTCAGTGTTTTGTCCTGCTCTGGTTCAGTCTTTTCAGAGCCAAGGACTGGATTGATTATTCTCCAGGAAGAGCATTAGTGCTCCCAGCTACCATCAGCTCCACGACTTTTGGAGACAAGCATTTCTTCCCAAGGCCCACAGCCACCTTTGGAGGGGCTGGCAAAAAAGCATTTCCAGTTTCAGTACTTCATACTTCAAAAATAAAAGTTTATTTTGCATAAAGACAACATTGGGTGTCTCCTTCCATTCCAGCTATATATTGATGTTCCTTTGCCCTTGTGGGAAAATAACCAAAATTGGGGAAAATGGAGAAATGCAGCTTTGCAAAGTTCAGCTCAAAGGCTGCAATATTAGAGCAGCTTTGAAGTGAGACACAGTTGCTGCTCCCAGGACGGACACGGCCTGCTGGTCAGATGAAATGAGCAATGTCCTTGAAGTGGGGATTAGAGTGGTACCATGGCTCATCCCTGTTATCGGGGCAAAGAACATCTGGTGAAGATAACCGCCTAATTGCCATCAAGGAAGATGAATCGCAACTGTTGCCCCAGAAAATCTTGTCCTTTGGTTGAACTTTGCTCATTATAATGTCATTATAATACCAAAACACACCTCCACCTCAAAAGCTACCCGCCTCCGGGCTGCGACCACCTCTCACTGAGCAGGTGCCCTGAATTTCTTCTTGCCTATACCTTTAAATCGAAGTGAGAAAAATTTACACCAATCCTAATAAAGCTATGTATGACTGTTATGGTTTGAAGTGGGGGGGGAGGTCCGGGTGGCAGACGCTGCCCATCAGACCGGACTCCCGTCCCCCTCGGGGCTTGAGCCAATCGGCGCCTCTGCGAATTGCCCTATTTACGTCGGACAAAGGAACCGGAAAGGTGTGCCGGTGCCCAGGAGCAAGGAGACGGGAGCGGGGCACGGCCCCCGCTCCCGGCTGGGCTGGCGGCCTGGGCCGGGCCGGGCCCGCTCCGTCGAGGATGGCGGCGGTGGAGCCGCTTGGGGAACTCGGGGAGAGCCCCGCTGCCAGGGTGCCCACCGGGCCGAGTTCACCCAGACAGGACTGAAATCTCAGAGAAACGGCCACACAGATAAGAGGTCAGTGAAGATGGGACGGAACAACGTGTGCCGTGGCTGAGTCCCCCTTGCGAGCGGCCCCTTGTAACAGTCCTCGGTGGAGCAGGCAGAGACCCACTCGCAACCAGCGGATGACCCACGTCGGGAAGAGATGCCTGAGCCTGAGACTATTGTGAATCATGGGCACAGGTAGAGACACATTTACGCATTTTACGCATTCAGAGTCTGTACGGAGACGCATTTAAGGTCGACGTGACGACCCTCGCCGGAGCACATTTAAAGTTTATTGATGACCCACGCCAGAGCGAGTGGCTGCGGCTCCTTAAAAGCCCAGGACTGGTAAAGCCCGCACTTGGGGCAAATCCGATGGGGTAAGGATTTGCCCCCCAGCGGGTAGGATTCACGCTTTCGCCGTGAGTAGGGGATCCACTGGAGCAAGGGACAATGGTGTAAGGACTCCTTTTCCTTTAAGAGAAGCGGCAGTAACAACTTGGAATGAACTGACCTGCACTCCCCCATTCCCTGCCCCCCTGCGCCGCTGGGGGGAGGAGGTAGAGCCGGGAAGAAGAGGCAAAGAAGGGGGGAGTGGTGTTGTTTTTAAGACCTGGCCTTGTTTTCTCGTTATTCTCTTAAGTAACCGTTTTTGTGTGCTTTTCTCTTTCTAGGTAGCTGTTAATAAATAGTTTTGCATTAAGAAAAAGCCTCTTTTGCCCGGGACCGTGGTTGGTGGGTGCTCCTCTGTTCCTGTCTCGATCCTCAGCTCTTTTATTACATTTTTCTCTCCTCTCCATTTTACTGGACTGGGAGAGCTGCGTGGGTTTGGTTGCTGAACTCAGCCTAACCCACGACAATGACTAAAGCCACTCAAGCTCCACCTGAAAATAAAGAAATAGTATAAAATGGCAAAAGACAAAGGGGATGTTAGGGAGAAGCCCCCCATTGAAATGTCTGGGATCAGTGGATGGGCTGGACCTCTCTTCTCCCCCCCAACTAGGGGCGCCTATTGGGTAAGAGCTCTGTGTTATGTGCACTTACTAATATCTTGCTAGCTAGTTAGTATTATCATTGATCAGTAATAGTTTCATATTATCACTGCAGTATTCTAATCAAATCTGTTTTCGCAGCCAGTCTCTATCACCGGCTATCTTTGAATCTGTATCCTGTCACGAGTATCTGTAATAAAACTTGTAATATATAAATTAAGTTTCCGGAAACTTCAATAATTGACATAGAGGATATAAGGGATTTGTACCGGTGCCGCTGCCTGTGCTTCCTTGGAAAAGGGGCAGACTGGTCAAATTGACAAAGGCTCGAGGTAGCACCCATTCTGCCCTCTATCGACATGATATTGTGTCTTAACGTGACAGCCCTCATCAATATATTAATGAGGAACAGCGAACAATTAAGAAAGGACCACGAGCAATTAAAAAAGATGTCATTACTAATGTTGCAAAGGAAACCACTTGAAAACCTTCTGTGCTTTTCCTTTCTGAATCATTCCTGTTAAAATTGCCCCTACTTCTTCGCCCTTCTTCATGCAGCAGTCACTTTCAACTTCCCATCTATCCAGCCTTATGGCTGACAGCAGATGAGCTATTAACATTGGATGCTGTTTTTTTCTGCATTGCACAGAAAATGAATGTAGGCTTTGTAATTTTAGTCTCTGGAAACAGATATGTGTTAGTAGACTAAGCTGCCGTGTTGAAGACATGCAGCACTGAAACCTTCAATGGAGGTAATCCCTTCTGTTTGTTTGACAGATCCATTTTTACCAAAAATCTCTTGGCGTGAAAAAAGTGAAACTGTCACTACAAGTTTGTGCCTGCAGTCAGCAAAACATTGACTGAGCAACAGGAAAAATACTCAGACTCCTTCATCTGGCTTGCCTGGAACACTTGATGCCCCACCACAGCTCCTCTGTGCTGGGGATGCCGTGTCTCCTGTGCACAGTCCTCGTGGCTGTGGGGCTGCCGAGCTACCTGAGCTGGTGTGCTAATGCATCCGTGCCCCATGAGCTGATGAGCTGGCACGAGTCCGTTGGGCTGTACATGTGCATCAAGACCCAAGTGGGTTTCAGGCAACTCTTGGCCTGCTCTACTGAGGTATGAAGTGGACAGTAACTTGCCCAGTGAGACTGCAATGACAGAGGGATGCAGAGGACAACGGACTATCCTCAGACAGAAGCTCACCCGACTTTAGGGTGAGGCAGTACTGCTGTAGGGTGAGGTCTCACCCTATGGAGCACGTAATAGCATGATGTGTGTTTCGGATGTCTAAGGTGGCCTATACAGGGAGGATGGGAGTCAGGCTCCTTGACTAGCACTCCCATCAGGTAGTGCCCATGACGACTCTTGAACTAGTCTATATGAAATGCTGAACAGGGGAAGGAGAGTCTAAATTTTTGCTTCTACCTGGCCTGGAGTGCTTATTTCAGGTCTGAAGTTTGGTTTCTTCATGCATTCAAAGCCTGCAGTGGTGGCTTTGCTCACCGCTGTAGGCTGGAGCTCTCCTTTGTGGCCAATGCCCCTGTGCAGGGCTGGAGGTGAGGTGGCTTTGTGAGGAAGGGGAAGGAAAGAATGAGTCACTGTCTCCTGCTTTTCTGTCTTGAAACTGGGCTGTCATGGAGCCAGAAATGCAAAAGGGAACAGAAACAGAGGCAGGATGGGGAGTACCTGCAGCCCAGAGGGCTGGTTTGCACTCCTCTGTGTCCTCGAACATCTACGCATTTTATGGGACGCAAAATTCAGAAATAATCTAGACTCTTAACTGTTGAATATGAGATATACACGCAGCATCTTGTGATGAAAGTCTTTGATTCTTCATGGTATTCTGAGAAGTCTTCTCCAGAATTACTGAAGATTTTATTAGTAAGAAATGTAATAAACCCCCCTCGGAAGCTGAGTCATCCAGTGACTGTTTCTAAAAAATCCCAAGCAATCACTCCGGATCTAGCTCGTCAGGTGCAGGGTGAGTTGGCAGCCAAACTCATTTATTCAAAGCCAGGCTAAAACACAGAATTGCTTTACAAAAGGGAGGAAACAGTACTCTCGAGAAAGGAGGGAGTTTAAGAAAGTGGATGTGGGAAATTACCAGGCAACAAAGATAACCATATCATATGGTGAAAGAGATGTTCTCAAAACACGTTCAGGAAAATAAAATGTGATCAATGTCTAACTTTTCCCATGTTTCTGTCTCTGACCTTGTGTATCGGAGAGCAGCCTGCCTATCAGTCCCAGAGTGATTATCACCGCGTGCCATGTGATGGAGATGTCATCAGACTGCTACTGCAATGCCTAAATTAGTCTCTGCTAGTTACAGATAAGATGCAGTCTGAGTTACTGGGGCATCTCCAGAGCAAACGCCAAGGCCATAGCTGTCCTCTGGCCTTGACCTTGCTGGCTGAAGTGGTCACACCCCACTCTGCTCCTTGCTGCATATCACAGATCCCTCCCAAAGGTCTCTGCCCCTGATATGTGCCCATCAAGCTGCTCATGGGATCATTTCTACTCTGCTTCAGTCTGTATGGGCTGGGTGAGACCTCCTGTTTCAGATGTCTATGATACCTGCCCCAATGACCCAATGGGGTTAGAGAGCACACACAAGCGGCTCTGCAGGTAGACCTTGGCAGATAGGGAAACAGCTGGGACGGAAACCAAAGCGGCCAGTGCAGCAACAGCTGGAAGAGGACACCTATCCATGGGCTTAGGTGCCACAAGAGCTGGCAATGTCTGTTAGGCACCAGTGGAGCGGTCTCGGGAGGGTCCTAATTCACTGTCATACTGCACCTTGAAAATTCACTTGACGTGGATCTCTGTCAGGGAGCTTTTTAGGCTTACTTTGCACTGTCAATGCAAATGTGGGCCAATGTTCAAAAACACGATTTTGTAGTCACCCTGGAGACCAAAGGTGTTAGATTAGTTCATAGCTAAGGTGGTTTTCTATGTCCTTTTTTAGCCTCATGCTAGAAAAAACGCACAAAGAGCTGCCTTCAAGCTGTACGTACTTCCTCCGTGGGCATAGGAACCTGTGAGCTCTGCTGACACGAGTCTTTGCAGACACTGCATGTTGCCACCTTGACCCCATGTGGGAAACACACCCAGAGGACTATTTTGACTGTTTTCAAGTCCACGTGTACAACCAGAGTGAAGAGTAATAAATGAGAATCAGGCACGAGTGGCCAATGGAAGAGAGATTACAATCGTTATCCGAAGCACTTTGGGGCACAGACAACTATAAATGTGGGTGGCAAGAAGTTTTTTTGGGAGACTCACCACCCACTGAGCTGTGGTATGCAGCCATGTGTGGACTCTAAACACAGCACAGCAGCCAAAAAGCTCTTGAGTGCATCTGGTCCGCCTGCATGTGCTGACAGCGCAGAAGAGGAATAACCAACCTGTTATACCTATAGTATGTATAGATACCTGTCTCACAACCGCTGCGGACTAGGAGCACCCACCTGTGCAGTCAGTGTTGCTCTATTGAGTATTTGTAAAATGTTAAGGGGGAACAGGCATTCAGTGCAGCCACTTGTTCATGACCTTATAGAGCTCTGTATTCCGGTCCTCTCAAAATTCAAGGAAAATTAGTCAGCTCTGTAAACCTCAAACTATGAGCTGAATGAGATTATGCATCAGTTCCTAGCAGCCTGCTTACAATTTTGTTCTTCATGTGATTTCTGCGTGAAAAGTTTGGGAAGTAAACATGGCACATGTCCTCTCCATAATTCCAAGAACTACATCTCTAATGATCCATGTGAAGCTTATATGGGGATCTCCTCTAATATTTTGAGCAACCCTGGTTATTGAAAGCACATGTACAGAAGTGTGGCCCGAATACAGAAATCCAGAAAACTTCTCAACATGCCACGTGGCTGCAGAGCCTCTTTCATTGGGTGAAAATTATGAAAGATTGCCATGTGATTGCTAGCACCACTCCTCGAGCTGAGAACGTTTCTCTTTTAAGGAGATGTAAGATCTTTTAATCGGGATTTACTTCCCTTTCCTACTACTCTCTGCTTTTCATTGGCTTCTGTATAAATAGCCCTTGGGTTTTGCTTCAAGTTTTTGTGCTTTTCCTTTCCACTAACAAACTGAAAGTTGTGAGCAACAGCAAGCAGAAGAAGGAAATACTGAACACACCAGAAGGCACGGGAGCTGAGGTAGGACAAGATTTGTCTGCTTTTTCTGATGTACATAAAAATGGTTGCAATGATTAGAATACAATCTACTTATATTTCTTATTACTCACAGTAAGCTTTTTATTTGCCAGAAGCTGTGATCATTGACTAAACTTCTCTATGATAAAGTTGGTCTTGAGAAATTTTTTTTGGCAGAAAAAAGGGTGTATTTATGTGACTAGGAACATTCGCCAGATGGAAGATAACAATCAAGTTGTGGATCTGAGTAAGCGAGGCTCATTTTTTAACTAGATGAAAAATATAAATTTGGTTTGTGGCAAACTTTTAAAATAAAAGGTGTTAAATGTCAGACTCTTGATTTTGTTTTTAAATTTTTGTGCATGTAGAAAGGTTAATAAAATGCCATGTTTTGATGAATTTAGTGTTAATTCTAAATATTACATTCTGTTACATTTAATCTTGGTAATGCTGCTCCTGAAACACAAAGTGAATGCTAGAAAGAAAGCCAATGGGAACTTAAAAAAAACCACGAGAACTTCTATTTTTCTCAGAAATGCAGTGGCAAATGCAAGTGATCTCCTATATAGCAGTGATATCATAACTGCCTTCCTGTTTGGGTAAAGCATCTATTTTTCCTGGCATGAGGAGCTAGATATTTATCACTTAATATAGCAAAGAACTATATTTTGAACGAACAATTCAGTTTCCCTATCTAACTTTGCATATGCAGAATGCCTTTTTAAAAATAAGTTCTTCGGTAGCTCCTCATGTTATAGTGAATGCAGTGTTTCAGAGCAGCAGATCTGAGACCAGCAGTTTGGAAATGGAAAGTTTCATGTTTACACCTTTAGTGACAGCAGGGGTTTCATATTCACACCTTTAGCAGCAGCACCCCTCCACCCTCTCCAAAATGAGCATGTTCTTCTGCTCAGGCATGGCATAGGAATTGATCCCACTGTCTGCTGAGATGCTGGATGACCTGATTGACTGTGCTTGGTTTAGCCCTCCACTAGAACTGGGGGTAGCCCAGGGTTGCTGAGTACTGCTGCTTTCCCAGTAACAGCTTTTTGGCACAGAGTGTGGAATCTCTGTATTAATATCACTACAGGTATCGGTCTCACTTCAGCAGCAGAAATTAGGGATAACACAGTGAGGTCAACGGTGGTTGTTACACTGCTGGGAACTAGGGGCAAATTGTGACTGTAAGAAATGTGCAGGCAGCTCAGACCGATGTCAATTTAGCTCAGTACTCTCTAATGGTGGCAATAGGAAAGGCTGGTTAGAGACAACATGAGAACCTGATCATCTGCCCGATCACCCTCCAGAGTGTTTTCCCCTTGCCTTTCCCCAGCTTCCTGACTGCTGTCCATGGGCATTAGGAGGTACATCCATGCCCAGTTTTTTGTTTCCCATTTATTGTCCTTGCATTTATAAGCTCCTGTTTTGAGCCTGCTGAGCCGCCCACCTGCACTGCCTGCTGTGGCAGCAAGCTCCTAGTGCTGCCTGCTCCTCGTTGCACAGAGAAGCACCCTCTTTTATCTGTTTGAAGGCAGAATCTCAACAACTCTGCTGAGCACCCCACGTCCCAGTACTGCAGGACCCTATGAATAACAGTGCGCGTTCACCCTGTCCACCACTGTCAAGACTCTGAAAACCTTTTTTCTTCAGCCTCTTCCTTTTTGTACTGTCTCAGGCTTTTTAGTCCTTGCCTTATCTCCTCAATCATTTCACTTGCCTCTCTCAGCACCTTCTCTAACTCTACAATCTCTTTTTTGGATGTAGAGACTAGAACTGCTCACTATGGAGATGTATGGAGATTTTATACAAGATGATACCCAACCTCTTTCGCCATAGCCTTCTTGTTGACACCCCTCATTTTGCTGATATTTTTGGTTGCCTCTGCTGTTGCAGCCAATGCAGAAATTACTTCAGCAAATGGTCAATGACGCCAATGACAAATGCCCTTTTCTGAATGTACCAGCCAGTTTCAAGTTCATACCATGTAGGCATGGTTTAGATTATTTTTCCCAGAATGCATGAGCTTACATTAAAATACACTAATGCTCAACTGCCACTGGTTCAGCATGACATCTGCCAACCTGAATAACTGTCTTCTCCAGGTTATTGATAAAGATATTGAATAAATCTGATCTGAGTACCAAACCTTAGAGGACTCCATTGCTGATCCATTAAGCCCCACGCTTTGCTCCTCCTTAGCCTTCAGACAGCTTTCGTCCCACAAAAGAACATGCCTTCCAGCTCTCTAGCAACTTAGGTCCTCAAGAAACCCTTGGTCCAGAGCTTTGTCAAAGGCTTTGACAAATGCAACTTATAAATGCATACATATCCATATATACATATAAAATGACCACCGGACCACCTTCATCCATCATCCTCACAGCCCTTCAGAGGGTGAGTGGGGCAGGATTTCTTTTTTTAGAAGATGTGCTGACTCTTTCTCAGCGGACTGGTGTTTCAACAAGCTCAGTGCCTTTGTTCTTCATGACAGACCTCCTATAATGTACCAGAGGTGGAAATCGGTCTCAGTGGTCCGTAGCTCCCAGCACTGAGACGACTGACTCATGGCCCTCAGCCTACCCTCTCAAGCCCTTCTTGTAGACGAGTGCAGCACTGGTGACACGTCAGTCCCCTGGCATAATGCCTGATTGTAATGGTGGGGTATGTGCCTTGGCCGGCAGTCTCACAGTTGAGATCCTTTGGGATACTCGTATAAGTGACATCTGGTCCTGATTACTTATTAGCCCATCACTTGTCTGGTTGGTTTAATACTTCCTAAGCATATACCTCGAGTGGAGCTGGCTCCTCTGACCTGTTTGCTGCATCAGGTGTGAAAATACCCCAACATCTTTGGCAAGGAGTGAATTCACTGAGTTTCTCTGCTATGGTCTTGTTTTTAAGAGATCTTTTGCCATCAGACAGCCCTGCCAATTCCCCAGCAGACTTTCATTTTCCAGTGGGTTTACAAAACTTACTATCAGTTTGAACATCCTTTGTCAAGTGCTTTTCACTTTTTTTATTTTTAATGCTCTTAGTTTCCACTCCATATTTGACCTGCCATTATACAGTCTTTCCTGTTCTCCTCATCCGGACAAGCCTTCTGCTTTCTAAATGGTGATCTTTTCCCTATGATAGTCCTGCTAACTATTCTACTGATAGACATAGGGCTATCAGTAATATAGCCCTATTATTATTATTATTATTATTATTATTATTATTATTATTATTATTATTAATTAATTAATTAAAATATCTATTTCTTTGGAGTGTAGGCTTCTAACATAGGTTTTGTTGAATTTTCTGTTTGCTTTTCTGAACAGTCCCCAGAATCATGTAGGCTTCTTCCTTCTGGGACTGCTTTTCTGTCCCCCAACACTGTCAAACCTAGCTCTACTGTGATTGCCCGTACAGGGCCCTGTCCACCAAAAATTGCTTGATCTAGGACCTGCGCAGTGCTAAAGATGAAATGTAGAATAACATATTGTGTTGTGGATTTGTTTCCAGGACTAAGTATTGTAGGGATCAGGCATTTGTTCCATACAGACACTGTATCTCATTCTGCTGCAGCAGCGCATCTTTATAAAGGCACACAAAATCTCCTGCTATTGCTACCTGCTTTCAGCTTCCTGCTCTCATTTAGCATTTTCTGATGACTATCATCATCTTGATAAGGAATTTGGTGGTGCATTCCTGGTACTATATTTTCATTATTAGATTATACGATGTCTGTCTACAAGGACTCCATAGTGCTTCTCTTCAGTCATAATATTTTTATGCTGTTGCAAGTTACATAGTCCTCTGTGCACAGCGCCACTCCTCCACCTGTGCATCCTACACTGTCATTACCATAAAGCTGGTAGCATGGCAACACAGGTTCCCATGGATTATCCTCTCTCCTGCAGGTGTCTGAGGCTCCCCTTGCACCAGGGCTGCTGTCTCATGCCAAGCCTTCCAGCTCCCCCGTCTCCTTCTGGGCTTTGAGCATTGGTGCAGAACCACATGTAAGGTTTGCTTTTGCTCAGTCACTCAAGATAGCACGTGCCAGCCAACCAGATTTGCGGGAAGTTGGATTTGCCTTCCCTAGTTATTGCAGTTGAGTTTTATTTCCCTGCTGGCCTTGTTGGAGGTGCACTTGATGTCAGTTCAATGCCCTCGCAGGTCTCATTTGTCCAGCCCACTTGCTCCCCCATGCCCATCAGCTCCTCTGTTGCTTCTAATTAAACACTCCTCTGTACACCTTTTATTCTGCGGCGCCAGCAGCCTGCCTCCACTCTGAGCGCAGTGCAGTCTCTCATTTCTGTGCTGATTGCCTTTATCCCAAAAGATCCCTCAGTTCCTTATGTACCTAAATTTCTCCTCTCTTCTGTCTCATGCATGCACTGAAACACTGGGTCTGACCTGAGCTTCTCTCTCGCCTCGTAGCTGAGCCCCAAAGATCCCACCTTCATCCCTGGTGTCCACAGTGACTACAGCCACCACTGGCTCCTCTCCTGCTCCTGCCAAGAGATCTGCACAGATATCTCGTGAGATCTGCTCCCCAGGCAGACCTGCTCCTGCCCTGCTCCCGCTGAGCCATTCTTGCCTCAAGACAGCCAGCCCTGTCCCTCCATGTCCCCAGCCCCTTCGCCTGCCCACAGATGCACAAAACCTGTCCCAGGCAGTTGGCCACACACGTTGCACACTGGGCAGTTTATGGGGTAGCCCCCACTCTGCTGCTAGACTTCTACCTGCATCCTAAGCTTGAAATCTTACAGTTGTGGGCACTTTTATTAGTTTAGTATCTCCTCCAATTAAGTAAATCTCCTCTTACTTTTGTTCTATCAGTTCCCCACCTTGCTTGCACACCCATCCCTTTGTTACGGATGTTAGATTCACCTTAGACAAGGAATGTCTTTCTGTTATCTCCTTACTGTAAATTGCTAAGATAAAAGGCAAAATATTTATTCATGATAAATAGATGTCATTTACAATATATGTAATTTATAATAAAAGCTAAATATTTGTTTATAAAATCCATACTAATCAATCCGTAAATGTTTCTGAAAGACTTTACAGAGGTAAAGAAAAAAAACCACCCAAACTCTACATCTAATCTACTTACACAACAGCTATTTCAGAAAAGACTCCTTTTTACTTGGTCAGCTGACATGTTCTCTCTCATCTGCCAAGATGGTTGTCAGAGCCTTGGGAAATGCACCAGCTTCTTCTACTTGGTAGTTTTCATCAGGGAAACTCATATATAGAAAAATATCTCCTGCTAGGGATTTTCCATCAGAGAAATCTTGCAGTACTGCTTAAGAGAGACCCTCATTTCAGATTATCCCTTTCTGTCTCTCTTTTTTCTCAGAGGGATGTTAGGTCTTACTGCCAGTCTCCCTTCTGAAGTCTTTTAGGGGACCCTGTAGGTCCAATGTCCCACCTGAAATCCACCCTGTTTGTTCCTGACTCAGGAGACAGTCCCATCTGGACGCTCTTGCTGAAAACAAAGTTTATTGCCTGTCCTTAAATTTATCATTCTTTCTGTTTATCTAGGAGCCATCTCCTGGCCTTAGCTGTCTAGTAAACAGGTCTTGGCTTCAAGCAGGGATAAAATTCTCCCCTTCTGCTCTGTGGTAGTCCTGTGTGAAATATATCTCTTACTGCACCCTCCTATCTACATTGATCTGTGTGTTAAAACACAACTAAGAGGAGCATCTACATGTGGTAATTGCACAGGTTTTTCCTGATGCTCAACTAAGGGAAGGCACCATGGTGGTTAACAGCTTTCAGTTGAATGGTCTCCAGCCTCTTTCTCTTAGACAACCCATAACAGCTTGAAAGTTTTGTTTGAATAATTTGGAGAGGAGTCTGAGCCAGGTCCAAGGATGCTGAGTTTTCTGAATCACACATGTGCATCTAGTTTCCTAAAGGTCTTTAGCTGGAAGGAGAAATGAGGAGCATAAAATAGCTTTCACGGCAGTTGTTAGCTAGATAACCTTATGTGAAGAGCCGGAGCAAAGTGCATCAGCCTCTGTGCATGTAGTGCTCTCTCCAGGGTGCAGTGACCCAAGGGCTTTTCATCAACTGAATTTTTGTTGCCCTAGTTCTGTCCTTCAGCAGATAGCATTGGGCCGCAAGCCATCACTCGTAGTGCTCAGCAGGGCTTTGAATTTGTCCGTGCTCCAAGTTCTTCATCCTCATGTGGCTTCTCTAGCTCACACGTTTCACACACAACAGGAATGTTTCAACAGGTGACAGATCTCTTCACTGATACTTTCTTGCGTTTCGGGATTTCTAAAGGCAAGGATGCTTGGGCCATAGCAAAACACAGTCAAAAGGACTCTTCTCTTTGAAGTGCCTTGGGCTGCGATGTTTCCCTGCAAAATGGGGAGATCAGCTTCAATCAGGAGAAAAGCTGGTCCTTGATCCCTGAAAACATGTATGTCAAACAGTCGCTTTGTACAGAAAACCAAAACCATTCAAAACTCCCCTGATTGTAAAAGATTTATTTAACAACAGATCCTCCTAACAGAAGTGTACCTTGTCTCTCCCCTCCATGATGAAAGAGGATCTTAAATGCGGAGAAGATTTCCTTTGGGAGCATGTGTTTACTGAGGCTGGGGCTTTGCTGACCACCAATTTTCAATTTGCCCACTTCCAGCCTTCAGCACTCCTAAGCTCAGTAGATATTACTATCTCTGTTTTCTGGAGGGGTAATGTCAAGCACTGCAGTGATGGGTGTGACAACAGTGTGAGCGAGTGTCCCCCTTCCCTGAGCCATCACACTCCCATCTCACGATGGGGGGGTGGGGGAGTAAGTCCTGCTCCATGGGAGCCCAGTCCAGGGGTCACACTTCCCATGCTCCCTGTCACAGTGGGGCTGGATAAAATGTGACTGCTGGGGCACATCTGGTTTCTATATTAAGGGATCCAGACAGACTCTGAGACATCACCCTGAAGATATCATGGGCTGCTCTGAACACAGCTGACTCCCACGCCATGGCTTGAGTGAGACATCACCCTGAAGATATTATGGGCTGCTCTGAACATAGCTCAGACTCCCACACCATGGCTTGAGTTTGCAAATTAGCTCCTGTTTACAGCTCACAGGAATACTGCACTGGGTAACTGGTAGTCCGCGCACTCAAATCTAGAGCCCACTTTTCCCTCTAGGTAGACTCCACATGTGCAAATAAATTAATTTCAAATTGTGAAGCCAGTGAAGTCCAGAATAAGAGATATGATGCAGTCGTGTGCCATCAACCCGACATCACTCTCACTGGACAAATTAAAAGCTTCTTTTTCATGCATCTAGAAATGCCAAGTAGTTCTGTTTTTTAGGCTAAAATTTTCCATGCTTCATCTCTAGAACATGTTGGCAGATGCAGAGCAGGAATTGCTCCCACTATTAAACAAGTAGCAATACTGAAACCCTCATTTCAAAATACTACTAGATGCAGGTCAGCTAAGAGCAGAAATCAGGAATTCAGCAAGGAAATAAACTCTGACAAGAAAAAAAAAATATTTAGAGTGTTTTAGTGATGAGTTGTTTTGATTTGATTGAATTATAGCTTCATAAGAGGAAAAATGTCACTCTCTGTGAACACAGCCCATTTTCTCTCAGGCCATTTTCATTAGGGCTGCAAACGTAGGCTGCCCTGGAAGCCGCAGTGCGTGTAGGTGACTGTCTGATGCAGAGCAGTTGAGCACAAAAAAGACGGAGAAAGTGGTAAATGAAGCAAAGGCCCCACAAAAAGAGACACAGAAAGCCATCAGAAACTTACAAGAAAGAAGAAATACAGTGTAAGGAGGAAGCAGTTAAAAAAGGAACCACGCATAACTAGCACAGTATTTACACAGTGTTTAAAGTCAAAATGTCCTTAATTTATACATTCTGATGTAAATCAATATACCTCTGATAGTGCTTGGGAAAGTTCGGTGACATGCTGCCAACAACACGCTAGAAAAATTTCACTAGTTCCAAAAGGCAAATTCAGTTCTTTTGGCTTTTTGTCCTAATTTGAAATACCGATTTACCAGCAGACAGTGATTTCTTTTCTGATCGGGTTTTGATGTTTCCGTGGCAGCTAGGTGGAACTCAAAACCTTCTTGCAACAAAATGGCTGACAGCAAGTTGGCTTGTTTTGCGCAGAGAAGATCAGAGAGAGATTGCCATTAAAACACAGACAGAGCACTCGGCTTTAAAAGGCAGCACTTTCATTGGTTGAGACAACCAGCTGCTGTAATACTGAAACTGTTTAGAGATGACTTGGGACTTTACGCCTTGAGACGTGTATTTACTGGGGCATCACAAGTGATTACTTATTACCAAACCTTTGCTTCCCATGACCCTCTGCATCTTGCAATTTCTGCCCTCAGCAAAATAGTTCCGAATAACTGAGCTCCTTGCCTGGCCTGTAACCCAGCACTCATACCACTTCTTTTTACTTTGCCAGAAAGACGGAGAGACTGTCTCTAGACTACGAATACTTCTGAGATGGCACTAGACGACAACTTCACCAACAGCTCCTTCAACTGTACAGTTGATGGCTTCAAGCAAGTAATTTATCCCATCACGTATCTCTCTATCTTCTTTCTGGGTGTTGTTGGAAATGGCCTATCCATCTACGTTTTTCTCCAGCCTTCGCAGAGGAAGACCTCAGTAAATATTTACATGCAGAACTTGGCAGTTTCGGATCTCATGTTTGCGATCACTTTGCCCTTTCGGGCCACATATTTCCTGTTGGGATCACGTTGGATATTTGGTGATATCGTCTGCAGGATCATGACTTACACCTTGTACGTGAATATGTACTGCAGCATTTATTTTCTCACCGTGCTCAGTGTGGTTCGTTTCATAGCCATCGTCTACCCTTTCAAACACGGGAAAGTAACCAACATGAAGTATGCCAAGATAATATGCGCAGCCATATGGGTCTTTGTGCTGGTAGCTTCCAGTCCTCTGCTTAGCAAGAAAATTGCTGGGTACAGCAACCCAGCCAAGTGCTTGGACCTCCACCCCTCCAGCACGTACAGGCTCCGCATGATGAACAGCTTTGTCCTCGTCGTGGGCTTCATTCTGCCGTTTTGCACAATTATTGTCTGTTACGTCTTTGCAATCAAAGTGTTGCTCAGGTCCAGGGCTCCACAGCCCAAGAAGGCAATCTGTCACAAGAAGGCACTGTCAACCATCATCATCACACTCATTTTCTTTCTCCTTTGTTTCCTGCCGTATCACATACTGCGAACTGTCTACCTGATGGACAGCAGGTGCAGCCAGGCCAACCTGCCCTTGCACAAAGCACTGGTGGTCACTCTCTGCCTTGCTGCCATGAACAGTTGCCTTGACCCCATCCTCTATTACGTTGCTGCTGAAAATTTCAAAGCAAGAATCAGAAGTTTGTACCGCAGGTAGCTGATATAGAATTGCAAAATGCTATATATACGGTCCCAACACGACATCAAGACTGGGTTCATACTATTCAATGGCAGAGGCTGTGTGGTGCTAACCAGCCTGTAGCCATGCTGCTCAGTGCCAGGCACCTCTAGAGCAATAGTGTCCTGGAGAGAGCTCGTTGAGGGGGACCAAAACGGAGGCAGGATGATCTGAGGTCAGGTGCCTGGGTGTGATCCCTGGTTCTCTTCTGTTTAGCAGTGTAGATGTACCTCTAGTGTTTGCTCTCACCAGGACAAGGGATTGAAAGGGATTTGCCTTGCTACTAGAGTCCGTTTATTTAATTTCACAATGCTCAACCAGTGACTTGACGGGAAACTGCTCACCTGGCCATCCCAGTGTCTGTGTTTGAACCTCTCCGTGCTCCGCGTCCCTGTGTGTGCAGAGGTGCGTGGTTCAGACTCGGTGATACCCAACAGATTCATAGTGCCCTGCCAGTTCCCGTTGCAAACACTGGCCAAAGGTTTGCACGTAGCAGAAATGTAAAGCATCACTGATACTTTCTGCTGAGGCTGACTTACAAAGCAGACAGAGAGCCAAACAGGACCCGGCACTGGCTCAGGCTGTTGATAAGGCATTAGCATTTCTAAATTTTCACTCTCAGGAGGCCACCGAGGTATTCTGTTTAACATTTCACTGATAGTCAGACGAGATAATAATTTCAAGCGAACAGCATCGTCATGGACCGCTATGAGTAAGACGAGTGCTGGCAGCGAGGGCAGGATGCGGGCGAACGGGGCGCCGGGCTGCACCTCCCAGGTCTTCATGTGTGCCACAACTCCTTCGAGGCAGTGGAGATGCTTGTTTCTAGGCTCAGTGCTGCCAGTGCTTTTCTGAAAGCTGAGGTTAGGCAGCTCAGTCCCCATCCAGGGATCCAGAGGCAAACTTTCAAAATTATTTCTGTCCAAAAGAGTATCTAGGTAGTGGTTTTCTCCAAACAGGTAAACCAGTCTGACAGAGAACTGCTGCCCAAGGCACCCCTAATCCCTCACCTCCTGCCCGCTCTGAGGAAGAAACTGGTCCCTTTTTTCACAGGATTAACTTCCAGTTGCTTTGAACTCCCTGGCATCAAAAATGCACCAATACAATGGGCAAGCACTAAGCCAGGAACAGGAGGAAGGACAGGCAGGATAAGAGGAGGAGGGATGTTTTAGGAAACAATGAGGAGCTCCACCTCTGTGTACTTTGGGAAGTCTCACCAAATGGTTGCCTGCATTTTTAAGTCTCCGGATATTTTCTAGAATACATTTGCTAAAAATCAGACCACTTTCAATTCAAGGAAAACAGGCTCTGAATTCAGTTTGACCACAGTTACACTTTGGTTTAATTATCTCATTTTTTAATAAAAAAAAAGCCAAGAAGTTTTGTCATATTTTCCAGGAAAGTAGCCTGTCCCATATGAAAACTAACAAAAATTCTGAAAGCCTTCCCTTTCTGTGAAATCCAGCCAAAGGAAGGTTTCTGTCAGTGAGGATACCTTCTCAATGCTCTGGACTTTTTTTTGAGAAAGGACTCTATAAACTGAGTGTTATTGCTCCCAAACAAAAATAATTGCAGCTAGCTATTTTCAGCTCTGTCTGAAATATGCAGAAAACAAATTACTGCTGGTCAGGTGGAAAAGTACTTAGCAAATCACTGGGAAAGTCACATTTTTCTTGGCTATCTAAGGGTTATGTTCAATTGCAGAGTTAATCTATTTTGGTCACTTTATGCTGCCTTTGATGTAAGCACAGAGTTTTATCATAAGTCTTCACTAAAGTTCATGCTCCAAATCCTCATTTCAATAACTCAGTCACATACCTGAGAGCTGACCTAATGATGCCATGTGAACTCCTACAGTGCTTGGTCCCATGCTATTGAAGGAAAAGGGAATATTACCACTGGTTTGCAATGGGAACGGGATCAAGGTGGTAGCCTGTGCAGACAGATGGGGTAAATAATTAGAAAGAAGGGGGCAAACTCTTTTTCCGTGGTTTTCCCCTGTCAGGAGTAGACCTGAGCAAGAACAAGTGACAAGCTTGGAGCCTCTGATGAGATACTGTACACCTTAAATACTACAAGGGAATAGAAAAACTCAGCCACAGTCTAATCTCACTAACGTGTTTTTGTCTGCATCAATTCAATGCATTCTATTATCAGATAATTTTACATCTAGAGGATATATATATCTCTCACTTATAAGGTCACTTTTTTTTTGTATTGACCATGCTACAACTTTGTTAGTCATTGAATTAACTGTCAAACCTGTGTTTTAATAAACTATATATATTTACTAGTTGCTGAAGACATGTTTTTTATTGATTGCACCGCTAACAAGGAGTCTCCTCAGAGCGCGGGAGGAGAAAAACCAAGAAACAGACATTGAGTCTCTGTAAGTGGGCCATTGTTTCACAAGAGAGGTGTGAGAGTATCCTGCTGCCTTCTTCACCAGCAAAATCACGGGGAACATCAGTCAAAATCTGGGGTGCAGATAAAGTAATAGATTTTTAAAAAATTATTATTTATTTTCAAAAGGATTCAAGACTATCCTTATGAGGGTTCCTCATATGCATAACATGCCCTGTTCCCATTTACTGCCATTTCTCCATCTGGCATCCTTGCATGTCTCCATTCATGGAGCTGAAGACCAGGGCTCTTCGCTATAGAAGCATCATGGTAAAAAAAGTAATAAAAAAAGAGACACCATATTTATTCTGAAAAATAAAGCTCCTGACAGTTAAATTACTAGCAATGCCTCTAGGTCCCTCAAGGGACCACCTACCCCTTAAAAAGTATTTTGATATGTTTCCTCAATTTTCCAGGAGACAAAATCTAAGAATAGCTATGCACATAGAAAGTTAAAGCAACGGTAAACTTTTGAGCTTGAAGGAGACATAAGAACAGGAAACGAAGTCTTTAAGTGACTGGTACCCCTAAGTGACAGCAAATTTTCTAGTTTCATATGCATGTTTTCCAGTCATTCAGAGAAACTCTGGTATTTCTAGACAGAGATCACTTTTCAGTCCAAAGCTACGCCAGCAATATAGAGAGATTTTTCTGAAGTAATTTTGCTGCAGCCTGAACCACTTGACCCTCAGCAGAAGGAAATCCCACTCTTCACACTTGCTTTTTAGCCCTGGTTCAGGCCCATGTGTGGCTGCGTTTGCCTGATGGAGTGGTGTCGCAGCAGGCAGGGGAGCATCACATTTTTATTTTACGCAATACATTTACCCCATTCATTTTCCTCTGCCTTCCTCAACATACATCCTGTTACCATAGCTTACATTTTGCTTTAGCTCCTAAAAGCATCTGGAGAAAGGGGTGCACGTTTTGCTGCTTAGCATCTCCTTCTGAGGTGCGTGTTCCTCTATGCTACAACAGCATGTTGTGCTGGCAGCAGAAAAGACATCAGACTTTTTGCTCCCCGTCTTAGGGCTGTTGATGGTTCTCTTGGTCCTTTAGGATGGGCAAGATAGAAATGATCCGTTGTGCCTCCAGGTCACAGGAGCAGAAATAAGATCCATCTAACCAAGTGTAATCACAGTTAGGAGGAGTCAGATGCTGTTTCAACAGTGACATCATCCCTGGGCTAATGTTTTGATTTCCTACATCATGTTTGAGCCAGTTTAAATATCAGCCTATTTAAAAGGCAGTGTAAAAGAAGTGCAAGTGCAGATTTCCTGAGAGAGTCCAGTATTGTTTGAGGTGCTTCAGCTTTCCGGATAGCACTGACTGTGACCTGCCAGGCGTTCTGACTGTCCCCATGTGGATATGCAGTCCTATACTTCTTATACAGTTGTGCTGTGTATACACAAGAATCTTTCTGGACATCTGCAAAGATAAGCAATATATTGAATTGCATACAGCTGATGTTATGTAGTTACATCTCTTTGTCCACCAGTCAACAACTTAAGGAGGCCAAAGAAATTAAATAGCTTCCTTTGTCCCAAATTCCCTTTTCACCTTTCAGAAAAACTGGCCAAATTTCCACCACTGCTCCCCTCCTTATGATTTTACAGTTGAAAGGATAAAGCTGCCTATAGTGAGGGCCAAAGCCTGGTCGCTCGAGTCGCATTCCTGCTCACAGGAGAAAAATTCGAGCCTTTATTTCTGATGCTGAGAAATAAAACTCTGGACCTTGGTTCACCACCCATGTTGCCTCACACAGGGCTTGAATGCTTGGAGTGGCAGCTGGCAGGTTCACTCATCAGGTTTGCTGTCCGCATTTCCAGATGTTAAGATGTTGAACATGTTGACTGTTGGATGATACTATGTCTTCTTCTGAGCAGTCTTGGTAGATGCAACTGCGAGTGATTCACTTAGAATGGAGCTGTGTTTCACAACATAAAAAATTTTGGGGAAGGAAGTCCCTGAAGAGAGGATCTTCTTACATTATTGCCAACTTTCAGTTCTGGAGGCAGGGAGCCTGACTGTCTCTGGCAGGCCAGCTCCAGGCCCCTTCTGAGGTCCAGCCCGAAAAGCCCTCCACAGCAGAGAAATCCCTGCTTGCACTTGGCTTCTTCTTGCAACTAGTCCCTTACCAGAGTTTCAGGATGTTTAAGGGTGCTTTGCTCATTGCTGAGATACTGCTTGCATGCTTGAAGTTAGTTTTTTTTTACCTTGGCAACTGCAAGGACAAACAATTCAGAAAGAATGAGAAAAATAATCCAGCTCAAGAGCCATCATGCATCTTCTGAAGTCCTTTATTACTGCAGCTGGAGCAGTCTTTTCTGGTAGTCCCTCACCACTAAAAGAGAAAATATAAACCCAGGTCAGGAATGTGAGTATGCTTTAAAAAACAGTGCTCTCTGATTGGCTTTTTTTTTTTCTTTTTCTTTTCTTAATTTTGAAGCTCACTGAACCTAACCATTGAAGACATTGAAGCATGGAGAATTCCCTTTACAAAGCTGCTAGCCCCAGCACAGGCACACCTAGATCCTCCAGCAGTGGAGCTGGCGCGTAGAGCACACAGCTCAGTGCTGCTACACCAGCTTTTCACAGGCGCACAGTCACTTGAGAAGTCTGTGGACCTGGATAGGGGCATGCTCACTGGCTATCCATGTTTGTGGACCTTCCTATTCTCTGGCAATGCTCCAGCTACACCTGACTCCATGCCAGCAAAACCCCAGCCTGTGCATCAGCCATCCTGCTGCCCTTTGTGTCCTGGTTGCCACAGAAAGGAAAACCAGGTGCAGAGACAGGTGGGAAGGACATGCTCCAGCAGGCCACTTACCTGCATGACAAAGGGAGCACACTCGCCACGAGCATGGTGTGTCTGGCCATACCACTTTCACTGAGTTGTTAGTACCAGGGACAATTCAAGATTGGCCTCTTCCCAGTTCCATTCCCTTCAAATTTCTTATTGCACTTAGGCAGCAATTTACACCTGAGCTAGCTGGGCTATGTAGGTGAAGGTTGCCCTGGGAAGTGTAAGAGTGGATGGGTAGATGGCCCTGTTGGGAGTGGCACAGGAGAACATGTCCCATTCTCAGAAGAATGAGACGTTCAAGTCAATGCTCAAAGACAAAGCCACCGATGTCCACCTGAGACCCTTCTCCAGGGTCTTTCATTTTACCCTTTACTTTCAGGGCTATCACAGCTCAAATAGCAGCCTGTGCTCTCACAGGGATCATCTATCTACATGCTTGCAAAGAGCAAGATGAGCTCAAGGTCAACTGACAGGATCTGTGGTGCATCTGATCTAAAGCTTTCATGTCCTGCCTTTCTAGAAGGATCCTGCAGACCTGATTCAAAATCAGCAAAGCCCAGCAGCACACAAGGACATGACACAGGCAGCCTGGCAATGCAGACATGATGTTCTTTGGGTTAGGCTATGTGAGGGGATAAATACGAAATGCTGGACTTTCCTCAGACACCAATTCCAGTAATGCACTTTACATTGGCAAGAGACAAAAAGCATTATTGTTGTCTCCCCACCAACTCTCTTGGGCTTCTCCAAAGCTATGAGCAAAAAGCACGCCCTCAAAGCCACCACTCACCACAGAGCTCTCCCATGGCCTCAAGCCAAGGCAGCACTGCAACGCCCCTGGGTAGGTGCAACTGCACTGACATCAGGGCCACCAGCGTGCTGAGGCAAACGGACAGCATCTCTACAAGCTTTTACAAACACACTCCCCAAGTAAGACATTTTCCCCTGAATAAGCCAGCAGTAAGCGCCTTTAAAAACCACAGGATCTCTTCATGAAAGCCCTTAGGCAATCATGTCTTCTTAAGTCATCTTCTACAGCAAGACTGCACACACAACTACTCATACAATCAAAACAGTAAGATCAATGCAGAGAAACTCACCTATAAAATGAACCTCTCAAACCAAAATACTCTCTCTTCCATGTCCTCTCTCGGGCTGGTACACCTTTCTTTTTCCACCCTTACAATTTATAACCCATCTAAGGACAGGGCCCATGGGATGACATGGCTTTGGAGACAGCCCAAGACATGTTGGCAGAGGGTTTGTACCCGGTCAGAAGAGAAGGAGCAAGGATGGCAGTCATTCCTGCACGTCCCAGACAGCTTGGGGGGCCAAGGATATCCTGATGTCTGCCCATCTTCCCTATTCCCCTCCCCACCCAAACAGGCACATGATGCCTTTGTTACCTTGGAAGCCCAGTGGATGGGGAACCAGAGGGAAAATTTCAAGCTAAACGTGACTAATACTGACTTCAAGGAATACCCTTGAATGTTTCATAGGGAACCAGGGTCAGGGGTGAAGAGAAATCAACAGTCAGGCGAATAGTGCCAGAGACTTTCTCAGAAAACAGCAAATAGCAAGGAACTTATGAAACCTCTACCAGAAATAGATAGTCATGGCAACATCTCCATTTCAGAAATTCATCTAGTTTGAACTAGTCTATCAGGAAGGAGCCTCAGAAGTCACAGAGGAGTATGCTTCAGTTGATTGGACTGCACCTCACAGCCAAGAACTGTCTTCATGTTTCATACTTCATATGCTTCAAGATGCTGAATTTCTTACTTGTAATGGGCATTATCATAGCCATTACATGGTGCTATAACATACTTGCCTTTGGAGTGTCCATCCTGATTTCTGAATACACATTTATTAGTCTTGAATTTTATATTTAGCATTCATTAATTAAAGGCAGCAGCAGAAAATTAAAATACCTTAACCATAATAAGTATGAGGGTTAAGTATTTTCACTTATGTAGTGCATTAAGAAAAAGCATGTATGTGTATATATAGATATATATATCCATATGCAGGAACATACAGACTTATATTTATTCATTAATTTATATTTATATGTTTATATATTTAAATACATGACCATAGATCTTAATTTGCAAGGGCAATGAATACATATTTGGCAACGAGTGCTAAACTTCTCAGAACTGATGTCTTATATAACCCTATTCCATTAGTAACCCTGTAATGGATTTTAAAAAAGAACACGTTCAGGACTAGCCAGCTATCCCTGCTCCACCATGAAATTGCAATGTAGATCTGAAGTACCAGAAAGTGAAACTTCAGTCTCTAAGTGTTGTACCTGCTCTGGTAACCTATTTCTCACTGAAGGAAAATACAAAAATTAAATGCAAAACCTCTTGTTCTAGATCTTGCTAAATTTTTCTTAACACCCTTAGTACGAAAGAGTTTCTACTTCCAGTTTCATCAGGACTCCCACTTTGGCCTGAGGTGACAGGCAAAACCTTTGTCACACCGTCTTTTTAAGAAGTTGATGAGCTGTCTGTTTTTCCACACACATGAAAATCATGTAGAAAAGATTTCAAAAGTTTCTACTCACAGCTGTGAAATTAACAACAGATTTTTGGCCTGATACTGGTATAATAAAACATTTCTTGCCCCATGGCATGCAGACCAGTGGAATCCATAGATTCTTCTGAGACACTACGGTATGTAAGAAAAAACTTCAAATCTGCTGTCAGACAAAATATGCTATTGGGGGCTTCACACCTTCAGAGAAAGGCAGAAAGCTGTCACAAAGCATCGTTGCCAAATGCAGACACGTGACTTCCCAAAATGCAAAGATCTGTGTTCAGTGCATGAACTACCAGTGCATGTAAACAAGAGTAAAAGCAGCAAAGCTGAACATCAGATTTTGAGAAATTCTGCACAAGCTCTGTTGGAGAGCACCGTGCACTGGTTGGGTTCCTGAGCACTTCAGTTCACATGAGGAAAAGAGAAAGATATAGCAAAAATTTAAACCCTTCAACACCACGCTGAAGAAAAGGGATTCTATTAAAATATTTAGGACTTTTAACCTAAAACCACTCTCTCCCATCAAGAGCAATGTTTCCAATTACAACTAATTTATCATTGTGGAAGGCATCAAGAGAATTCCAATTTTTAAAGTCGAATGAAGTGATGAAAACCTAATACCCAAAAATAAAGATGAAATAAAATTATATTGAAGACTCATGAGAAATTGAAATTGATTTGAAGGCCAATATAATCTTCCTGCAATAGAAGACAGTATTATATCTTCTTCCCATACACAAACATATAAGAAGCAATCAAATTTTATTTTTTCATAAAAGATGTGCCATAAGCGGAGGTGGTAACAGAACACAGTCAAATTGTTCTGCTGCTCTGGGGACTTTTGCTCATACACTGTGGGATTGCCCAGCTGCCTCTGGCAAATGTGGAAAAACATAAAATAAGATGCTAATTGCACTGATGCTATATTTTCAAAATCCAAGCAGGGTATTTTGTAAATGCCTGAAAACAAGCAACACAGAAAATGTTGTTAAAAATTATCCTAATTTCTGTGGGAGGAAAGAGGTGAAAAATTAGGTCTGAGGAGAGGAAGAAGTGAATTTGAAGACTATAACCATAAGATGGTCAAATTAATGTGCATGGCGCTGCGTCCTGGTGTGGCCAGATGCTTTCCTGGCCCAAGACAGATTAAAATTAGTCAGATTATTTATAACTCAGTATTTCTGTACTGTGGTGTACAATAAACCTGCATGGAATGGGAGTGGAGACAAAGTCCAAAGTTCCAGCCAGGACTGTGTGGCAATCAGCAAGATGCTACCTTAAAGAGCAGGAATTTCCATCTCATAAACCATGCTAGGATAACAGTGCAAGGTTCAGAGAAATATAAAGAGGTCACATAGTGAGGACATACATTTAAAGCATCCCGGTACATCTGTCTATGGTGAGGTATAAAACTCCAGTGCAAGAAATTCACCTTGGATAGCCTTGGCTAGAGATTCATGTCCCAAGCAGGAGCACTGTGAAGAAAGCCTCAGTGTATTTCTGAAAACACTCCATTGTCGCTCACCAGCCTTGGCTGCAGCACCAAGGACACTGTTGCATCCTCCGCAGCCAGGAGGAAATGGCCTGCCTCTTGTAGGCAGGATAGGTACCTTGAGTTGATTAGTAATTAGTAGTTCATTATCTCAACTCAGTCCAGCTGGGTAAGAATGATTGGTGCCATAATTCCCCCTTTTTGTTTTACCATTTTTTGTTTTCACAAAGGCTTTATGGGCAAGCAGAGACCCAGTCCATTCATCCAACTCCAGCACGCTTCCCTCCCACGAATACCACATCAGGGCTTGCGGCTTTACCTTCTTCTCCAAAGGACTCTCACTCGAGCTCCCAGCTCCGGCTCTTTTGGCTCAGGCTCTCAGCTCGGCGAGGGAGTCGGGGCTTCCCAGGGTCTCACAGATGTATCACGTCGGGGTAACCAGTTGTTGCTCACCAGCCTGGGCTGCAGCACCAAGAACACTGTTGCATCCTCCACAGCCAGGAGGAAATGGCCTGCCTCTTGTAGGCTGGATAGGTACCTTGAATTGATTAGTAATTAGTAGTTCATTATCTCAACTCAGTCCAGCTGGGTAAGAATGATTGGTGCCATACTCCATCACATTAAACATGGTGTCATTTCTTCCCATAAAATATAGCATGTAATAAGGCAGAAACCATTTCCCCTGGATTGGAGATGTAAGAAACCAGCTCCAGTTCCTTGACATTTCCCCAACACGCCTTGTTGCAAGAACTGCTTCACACGGTCTCTCTCCCTCCGGGTGGATTTTGCTCTGTCTTGGTGAAGATCAACTCCTCCTTCCTCCCACCCTCTGGCAGGTTTGCTGCCGGCCGATCGCTGCCTGCAGCCTGGTGGTGGCCGCTCAGCCAGCCAAGCCTCCCCGGCGCTACCTGCTCCGGCAAGAGGGAGGCTCAAGAGTTGTCTGTTTCCAACACTTATGGTTGCTGGTGGTTTCCTAATAACCTGAGCAGTGGAAAACCAGCTCTGTTCAGCTATAAATCAGGGAATTTCTTCTGGAAGTGCTGCGATGCACACTCTCTTCCTACCGTTTCTGCCTAGGCCAGCCAACAGGCAGACCCTGCCTTGTTGTGCCGCAGAGCAGTGGTGATGGCAGATGGGTGACTTTGGTGATGGTCTATTCACAGAGCCCCTGTCTACAGCTGCCCACAAAAGGCAAGTCAACTCTTTGCTCTGACTACACCTTGTGAAGGGGGTGCTGGCTCACTGCGGGACGGTCGGAGAAAGCAGCCGTGGGGTTCACTGAGCTTCAGACAGAGCCTGCAAGACAAATGAAGAAATCTGGGAATGTCCTTCTTTATTCCCCACATAATTATCAGGAGGAGATGGCATTTTGCAGCGCTGGCTTGTTCCACCCTAACGCAGGGGATGTACGAGTTGCCTCTGTTGACTTTAATGGCAGCTTGGGGTGATTAACTCAGCCCTTTTTTTTCGTCTTTTAGATAGCTACGCTTGGGCAAGACAAATCCCATCTTAAACCTCTCCGTTCTCATTCATGAATACCACAGGGACACAGCGCTGGAAGACATCTTCTGGGAAATGGTGCCGTTCTGTTGCCAGCAACAACATCACCATATGTCCATGTACACAAACTGATCAGAGGCACCTGAGGAACAGTTAGACTATTACAGGAAAACATTTCTTTGACAATCCTTTTCCAGGTGATGGTGCTTCAATGGCAAAAAATATTTTTCCAGCTTCCACTCTACATGCAGTCATGAATGCTTTGTTCATGTGTTGATACTCTCCTGTGCTTTGTGTAGTTGTTTTTATTTATCTGGAGATTATCTGCCAGATGATACATTATTGAGAGGAAACACTTTTGGTCTAGTTTTTGCTATGTTAAACATGTCACACACTCTTGGCACTGTGTCTCCAGTTGCCTGATCATCCTGGTCATTCTTCTCTGTGCCTTTTTGAGACTGGATGCATCTTCCTGGACATGAACGTTCAGGAGTGTACGCACTGTTTCAGCTCAAGTGAAATAAAAATCAACAATTGCATATTTTCCTGCCTTCACTGGGATGAAGGATAAATTACTGGAATGATATCTCTCCAAACAACACTGGATTTTTTCATGGTTACATGGTGCTCCTGGGGCTCATATTTGCCCTGTGGCCAGCTAGTACACTTCTATCCACCCCTTTCTTGTTTTTTTTTTTCCACCAGAGAAGGGTCACACATCTGCACTTTGTCGTGAGTCTTTATGGCAATGCCTACGCTGCTGCATAAAGACAAGGCCCAGCAGTCTGGACCAGCTCAAACCTGCACTGTCGTGTAGAAGTGCCCTGGAGAGAACTAGTTGGAGGTCTCCAAAATGAAGTCGGGAGTGAAATAACAGACTTGCAGAAAAGCAGATAATCAGCATCTGGGCTTGGCCCGGCTCTCTTTTATCTAGCAATGGGGAGATACGCAAAAAGTGTACATGGTGTCATGTTTTGTGGTACCGAAGTTGCTCCTAATTTCCATGTCTCATACACTTTTTGACACGATGCAGGAGTTCTTTGCTTTACATTCTCTATCATGTGCCCAATTTTGGTGATAGGATTGTCAATAATAACATAAAAAGAGGTGAGTTTAAGGTCTGATTCTGGAGGACCCACAGTACAAAGCTCCCTCTAGCTTCCAGCTCCTTCCTCCAGCACTACTTAGTGTGATCCCTCTTTAGAGGATATATGACTCTTAGTTTTCTATCAGCCCCGTCTACCTTTTTCTCTTTTTCTCCTTCTGAAGTAGCAGTACTGATCAAGAGCTGGTCAGTAAGTGCTCCCCAGCTTCAAGGAGATACTGAAACTTTTTGCTTGTAGGTGACATCAGAGGATGTGGACGTCATCACACCAACTTAAAGAGCCTGAAATGTGTTCAAGTAGGGATAGGTCTATAAATGAATTGGCAGGAGCAGCTTTCTGGCAAGACCAGCATGATTAACACAGTCAAGGGCAGGGACTTTCCCATCTGCTGTATCAGGATGTGCACAAAAGAAACTGTGAAGAAAGAGAAGCAGGGGGCAATGGAAGAAACGAGAAAGCACATGCAAGGCAGGAAAAATCAGTGGTGGGGAGAGGAAAAGAAAGAAAGGCTAGGAAAGAAAACAGAAACAGAAACGTTTTAGAGGGACAACGTCATAGCATAAGTCAGCTTGTGACACCAGGTCTGGATTTTTCCTGTGGGACAGCTCTCGTTGGCTTTCCACATTTCTGCCAGATGAGAAATAAGTGTCAGAGGCTGGGGAATGGCCTGACCCAGGAGAGGAAGTGCGAGGAGTCGTCCAGGCAGACTCTGGTTCCTCTCTGTTACTGCTGGGAACATGGGCGATCCAAGGTTCAGGACCCAGCCTCAATGAGGAGAAGGGAAAGAGGATGTTGATAAAATTAATACCTTGGTGAGTAAGATCTTCATACCGGAATGGATGCTGAAAGATGCTTCCTGATTCTAGAGGTATGGTTCTAATTGTGTTTTGATGCTAACTTTTGGCATCAGTTAAACTTGTCACTTCTCCAGCCACAGAAAATTGGAGTGGGGCACAGACCCAAGGAAAGGAAGAGAGGAGCGAAGGAAAGGAAAGCATACATTGACATGGAAATCAGAACTAGGAAAAAAGGGAGAAATAGTGGGCAATATAGAAAAGAATAAGCAAAAGAAAGGAAAATGGACAGAAGAGGGAGGGAAAGGGAGACAGAAAGAAAATCTTATTGCTGAAGTCCGGGAAAGCAAGCCATTCAGTGACCGAGGGAGACACATGCTGCAGTTAGGGCAGCTGTGTAGAAAAGCTTAACAAACACCAGTCTCACTGTGATTGTGGCATAAACCAAATACAACTGCGCATTTACGTGATGGGAAAGGGGTGTGTGATAGAGAGGCAGAGAGGGCAAGAGAGTCTAAGACATTAGTCTAAAATGGTTTGCTCAAATAGGAGCAAAGAGGAGGAGAGTTTAAGCATGTAGACACGAGATATGTTGCACCACTTGGTTTCAGAGTGAAATAAGAGACTCTGGACTGTTCTCTTTACTGGTGTAGATATATAGCTGGTGACCGCTGGAGAAGGTTTAGGTTAAGGTACCGATTACAATGCAGATCTCTAAAGGACGGAGAGACAAAGCTGCCCTGGTGCACTGGCAGCCTACTTTGGGCTATCGCCATTGCTATTATGCACCAAGTAAGCTCTGCCACTTCTCCGTTGTGTGACCTTGAGCCGCTCACTTAAACTTGTAGCGTTTCAACTCTCCGTAAATAAAATGCAGCAAGTGCTATGAACAATTGCATTACTTAAAACAGCAGCTGTCACAGTAATATCCCCATTCCTAATCTGCAAGTGTGGTGAACAGGCTTTTATCAGTGTTTGGAGGATTTCAGCTGGAAGTAGGGCCCTGATAGTATGAATAAATTTGCCTTGTCACACCCATGTATAAACTCAGCGTAGCTCCACAGAGGTCAATGACTGCTTCTGATTTCTACAGGTGGAACAGAATACAAAACGTGAGCAGCCTTGCAGAATTGTGAATAAAAATGAAGCAAACCCTCCTCTATCACTTAGAGATTTAGATAGACTTCATAGTAATAACCACTGCATACAGTTTGGTGTTTCTAAATATGATTTTTCAATAAAGCAAGGCAAGTTTTTAAAATGCAGCCATCACATAGCAGCAGACAGAGCAAGCTCATAAAAGTAAATCCCTAGGTACAGATGACATCACCAAGCTCTTTAAATGATAAACTTTCACCTTTCTGAGCCAATACAGAAGAAGCCTATCTTCTTGCTAAAAATACACTGCACCAGCAAATTGCATACACTCAAACTACACAATAAAATGCAGAGAGAGCCCTCTGGGATCTAAGGGCAAATATGGTTCTGTGCCAGCACTGACTGATTTAAGGCTGTTAAAGCAATGCTCTTAAACAATTAAAAATATCTGTCAGTCCTGTCAAGAGGTTCTGCCAGGCTCTTGTGGCTCCCACTACGTTACAGCAATTCCATGGTGATGGAATGGTGCTGATGCACAGTGACATATGAGAGTGGAGGTCTGAGCTCTTACATTTCCAGTCCTCAGCGCTTCAGAGAAAGGACAAGAAGAGAGGTGGTTGCTGTCAATCAGAGTCCTTGCACAGCACAAGGCTTGAAAATGTCAATGCACCCAGAAAGACAAAAAGAACTGAAATTCACAGAAAGGTCTCAAAACTCACGCCATGTTTCGAGAACGTAAGGCTTTCAGGATGAGAAAGAGTTCAAATCCTGAATCCAGATCATTGAGAAATACATTGAACAGAACTGGCCCTAGAATTGAACCCAGAGGAACACCACTGGTGACCGGTCACCAGCCAGATATAGCCTCATTCACTACAAGCCTTTGAGCCCTGTTGTCCAGCCAGCTCCTCACCCAGCACATGGTGAACCCGCTCATCCCACAGTTGGACAACTTGTCCAGAAGGATGCTGTGAGGAACAGTATCAAAAGCCTTACTAAAATCTAAAAAAACTACCTCCTGCCCTTCATCCACAAGGCGGGTGAGCTTATCATAGAAAGATACCAAATTAGTTAAACAGGACTTTCCTTTTGTGAGCCCGTGTTGACTGTGCCTGATGATTGCATTATTCTTTAAATGTCTTTTGGTAGTAACCGGTATAATAATATTCTCCATAATTTTTTCAGGAACTGAGGTTACACCAACAGGTCTGTAGTTCCCTGGGTCTTCCCTCACGCCCTTGTTGTAGATTGGAATAACATTGGCTGGCTTCCAGTCAGCAAGGACCTCCCCAGACTCCCAAGACCTTTGGTAGATGATCAAGAGGAGTCCTGCCATAACATCATAGAATCATAGAATCATAGAATGGTTAGGGTAGGAAGGGACCTTAAAGATCATCTAGTTCCAACCCCCCTGCCATGCGCAGGGAAACCCTCCACTACACCAGGTTGCCCAAAGCCTCATCCAACCTGGCCTTGAACACTTCCAGGGATGGGGAATCCACAACTTCTCTGGGCAACCTGTTCCACTGCCTCACCACCCTCACAGTGAAAAATTTCTTCCTTATACCTAATCGATAATCGCCCTCTTTCAATTTAAAGCCATTGCCCCTTGTCCTGTCACTACACGCCCTTGTAAAAAGTCCCTCTCCAGCTTTCCTGTAGGCCCCCTTTAAGTACTGGAAAGCTGCTATAAGATCACCCCGGAGCCTTCTCTTCTCCAGGCTGAACAGCCCCAACTCTCTCAGCCTGTCTTCATAGCAGAGGTGTTCCAGCCCTCGGATCATCTTCGTGGCCCTCCTCTGGACCCGCTCCAGCAGCTCCACGTCCTTCTTGTGTTGGAGACTCCAGAGCTGAACACAGTATTCCAGGTGGGGTCTCACAAGAGCAGAGCAGAGGGGCAGAATCACCTCCCTCAACCTGCTGGCCACACTTCTTTTGATGCAGCCCAGGATACGATTTGCTTTCTGGGCTTCCAGCACACATTGCCGGCTCATGTTGAGCTTCTCATCCACCAGCACTCCCAAGTCCTTTTCCTCAGGGCTGATCTCAATCCATTCTCCGCTCAGCCTGTACTTGTGCTTGGGATTGCCCCGACTCACGTGCAGGACCTTGCACTTGGCCTTGAGTGCTCTAATGAGCCTTAGACTTGGTGTTGAAATTTTGTTCTCAGTACTTTGTGCTAGTTACCTTGCTCCTCAATTACCGGCCAACAGCGGGGATTAGTTTGGTATTTCAGCGCAGACAAAATCTGGTGGGAGATCTTATGTGCATCTCAGTTTTTGGCAAAATATCTTTCCTCCAGTGATTTTCTATATGGCTGAGTTATGACTGATCAGCTCACATAGCAAATCCTTTCCTGTCTTGTTCGGGGTGCTCATAAGGACTTACAGACTCCCAGGAGCATGCACTAGGACAGGCCACAGTGGCCATGCAAAGGTCTCTAGGGGTGTCTTGAATATGGGATACGACAAAAATGTACATGGGGAAAAAGTACCCCAGTCTGTTCTGCATAAGGACGGACGGTCTTCTGTTTAACTGCCTCTGCGACCATGCCTAGAAGTTCTTCAAAGTCAGAAAGGATGGACTAAAGTATTTATGTAGGAATCTGAAGCAGTGGGAGGATTAAAGTGAGTGTCTTTTCCCTCAGATAGATAAATCAAAAATCACTAAAAATTTATAAAGATGTTGAAGAGTAGTTTGGGTTTAGACAAGACAATTGGGAAGAAGACCCTATCCTGCCACTTGAGCATAGACCTGTGTTGCCCACCAAGGGGTGGAAGTGAGAGGCTTACAGTGGCTGGATGGCCATTGCAGCTGGGAGGGACATGATGACTACGTCAAAAGTCTACAGTTGGCTTTAGTTTGTCAAAGGCTGAGTTGCTTTAAAAAAAACCCATATAGCCCAAAGGAAGCAGAAATAGCCCACTGCATTTTGTTGCTCTACAGCATGAAGGATGTGTTTTCCCTTTTTCATGTGGGACTTGCCACAGTTGTCCTTTCCACCACTTCCTGGTTGGAGGATGCCAAACAGCTTCGCGTGAGGGTGGCTGAAGGTCACATGGAAATTTCAGTTGGCACAGGGTTTATCTCCATGTCTGATTAGTAATGTTTCCTAACTGATGCCTTCATCATTTGCTGTCTAAACATGGGACTAACTCCTGCTGCAATTTGAAGTACAGTCTAACCAGCTTTTTTTTTTTTCTTCATGCTGGCCCTTTCTTGTTGGTGTCCTCTGTTTCTAACAGCTTCCCTCCATATTTAAGAAACATCTTGGGTGAAGATAGTGCTATATCATTTGAATGGCTAGAACACAAAAAACCACAGGGCTTCTTCCTCTTCTCCTTTAATGACTGTATCCTTCCTTCTCACCACATATTTACAAATTCTTCCTCCCTCTTGATTTCTCCTTTCATTTCTCTGTTTTCTGCTCTTGTATATTCTCTAATGGCAACTGTACCTTCTTGCAGAGTTTCAGATACTGTTTCTCTGGCTGAGCCTCAAACCCAACTCAACTTCTCCTTCTCAGCTTTACATTTAATTCCTTTGATATTTGCTTTTGCAACACTGGAACAGGATGCCCAGAGAAGCTGTGGATACCCCATCCCTGGAAGTGTTCAAGGCCAGATTGGATGAGGCTTTGAGCAACCTGATCTAGTGGAAGGTGTCCCTGCCCATGACAGAGGTATTGGAACTAGATGATCTTTAAGGTCCCTTCCAACCTAAACCATTCTATGATTCTACATCTATCCACCATCCCAACATAAATTCTTTAAGATTAAATACAGATCTTTTCCCTTTGGCCTTTTCTGTATCATCTATCACTGTGGACAACTTCATTTTCTTCTGTGTGTCTTGTAATCTGTACTCTTCTCTCCTTCAACTACACTAAATCTTGTCTCATTAAATCTTGTCATTTCTTTTTTAATATAATCAAGATCAGGCTTTTCATTGCTATCTCCGGTCTTAACACCTGATTCATCTTCTATCCTCGTGGCAATAAATTCCTGTAATAAATAGTTGGAATGCTGCTAGAATATTTCAGTAAAGGAATAAATCCAGCTCGTGTACATTTTTTGTTCAATCATCTGAGTGATTTGTTTCTCCATCATAAACTGACTTTGCTTCATCGACAAGGCAAACCTCAGACCTAGTCCTGTTCTGTGTGCTGTTAGCTGTATGCTCAGTACCGCTTTCAACCTGAGCTATTATTTTGAGCTATTATTGAACAAAATTTAGTACGGTATCTTGAATTTCCTTTGCTACTCCATTGCAAGGTCATCTGTTCTGTTTTCTGCTCTACAGTAATTATTTCATGCCACTCATTATAAGTGAATTAATTCAGCTTACAAGCTCTGACTCTTCTCAGCTAAATAGTTTCTCCAGTAGACTGTTTCCAGCTTGTGTTCTTCTCTGAGCCACTGACAGGACATGCCTATGCTGGATGGCATGAACAAAAAGGGCTTTTTTCTTTACTTACAAAATGATTCAGTGCTAGCCCTACTTGAATGAGAAAGATGATGCTTCCTCTACGCTGCTTCTTTATTTGAGCTCTTTTATTTGCACAATCTGTCTCTCTTCCCTGTGTATTTTGTGCATTGCATTTTGTGTGTAACCTTTACTTATCTGAAACTGTAGTGCTCACGCTCAGTGCATTTGCAATGTGTTCATTAGGTGCCACCTGGACGATGTGCCAGTCACCACAAACACCTTTGCTTTTTAGCCACATCGGTTATAAGCCAGGTCTTTAGGACTCCATCCTCACCCTTCTGCTCCTACAAACCCAAAGATCCCTGAATCTCATACATTTACACACGTATGATGTTATATCCTATGGGAAACTGGTAGGGATGCTTCTCTTTGGGAGGTCTAAGTCTTCCTCACTGCGAAGAAAATTTCTTTTTCTGAGTACTGGGATGAATTTTACTGCTTTGCACCACTTGACCACCTAGGAAATTGCAGTGACAGCAAGGATGGAAGGTGCATGCTGCTGCACATAGGTGCGAGTATATATAATATACATACACACATACAGACAGACGTGTCTGCCCTTGCCAGAGGAATTTCCACCAGATCTGAGCAGTGCAGGGCCCATGACAAGAGCTGAACGTATCCGATTCCTCCCACCAGAGGTCAGTGGTATCTTAGTTGCCAAAATTGCTCCCTGCATCCAGTCCAGCGTGTCCACAGTGCGCACTCAACCCCGCGCCGGGAAAAGGCACCCTGCAGAGGAGTGGCTCGGGCAAATTTTTACACCCAATGTTGGGAAATTTCATGCTGATTTCTCAGTTTAGGGCAATAAGCACTTTACATATACAATATTGCCTTAGCTTTTTCCCAAGAGGCGTGTTGGACTTTTCATTTTAGTAAATAACACTTGCAGCCCACAGCAGCTTCCCTTTCTCATTGATTCTTTTTTCACCTTTAAATCACATTGTAAATATCACTTTGGCCATTGTGGCCAATATAAAATAAAGCTAAGAGTTCTCAGAATATTTTTATTTGCTACTGAGAGTGCAAAATGTATTTAAAAACTGTTTCATTTCATGTTTTCTTTTCTCTTTTACTGGAGATGAGAACTATGCAAAGCACACTTCTTCTTTCATTGTTTTTCCCCTATCTTTATGCCTCACCCTTCCTCCAAGACTGATGCTGCTGATATAAAGTGTATCTCACATATAAGTGGCTAGAGATCTTGTTTAATAAACTGCATCACAGAACATATCTGTGTATTATATTTTCCAGCACCTTTTTTTTCTTCTTTCTGAAAAGCACTACGAGCTTCATTTCACATTAGCTTTCAGTATAGCCCAACCACCAGCTTTACAACAGAAACAGCAAAGTGCAGGTGAACGGGAACAATCTTCTAATTAGAGCTCAGTTTGTCTCTGTTAATTTATTTCAGATTTACTAAACTTGAACCACTTGATATATGGCAATGACACTCTTGTAATTCACAGTTACTCATCATTTAAGCAGCAATAAAAGAGATGCAGAGAGTTTCATAGAGATTAATGACCCCCTACAGACCTGCTGACCTAAGGCCAAGCCCCAATAACCTCAATTGATCACAAATTCCCAAACAAGTGCTTTGGCCAGAGTTCATCATTGCTATTGGAAGCTGAAAGGCATGGAACAAAATGCAAGATTTCTGTTTCCCCATTGCCAGGTTCTGAGATGTGCATGCCCTAAATTGCTCTGGTAATGCTGGGAACTGCCAGGCAATTGACTTTCCTTGTGTTTGCTCACCATATTCCATTTTTATATCCTAACTGTCCTATTTCTCTAATTTAGAGAATAAGTTGCCATACCCTGCAAGGTTATTTTGTCCACAGTCTTTAACACGTCTTTCTAGTGGCAACATAAGCTACACATACTGAAATGTGCTACAGTGTTAAAACCAAAGATGCTGAAGTCTAATCACCTATGGGGTTTTCTGCTTTCCTTTTGATGTGTATTTGTGTGGTGTCAGATCTTCAACAGACAAACTATCCTCCCCAAAGTAATGAGGAGACTCAATCCAGAGCAGACCAGAGCAGGGCACAATCCTTGGGGACCAGTAGAAGCGGTGCTCACAGCTGTCATGCAGAACATGAAGCGACCCCTAAATTGATGATGGTATCAGAGCCATGAGGGAATCTAAACACTTCTAAACACTATCTAAATAGAGATATAAATAATTCGATGGCTTTGGTTTCTCAGGAATAAATGGAAAGCATCCTGGGTCACTGTTAGGATAAGGGAGCAGCGTGATCTCAGGATTGTATTGTGGCATGGAATGCGCTGATTTTGGCAGGGATGATCCCTGTGACGCTAGACCTGAACAAGGTGGAAGATCCCTTCTATGGAGTCTTATGCCTCCAAACACTTCTGTGCTTGGCCCAGCCAAGACACCTCCCAACAGAGGCTTCAGAGGAGCTGATGGAGGAGGAAATTCCCACCAGCAAGCTCCCTCACTTGCTGTTTGTCACACCCTTCCTCCCGGTCCTGCTGGACCCAAGGGAGAAGCAGAAACCACGCAAAGGGAAAGAAGTTTTCAGTGCCGTGTGAAGGAGCTGGAGAACTGCTGGAAGAGCAGGGAGGTGGCTGGGCAAAACCCATTGAGCCCAAGGAGGACATAAGGGACAAAGTCCTGGTGAGGGGCAGGGTGTGTAATGCCGTTGTTTTATGGTTATACTTTTGGGGGAGGTGAGGCTAAGAAATGATGAGGCATGCAAGCAGGCAGGGGAGAAGGTGAAGGATGCTGCAAAAATGGACAACTTTATAACAACAGCATGTATTTGGCACTGGGTATCCCTTATTTTATCACAAACTTGCAACCTGTCAAGCAGAAGGATATGCAGGTCAAGTGGAAAGTAAAGACCTATCTTCAACTCTTCACAATAAGATCTACTGCCCTGTGGTGCCAAAATCACATGAAGGAGTCAATGTACAAAGTCCTATTTAAAAGGTTCTCCTCAGACATACTAATTTACCAGTCTGAGACTTAATTTTGTGTAATCTTGCATCTATCTCTGACTGCTGAAGGATCACAGAAGTTACAGCTGGAGGATTTAACCAGATGATCCACCTGAGCATTACCACAGAGGTCTTCCCTCCAACACTTGCTAGCACGTCAATCCTCATGACACACATCCCAAGGAACTCTGAGTGATTGAGTGATGTATCTTCATGGAATCAATCATAGAATCATAGAATCATAGAACGGTTAGGGTAGGAAGGGACCTTAAAGATCATCTAGTTCCAACCTCCCTGCCATGGGCAGGGACATCCTCCACTACACCAGGTTGCCCAAAGCCTCATCCAACCTGGCCTTGAACACTTCCAGGGATGGAGCATCCACAGCTTCTCTGGGCAACCTGTTCCAGTGCCTCACCGCCCTCACAGTGAAATATTTCTTCCGTATATCTAATCTAAATCTCCCCTCTTTCAGTTTAAATCCATTGCCCCTTGTCCTATCACTACATGCCCTTGTAAAAAGTCCCTCTCCAGCTTTCCTGGAGGCCCCCCTTTAAGTATTGGAAGGCTGCAATAAGATCACCCTGGAGCGTTATTTTCTCCAGGCTGAACAGCCCCAACTCTCTCAGCCTGTTTTCAGAGAAGAGGTGCTCCAGCCCTCGGATCATCTTCGTGGCCCTCCTCTGGACTCACTCCAGCAGCTCCACATCCTTCTTGTGCTGGGGATTTGACAAAGAGTATCTCGATTTCAAGATACTCTTTTCTCTCACTTGGCCTACAGGTCCATCTTCTTCATTGTTAGAAACTTGGTCTAGGATAAGAATTCAGTAATGATGTCTGACAATGAATTTCAGCAACAATGGAAGATTGATGGACAGAGACATCTTCCTTCCAAACCCTGGGCTCTCCAAGGTGGTCCAGCAGTGTACTGGGGGAAGTTCAGCCACTTTCGGTTGTCACCACTGAGCTGTAAGAGTAGCGATAAGATTACTCTTTTATCCATGCTCAAAACATCATCTAGGTTCTTACCTGCATGACTTCTGTTAGAAAGCAAAACTCTCTTACTGTTATTTAATACACCTGCTTGATAAAACACACCAGATGAAAGATTTCAGCAGAATTTTTCTCCAGATTATCTTTCCTGACAGTTTCCTAATATTTCAGAAGGTAAACAGCAGCACAAAACCAGAGTTCTTTAAAACTATTCAGCCAACAACAGTGTGTTTTCTTCATATAGTTTTGCCATCAAAAATATACTGGCAGTACAGCATAAATCAGAGTGGGATGGGTTGTCAAAAACCCCATAAAATAGGGTTCTCTTACCTACAGTTTATTGCGGTTGCAACTGTACCCCTTTTTGGTTGTTTTTCAGCAAATATTTTTATGGGGTTTTTTGCTTATGTGGATGGACGAGTAGTTGGATGGATGGGTAGACAGATGTCTGGACAGGGAATTTTATCCAAGCAAATGGGGACTCGGCATGTGAACAAGTATATTCACGCCAGAATTGCACTCTCACCGATCATGGATAGAGGCATAGAAATAAATACAGATATATATGTGATTATTGACAGAAATGTGAGAGAAAAATGAAGGGAGTATCTTTCAGACTGACAGTATTTCTGATTTTTCAGAAGGGAAAACAGCTATTTAAAAACTGGGACCAGCGTACCAGGGAAACATAATGCTCTTTGCTGTGCAAAAAAAATAAAGAGATGAAACCACTGTTAAATGCTTTGATTTTTCCTAGGCTTATTTTTCAGCTGTATGTATCTGAAGCTGCAGGTAACCCAAGTGCCAACACGATGACTAGTCCTCCAGAGACTGGTGAGGGGACACAGCGCCTGTAGTGATCTCCATGGGAAAAGATGGTGATCCCCACATATTGGGTGGCTCCAGGGCTGTGCCACACTGCACATCTCCCTCGGTGCAGGACAGACTCGGGTGGGTCATTGCAATGGAGGATCCTGAGGGCAGCTCCCACTCAGTACCATGATTATGTCACCTGCGTGGCCTTGCCTTTATCTATCAGTGCAGCAACAAGTTCTCATGTGAACAGCCTGTCTGGGCAGGGAAATGATGAACAGAGTTGTTTTCTTGTAAGAAAATCCTAGAATAGCTTCAACGACCAAAGTGGGGTAACCCTTTCTACGGATGGGGTGTTCATGCTGTGCTGTGCCCAGATTTCTGAGCTCACAGGCTCTCATAGTTCACCTTGTGCTATGAAAAAAGATCTCAATGTGGTTTGCTACACCTGCACCGTAGGGAAAACGCACAGTGCAAAGGCCATGCCTTTGCCTTCTTGGCTCCTTCAGTAGCTTGAGGACAAAACCCTCTCTAATTTCAGGGTCACTGCCCTTTGTCTGCTGGGATAGCCCCCATTTACAGCCATTGTGCCTAACAGGGACCTGCTGTGTCAACCTGTTTTTGGGGCTCCGCCATGTTACCCTGCCTAGGGCTAATCCAAGGGGAGGAGGCTGGCATGTTTGTCGTAATTTCCTTTAGCGCTGCTGGAGGGAAACAAAAGGGGAGATTCATAAAGCAAGCTGATGCCCAAAGGGCTGTGGTTTGTAAGGCATTTTGGTGCTGCATTGCTGGGGCATTGTTCTATGGTGCAGCAAGTGCAGGGAGCAGGTACTCTGCTTCAGGGGCAGTAAGGGGGAGAACTGACTTCATACAATATTTTCAATCCACATGCTCCTTCCATGTATCTTAGTGCTTTTCAAACACAGGAAGACAACATCCAGCAATTTCCCTGCCAGGAAAGGCCTTCTTTTTTAACCCTGTTTCAAAAGCTGGGGCTCAATAGATGAGCATTCGAGATGCCCCAACAAACCAGACCTGCCCCTAGCTACTGCCCCATGGCCTGTATCACCTCTGACATCTCCAGCAGACATCTCAGACTCTCTGGGGCACTGCAAACAGGACCAGGTGTCTGTGTTTAGTGCAGGAAGGCTAAGCAGAGTGTTAAATTTGCAGGCCCCCTAAGAAGCATTGGGCACCCGAAGCAGCAGAGCTTTCCCCCCTGCTGTTCCCAAGGAGGGCAGCAGGGGCTATGCTGGGACACCAACTAGTCCCCAGCAAACACAACTTCTTCTCCCAACCCAGGGCAGCAAACCTGCCTCCCCAAGCAAGCTCATTTTGTCTGCCTCCTTTGGGCAGCGAAATTCAGTTTTGTGTAGATCACTGCAAACAAAGCCTGGATCAAGCTCTGGAAGAGAAGCCCAGATGTACCATGTGAAGGCACATGAGCTCACAGCAACCACCAGCTTTTGCCTTCCATCTGCTCTGATTAAACATGTTTGTGACAAACTGTCTGTGCATTCCTCCAGGAAAAATAAAAAAAAAAAGATCTTGAATTGAAATAAAACCAAAAATGACAAGGCAAACCTGTTTGAGAACTGGGAGTTCAAAACTGTGTCTTTTTGAGGATGAAGTCCTTTTCCTGTCTGACCTCCCCCCTGCCTCCTTTCTGCTACTTTCTATACAAAGGGGAAATTATTTCGGGAATCAAAATTGTCCAGTTCTTTTTCAGACGGACACAGGGTATGGGTCTACTGTAATCTTTCAAGGTGTGCATTGTGGGGGGAAGGCAGGCAGATCCTGGCTGCCATCTTGGCTGGTCCAGCAGAGCCCAGCTCCCACCTGGCCCAGCAGCCCTTTTGCCCACGAGAGCAGAGACCTCTGTGGCTCTGGCTGACTGCACCCATGGCATGGCACAGCTCACCCCATCGGCACCGAGGGTATGCTATGACCAGTGTATTGAGGAGGATGTCCAAAGAGGCTATGGAGGGACGGTCAACCATCCTCTAAGCTGTTGTTTGCTGCTAGTACCAGTGTTGGCGAGAGCTCAGCCTTGAGGGTATATGAGAAGGAGCAGCGTTACACACGGCGAACCCTGTGTGCCTTGGGTAGGGATGCTGTGTTGCTGCTGTGTATTAGATATCAGGTAGGAAATGAACATGATCGATCGTTTCTAAATCAGGCCTCCTCTGGGAGCGCTGCTCACTGGCTGCGACATCCCAGCCCTGATGCGGCACGGAGGCTTTCACCAGCCCCTGTCTGCCCCCGGGGGCTGGCAAACGCCACCAGGCTCAGTGATGAGATCTGGACCTTTGTCTGCTCCTTCTGTCTTCATCCCATCGGCCCATCCGCTGGTAATTGAAAACTGCCTGGAAATTATTAGTCAAAGTTTCTGCAGCGGAGGAGAGGCTGCTCTTGCGGATTTCCTCCGTGGTTTCCAGCAGCCTCTTGTTATGAATGTCAAATCCCTATGTTTCCCGTGAAAAGAGCTAACAAAGCCTTCACGTGGGCTGTTTGTTATTCCACCGCTTTTTACATCCTTTTCTCCTGCCCTTTTGAACGGATTAAGAAACCCTCAGATATTGGTACCTGAGGGAAAACTCTGCGGCTCAGCTTATATGCAAATTCCACATGTTTGTAATTCAAACTGTGTTGATTAGGTACAGTAAATAAGTATTGATTCTGACTAGATGGTTTATGTAACTAAGCAGCGCAGCAGGAATGAAGCATTACAACTATTACAGCTGCATGTGCAAATTACAGAGCTCTCATTTATCGGAATAGTTGAAATGAACTGCTCCTGCTGTGCTGATTAGTTAAATAAGCCATCAAATCAGGGAACATAACCATGTGCCGTAACACCGCGCGCAATCTGGAATTATGTATTGGACTGTAACGTTTGTGATTCACACTGGCTAGTCAGCTGTCTAACCAACTCAAGGCAAGGAGTGATTTTTTTCTTACCCCAAACACATAACGTGATATTTGCTCTCCCCAAATATTTAAATGCAGAGTTAGCTCGTGGTGACTGGCTAGGGCTTTAGAGTGTTTGTGAGCATGAACTGTACAGATATTAAATGTTAGCAGAGGGCAGGCAGGGAAGATTTAGCAAACAGGAGCCACATCTAAATTCCGGGCAGGGCCAGCAATGACCCTCATCTCCGCCAGATCTGAGTGCCGTCTATCGGTGCCTTGGCAAAGCGACTGGCATCTGTCAGGTGTGGCTGGTCCCCTCAGCCAGCTGGTCTCCCAGGAAAAAACTGTATTAGCAGCCCCATGGTGATTTTTGTGAAGGGTTTACTTTCAGCATTTTTGCCGGTTTTAGCCGCTACACCCACATGGCATGTTGGGGAAAAAGGACAACGATGCTATTTGCCCACAGGGGTATGAAGATTTGCGATTATTCCTACTTTTATAGTCTCAGATGTTTATTAGATGCAGAAGGCTCGCTACAGCCTCCAGCTGGGCAAGTCCACTGCCTTCGGGAAGCTGCACGAGGGGCAGGCACACTCTCGTGCTCCATTTTTGAGCTTTTTCCTATGTGTCGGCTGCCTCCTCTATTCAGAAACCATAGGAAGTCCTTCTTAGATGGACCTTTGGTCTGGTCCAGTATGGCTGTCCTCATTTTCTTGTTTCTTGGACTTTGCCATCTTGAACCTGTCCTCTGCCTCTTGCAAAATTTTCATATAGGAAAACATGGAGAAGAGATACAGGGAACCGTTGAGCTCTGCATGTTTGGGTGACATTGAGCTGAGGACTGTAGATCACATGAAGGATCAGCAAGGGATGTGAGTTGATATTTTAGGGAAAGCTGGTGCAGAGAGCAAAAAAGAGACCTCATGGGCTGCGCGGCAGCCCTGAGGGATGCAGTGGGAAACGCACTGTCATGGCACACAGTCTTATACGGGAGTTTCAAAGTGACAAACTCCTCCTCTGAGTAAATCCTCCCTGTTTGTTGTTCACCCTGGTCTGTGTATTTTGGGTGGAAGGGAGGGCCGGGTCCTGCTACGGGCTCGGCACTACAGAAAGCTACAGCAGCAAAGCTGAGTAACTCGTTGCTTCACCTGGATGTACACGCTTCTTTCAGACATTTAACTGGATAGCCCCCTGCGTTAAGCTTGGCAGCACGCTTTAGCAGGCTTTCAGGGCGATGCCTGGTGTTCCTTGCATGGCACACGTGAATGGGGCACAGTGTTGCGGGGCTGGGGAACAGCATTCACTGAGCCACAACGGTGAAGCCACGAGGTGCCCGTTAACAGGCTGGATCTGATTTTGCAAAACTTGCCCAGATCTTTGGCTTAAGCCTTGCAGAGATGTGATGCCGGCTGAATACCAAGTAGAGCCGCGTTATATAATGTTTTACAGTGACTGGTAAGATTGATGACCTGGAAAATAGAATTTAGCACTGCTGCTGGCAATTGATGAGCGTGCTGCTGCCGTGCGCAGGTGACATGGGGTCTCTCGGCCAGGCTATGTCTACCTCAGGTCCTGGCTGGAGTTTGCTCCTTCCCTACACTGATGTACCTCCTGACTTCAGACTGATCTCCTGTCCATGCTTGGGTATTTTCCCACTTTCAGTAAACGTCCTGTGGGATACTTCTCAGTGGCCTGGAGAAGGGGACGAACTGCACCCACACCAAGTTTGCGAATGGCAAGGAACTTGGCAAGGAGATGCACTTTGGAGGTCCCACCCAGCCTGTGGACTTCTCTGGCTCTCTGAGTCAGCAATACTGTGCTTGCTGTGCAAAATAAGAGCTCATATTTTGCAAGGCAAATCAGTCCTACCCTAATTGGAAGTCCAGATCACCAGGGACTAGGTAAAACTTTACTTCAGAGAGTCTCTGAGGAATTCTGGGGTTTGCCTCCCAATCCAAGCACATTACCAAAACAAATCAACTCAGGCTTAACCATGGGTCTTCCTCTCAGAGTTGTCAGGAATTGTTAATTCCTGATTTACATTGCCATGAGCAGGAACGGGATCACACTCTTGGTCTATCAGCCAGGCTTCAGGGACTGCATCTGGACCAGATGACCTCCTGAGGTCCCTTCCAATCTCAACCATTCTGTGATTGTATTTATTTAGCAATCTCTCACAGAAAGCACTCATGATATTGTACAATATTCCATTACAAAAGCTCAGTGCAAATATCAACTTCTGGATCAAAAGCCCGAGGAACAAATGAAATGATAGAAGAGAGAGAGGTGGGCAGGAGGTTTTGTAAAGGGCTCAGCACTGCCAGATATTTCAACCACAGTGAATTTCTTTTACTCACCCTCAGTTCAGATCTGACACCTGAGCAATATAAAACCGCACATCAAAAATCCTATAACTGTACAGTTTTGCAGTACCCTTCAGAGAGAGCTTCAACACGACTCCATCTGTATAAGGAAGTTGTTACAGGAGCATGGAAAGGTGGAAGCAGACAAACCATCATAATTAACCCCTAATTATTGTCATGAATAAATAAGTAATACACTAAAACCAGAGTGATTTCTACCTAAAAGCATTCTCCAATTCCTTTTGGCCATAAAAGCATATTACAATCAGGAAAATAAATATGTAAAGGCAGAAAACCTAATTGGACCCTATGGGGAGCGACGTCTCCTTGGGATGCTCTGCCAAGGCAATGCAGAGCCCTTCTGAGCTGAACTGAAGCCAATATTTCCCAGAAAGCATTCAAAAAAGTCGAGTCACGTTCGCCTCTAGGAAGGAAAAAAAAAGTGGCTTTAGGAGTGAATTCGTCGCTGCAGCTAAAGGGAGCATCTTGGCTAAGGAGGGTTATGTGAGAGCAGGAGTTCTGAGCTCGACTGAGAAAAGATGAGGAAGTTTCTGACATTGTCCACCATTTCAAACTAAACTGGTTTTGTGCCTGGATTTTGCTATCGTCTATGGAGTGGAGGTGGTCCTCTGAGCTGTGCTGGGAGCCTGCAGTTCATAGCAGCGGGGTGCTCCCCCTCCTTGGCAATATGCGATGCCTGAAGCACAGCTGGGCACCGGGGGTCTCCGTGGCCATCCAAGCTGCCCGTAAGGCTGGTGGCAGATGTGGACAGCAGCCCTGCACTTCTGGAGTGCTCCAGTAGGCCCCTCTCCCCATTGCCTCCCAGCACAACGTGGGTGGAAACATCACGATAAAGTCATGGCCTTGCACCCTCTTTTCTCTGGCATAAAGCAGCGTAAAGTGCACGGTAAAACGCCACAGGCAATCCATGCAGTCAAAAGGTTTATTTCAGGTAGCTAAAAGCAGACTTTGCTTTTTCCTCTAGGCATGGACTGCTTCCCATTTTGGGGAGAGCAGAGGAAAGGCGTGACTCAGCTGCTCTCATCTCATATTGCAAAGTCCATATTGTTCAACAAGGATGTCACCAGAGGAAAGCCATTTCAGAAACACAGCCCAAGTAAACCCTGGGCAGGGGGTTAGATGTGTGGGGGCTTGGAGAAGCAGAGGCCTTAAGGGGATCACATCACATCTGAACGCCTCCTGCGCGAGCCCAGGGGCTGCCTGGGCAGAAGCAAACACAAAGGGTGCTGCCCACAAGGAACCTCCTCCCCAGCTGTTTTCATCCGTTCCCCAGCCACATTATCACTGTCTTTTCACTTTTCACTGACTTTTTTGCTTCTGCTTCTCACCACGGGACCTTCCTGTGGCCTTGCCTGCTGTATTGGATTTCAGATTTAGGTATTTACTGACTGTGGTCAAGCTGCCATCTCTTCTAACACTGTGGTGTCTAAGCCCTGCTGTAAAAGAGTGTTACAACATACTGTGTTTATTTAAAAAAAAAAAACAAAAAACAAAACACAAAAACAAGAAAAGGAAAAAAGAGCAGAGTATATTACAGACAGGAAAATAAATTCAGATTTGTATTAATTCCTCAAGAGGAAGGTGATGATCATTTTAGTTTTACTAGTGTTGCATAGGCTTGCTGGCTCTATTTAGAAAGTGGTAGGGGGTTGCCTCGCCTCCATTGCTATTCATATTACCTGAGCGTTTCCCACAGAGCAGATGTGGGTTTGCAATTTTGTTTTTTACTTTTCATTTTTCCTTCCTGGTCCACTGGGAAATCACTGCAGAACGCACACAGCTGCACGTAGGGGCGGCCGAGGCCAGCCCTGCCCTGGGGCTGGGGAGCCAGGGCATTCCAGAGCCAGGCACCTGCTGTATCCCAAATAGGAGACTGCGTGCAGGGGATTTGCACTGGAGAAGGAGATTCACACCTTCCCCTCGTGAGAAGAAGGTTCAGTGGCAAATTAAATTCTGGAGATGGTGGATTTAGCCAAATATAGACCCCGTTTCAAACGGCCACAAGAAGACCACGCAGTACCTTTCCTCTGCTGACGTAAGCCACAGCATAGCACCTATGACTTTAGGCTGTATCCAGCCCTCTTGACTGCTGCCCTGTGTTTTTGGGAGAGTTTTGTGGACAGTTTTCCCAGCAGAGAAGGAGCAGTGCCTTTTAGCTTCTTGTGTCAGCCACCATCCCCAGGAAGAGCAGCTCGTTCTGGACCATGGCACCACTTGCAAGATTAACCACCTTGCAGAAGAACATGCTACTTTTGCCTGGCCCATGTGCGGCAGCAGCTCTGGCTCCCTCTCAGCAGCACATCTGGAAGAGAAGAGGTGACCAGGACTATGTAGGCAAGGAGTGGGAGGAGAGAGAGGTCCACAGGATGATAAAGGTGACATTTCTGGAGATCAATGATGCAGTCACTGCTGTGGCATCCTTTGCAGACTGAGCTGGCTCTGGAAAGCAGCTGAGTAGCAAGGCAGTGCAGGCACCATCAACAGGTCTTCTTCGGTCCTCTCCCAGCCCGATCCCTCAGAAGGTACTTCTCCACAGTGTTTTTGGACACCAGCACCTCCATCTTCTCTGGCAGGGCACACAGTGGCAGTGCTTCCTAGCCTAGCTGATGCCATGCATGCAGCTCAGGACCTTTGTGGTGCTCTGCAAAACCAGACTCTCTGTGCAAGCCCTGACACAGCTGGGTTTTTGCTTTTGAAGCTATTCAAAACAATCGCTTCAAATGCCATCTGTGCAGCTGCAGAAGGCCAGTGACATGGGACTAAAGGGGAAATGTGAAGTCCAGGACAGCAAGTTGACATACCCTGCTCCTTTACAAGGCTCCTTGGACCAAAAGGAGCAGTCTATGGCTTTCTGCATTGCTTTCTCCCTCATCTTTTTTTCCCTTTAACATGAACCCTTCTTGCCTCTGGCTACCCTGGCAGCCCTCAGGAAGCCCCAGCAGCCACAGCTGCCATTTCCTGATAACACCTGACACTCTAGGTCCATATCTGCGGACTTTTATTCATTCTTCCAGCACCATTTCTGGGTCCCCAGAAATAACAACTGTGACTTGTCTGTGAGCAAAGGAGCAGTATGAGGATGTATAAAGAAAAACATTGAAAATACAGGCCAAATAAAAAGCCCAGGACGTGTCTCCCGGCATGTGGGAAGGAGCCAGATCTGTGTGGAGACACATGGAAAGTCACAGTGGGAGCTGGCAAAGGCAGCCAAGTTGCAAGCGTCATTGGGTTGAGCAGGGTCCCAGAGCCACCAGCAGACCTGAGGTGACTCCTCCAGTGAGGAAGGTCTGCGTGAAGCGTAGGCAGCAGGTACCTGGGCTGCAAATCCTGAGGCTGCATGCTGTAAAGAGGCTGGACGTGCTGAGAACGGGTGTGGAGGAAGAGGCAGGAGATACCACCCTCACTAGGGGCTGACCAGGACCCCACCATTTGTGCTGGCTCCTGCCCCTTCTGTCCTCAGCTTGGCGGGTGCTGAGGCCCAAGGCAAAGGTCTGATGCAGAGACCTAGTCTTTGGGCGCCATCCAAGTGAAAGAAATACTGCATGGGCCCAAGTTTTTGTAGAAGGGTGATGGAAATATATGTGAAGACTGGAAATAATGAGGGGGAAGGAAAATGCGGGAGAAAAGTCTGTGGTTGAGCTGCGGGAAGTCAAACCAGGGAAAGACAATGTGCTCTTGCGGCCCAGAAGGCCAACCGCATCCTGGGCTGCATCAAGAGGAGCGTGGCCAGCAGGTCAAGGGAGGTGATTCTTCCCCTCTACTCTGCCCTCGTGAGACCTCACTTGGAGTATTGCGTCCAGTTCTGGAGTCCCCAACATAAGAAGGACATGGACCAGTTGGAAAGGGTCCAGAGGAGGGCCACGAAGATGATAAGAGGGCTGGAGCACCTTTCCTATGAGGACAGGCTGAAAGAGTTGGGGCTGTTCAGCCTGGAGAAGAGGAGGCTCCGGGGTGACCTTATAGCGGTCTTCCAGTACCTCAAGGGGGCCTACAAGAAAGATGGGGAGAGGCTGTTCAGGAGGGCCAGTTGTGATAGGACAAGGGGTAATGGTTTTAAAATAGAGGGAGGTAGATTCAGGTTGGATATTAGGAAAAAATTTTTTACCATGAGAGTTGTAGAACACTGGAACAGGTTGCCCAGAGAGGTGGTGGATGCTCCATCCCTGGAGACGTTCAAGGCCCGGTTGGATGAGGCCCTGAGCAACCTGATCTAGTTGGAGATATCCCTGTTCCTTGCAGGGGGGTTGGACTAGATGACCTTTGAAGGTCCCTTCCAGCCCTAACGATTCTATGATTCTATGATTCTATGATTCTATGAAGACAGGGTCTGAACAGCAGAACTGGCCCAAGCTGAACTGCACAAAAATGATCTCTCAAAAACAAAGTTAATTCAAGTTAACTGCTTTGGGGAATCACAGTCCTCAGTCTGTCATCTGTATCATTGCATGTAGGTACAACATTTGGGTCCAAGGACCTGCATCTTTGCTGCTCTGATTTCTTTATAATTAAATGTAATTATAGATGGATGTCTGGTTAATTAGTCGTGTCACGTGAGTGCTTTTTCCCACAGGCTGCGTGACATCTACTGCTGACCAGGTTAACTGAGTGAGTGATCCCCTCCCCGATCCTGCTGGTATGGGAGTGAGGAGGAGATTCTGACTCCACTCACTTTACAGCTAAGGCAGACGGATTGTGTTGGCTTCTGGCACTCTCAGTGTATTCTCAAGGCAAGTCATTTTTAGGGCTGTGCTGCCTTTGAGTGGATAAGTATTACGAAAACTTTCATTCTCATCTTTGGTAGGAGCTTATTGCAACACAGGGCACCTTGACTTTCAAATAATAAGGTAACTTGTATCATCACCTAATCAGTTGCCTTAGTAACAGATTTCCTAAATTTCCCTGTTGCATTTGCATGTTCATAAGTATGAAAATCAGACGTGGGAGATGGAAAGGAAACAAAAAAACATCCAAAGCTTTGTAGGATGCGCTCCACAACAGGAAGGCACCTGTAAGGCTGTTTGCTGATTGGCCTGTGCTTTGTTTACTCACTTTTGTCATGTCTGTGGTCCCCTTGGTGACGCAGCAGCAGCTGGTGTCCGCTGAACGAGGAGGGCAAGCCTGGAAAATTACTAGCATCCTCCCTGCAAGGTTTGGTGGCACAGAGAGAAACAGATTATGGACAAATCTTTGTATTGGTAACTGCCAAGGGAGAGCTAAGGCAGGGCTGGGAACCTGACAGATAATGAATTTACAATTTTAAGAAAGCTTGGGGTAAAAAGTTTGGGTGTGGGGGTACTGCTTATTCAGTGATGCTTGGTTCAGCAAAGGTCACCTCAACAGAGGTCATTTCCCTGGAATTTACATCAAGCTCTCCAGATCAGCTCCCTGCTCAAGCCAGGCTCAGACGGCCCCACTTGCACCATCGGAGGAGGCTCTGGAGGTGCTGCTGCTTGCCATTTCAAGGGCTTTTCTCCAGGCAGATCTACTGCAGCTCCATAACTAGCAGCCTCTCGAATCCGACACTGAGCCTCAACGAGCAGCTTCAGCCTTTCTTGAACCAGCAGGGATGCTCAGCCTGGACCTGGAAAGGCTGCTTTCCTTCTCCTTCCTGGCAAGCTTCACAGTACAAACGTGAGTTGGAGCTGATCTGGAGAAGATGATGGCGAGAGTGTGAAGGCACCTAGGACCAGCACTGGACCAGCATACAGTCACCAGCATCCTGGGCCAGTTGTAACGGCCTGAGAGCAGCAGTCCTCAGGGGAAGGAGGATAGTCTGTCCATGAGGATGGGGATGGGATGACAGGATTCTCCCTGCCCTAGACACCCACAGCTCCAGCCACCTGAGTGTGTAGAGCCCCTGCACTCCCCTCCCCACCTTATCCTTGGGGGACACCCTGTGGGGAGGCACTGGGGGAAAAGAGGTTTCTTAGTACTCTCTTTTCCACAATTTTTGGACTAATCTGCCCCTGAGGAGAGATCTAAGGGCACCAGTGAGGGTGCTGGACTGTCAGCCAGACTCCCACCTTGCCCACTCAGCCTTGAGACCTCCCCCATTGAAAGCAGGCAACTTACGACTACCACAGAGATATTTGTAATTGTACAAGCACGCCCCGGTTGATAAGGCTGGGAATGAGCTCCAGTCACACATTATAAAGTCCAGCTGGAAGAAGCCATCTGTAGCCACCCAGAGCTGCTCACACATCGGGTGGGAGCAAAGGCTACAGCGGGATGTTGGGAAGCGCGGCAGATGCACAGCCGGCACGATGTCACTGCTGCATCAGAAGTCTTGTTTTGATTCCCGTGTTTAGCCTCGAACTGGGTAATGAGCACGTGAAAATCAAAGCGCGCCTTTGCTCAAAGGTGAACGTTGAATACAATGTGTTAAGAAAGCACAGTACACAGAGAGCACTGTAATTATATAATCAGGGAATATCATGTACACCGTGCAATGCTGTGATTCATGATGTTACAAGTAAACAACAGGAGATTAAAAATGTTCTTGGGTTCTCATCTGCAATGTAGCCCAGTTTAAGATTACACTTATCAAAATTATCAGTGGAAAAACACTGTATTTCAGACCTTCGGTGGAAAAGCACTGTATTTCAGAGCTGAGTCACAGACAGTCATACCGAGACAGAGATGAAGGTCTTTCTGGGAGAGCTGGGTGCTGAGACCATGCGCAAGGTCCTGGCATATCCCCAGGGACTTTCAGAGATTGAAAGTACCGGTGAAAACATTTCTGGATCTTTTGAGCGCGGCCATGGGAGATGGTTTTATCCCCATTTTATAGATCATTTACTTGAAAAGCAATTCCTCAAGGGAAAATGGAAAGGTACTCCCTGAGCCAGGACAGCAGCAGGGCATATCTCTGCCCCTGCTCGATCTGGCAGAGCACGCTGCCTTGGGTGGGTGCTGGTACCCGCTGCTCAAACATGCAGCCCCCTCTCTCACAGCACTGCTCCTCTTTCACATCATTCCAGACAGGAGTGAGTCTTCTTTACATGTTGTTAAGAAAGGCTTCGACAAATACTCAGTGTCAAGTTACAGGAATCATCATGCCTGGGAGTTGCTTTGGTAACTCGGGCATGCACGCGGGGAAGCGGCCTTTCACAAGGGCAGGAGGTGGGAAGCAGAGTCCTGAACCTACTCACCTATTTCATCTCCCAGCGTTGGAAATTGTAAGAAATCGTTTCAGTAAACCAGGCACAAACTTGCCATATAAAAAAGACAAAGCGCAAACACAGGAAACCTTGACGGTGTGGGACAGGATTTCCCTGCATATTAAGCTGAAGGAGAAGGATGCTATACGTGCAACAATTAATTTCTGAAATAAGATCAGAAATGGATTTGAGTGTGAAAAAAGGGAATATTAGTACCTGATGTTTAAAGAACTTAACGTTCATATGAATTTTCACAGCTAATTTAAGAGGTTAAAAACCCAGCGCTCTGCCTTTGTCCATGACAGCAAGGCATGATATTGAGAACGGGAGGAAGAGAGATGGCATGCAGGTGAACTGCTGATCTGTGTAGCACCTGCAAGAAGTCTCATGAGGAGCAGTACCAGCAGTGAGATGAGTACCCATGAGCTCTTCACAGTCAGAGATCCCTACCTGCACCATCCCTGTGGTCACAGCATGGTGGTAGAGAAGCCTGCTGGTGTTCTACCTTCCCACGTGGTAGGGAAGGCATGGTGAAAGAGGGCACTGTCTCCATGGTTGCCGACATTCAGATTTAGACATCTGATTAAGTTTTCTTACTGCTCACTAGTCAGTAATCCCTGTTGGACCTCTCAGTATTAAGCTCTTTAATAAATCCAAGCCTTTGTACAGATTCAAGGTGCTTAGTGGCACCATTGGTACAATTGCCCCTAGTGTCAACACTGGCTATGGATCACTGGCTCCCTGACCCCCTTGATCTGAGGTCTACCAGAGTTGATCGAGAAATTCAATGGGGTTTTGAACAGGTCCTATCATTGCTATTGCCAACATGAGTGATGGATATTAAACCAGTGAGGTGATACACTTCTAGCCTTCTTACAGCCATGGATGACATGATCATCTGAACAGGCCACGGCATTTTTGGATGTGCTAAATCCATGAGGAAAGATGCTAGCACAACTGGGCGTGTTTGAACTAACAGCTGAGACTGTCTCCTTCCACTCAGCAGCTGGGTGTGAGGTCTAGGGCCAGGCAAGCAGAGGGAGCAAAATTTCTTTGGTTCCTCCTAGATCTGTAGGAGGAAGCGTGTCACTGCTGCTGGCTTAATGAACTGATGGGGACCAGGGATACTGCTCCGGACAGGACAGCGTGCTGCTGAAGCTGCATAGCTGGCAGCATGTGGCCAATGAGCTGTGTGGTATCCTCCAAGGAAAGCGTTCCTCCCTTTGCTCTCAAACTGACCTACCTGTGGGATCATGCAGCTATTGGAAATCGGAGCTCAGCAAGAGCCTCCAGAGATTGTCTGGGAGAAAGGCAGAGCTGTCTTCCCACAGGAAGCATCGGGATCAGTGGCCAAGGCAAGAGTGTCCCAGGTACAAAAGTCCTTATGGGCTTTCAACTCCATGCAAAAGCTGTATTTGACTAGTCTTGACCTGAGGACAGAAAAAAAGAAAAAAACAGCAACAGATTTCCTCAGGTTTGGGCAAAAGCTGCAGCAGAGCTTTGCTGATGGAAACCAGGCAAGTTAATGGTGCTACACAGAGGCCAGTAGTGCCTCCAAGGCCTCCAAGTTTTGATTTCAGACACTTCTCAAAGTGTTGCTATAGCTTGCTCTGCTGATAAGAAAGGACTCGAGGCCAGCCAGTGCTGCCAAGCGCACACTGAAGGACATGGTTATTTGACTGCCGCTGACACCAGGCTCTGCCCCAGCTCTCTATTATCTCACCCCAACCTAGTGGTGACTCTGAGGAAAATCCTGCTCACCAGAATCCTACCACATCATGCACTGGAAACAGTAAAGTGTTTGTCCTTCATGCTATTAAACAATTAGGGGAAAACCTCTTTTTATACACAAGGCAATTAATAGTTGCTACATTGGACCATAAAATAAAATGAGCTTTATTACTAAAGTAATTTACCAAAGCCCATTATTTTTTCATTTACAATAAAGGAAATTAGTGCAACAAAAAAATGCCAATTTTGAAGAAACATCAGAAAGTGATGGTTCCCTTTTGGTCATCCTTTGAGGAATGGTGGGGGTGAATCAGCCATCCGGAGGTTCCTCAAGCCTTCATCAGCACCCAGAGGTGGTTGCTTTTGGCAAGAAACACCACAAGCAGCACAGCTCCAAGAGCATGAACGCTGCTTAGCGCTGGCACAGTCCTCGGAGTGGTGCACAGAGGCTTGTGTGCAACGGAGACAGCTCTGGCGTATTTTAAAAGCCCTTCTCAGCAAAATAAAAATACCCTTGGAAAGGGAAGAGAGGTTTCAGTATCCCTTATGTCAGCCATAATGTCCACAGCAATTTTTATTTACTTGCGGGTCTTACATTGGACAAGAAATTCACGCCCAGTGTTGTTGCACCGGGACACATGCTCCTTGCAAGAGCCCAGTAATTTGAGGTGACTTCTGCCTCGCTCCTCCCAAGCTGACCACCGGAGCCATCAGCGCATCAAAGGGCTGTCTCCATGCACACAGGGAACCTGGAGATGCCGTGGCAACTGGGGGAGCCCAGAAGCAAGGAAGAACCAAAGGTGGGAAAGGGATGGATCAAGGTCACTTGGGGAGGAACAAGTGTGGGAAAATAGAGGGATAAGAGGAAAAGCTGAGGCTGGTCACTGCTGGTCACTTGTCTGGCCATGCCCTGTCCTGCCTAGCGTGGTCTGTTCTGTCTCCTCATTAAATGCCATTTCTAACTGCCATTTCTAACTTCTCCTGGGTGAGGGACCCCATTCCGTGTCCGTGGATACATGGGGTCTGAATGCAGCAGTTGGAGCGGAAGCAGGGTCAGAGGGATGCGTGCCTGGGGTGCCACCATGGCAGAGACCAGAGCTGCACCCTCGGGGGCTCACGTGCCCAGTCACTGGCCACTGGGCAGACTGGCATCCAGGGGCAGGCACTGGGCAGGCTGAGCACCTGGGCCAGGCTGCTGCAGGGATTCACACCCTACATATGTATAGGTACAATTTTCACTGACGGACTGTCATCCTGCTCAGCTGGAGAGGGGAACAGGGTGAGGCTGCAGTGCTGTTTGTGTTCATGTGAGTGCTGACCACATGTGCCTGTGTAGATCAGCATGTCTGGCCGTGTATATGTGGTATACGTGTGCTTGTGTGTGCACCTACAGGGAATATACGCTCAACCTTGTTACTAGCTGGACCTGGGGGTTTGGAGCTGCAGCAACCTCACCTCTATTCAGCTGCTCCCTAACACCTTATGCATTCCTCTCCAGCCTTTCATGTAAAGGAGATCTCAGTGTCCCCGTGGATATCACACGTGGTAGCACGTGTCCTCCAGGAAGAAAATTGCTGAAAGTTTGCTTCCCCAGCAGAGGGGAATCCTCAGCCGCGTGGCAGGTGGGTGCCTTCCGATGCCCCCTCCACTTCGTGCTGGGAGCACCCAAGGGGGAGGGAGCAGCAGGGTCCCCAACCAGCCCTCCACCTGCCCTCACCTCGCTGCTCCAGGCTCCCTGGGCCCCTCCAAGCAGCTCTTTCCTGATAGCCAGTGAAGCCCACATTTGGGAATGGAAGTGAAGCTTTAGTGAGGTCAGGCTGCTGCAAAACTACTTTTTTACTCCACATTGCACAGATACAAACTGACAGTTGTGCTGCAAAGGATCCTTCCGCTTTCTCCTGACTTCTCAGTGTTTTCTCCTTGTTTTTATCACCTAAAATGAAACTCTCGTGGCGGCACGGGGGGTGAGCTGGGAAGTATCAGCCCTCTGCCTTGTAAACCAGGCCTCCGATGCTGTTTGGAGCCAATCTGTTCCATGATTAAAGCTGGGTTTGATATCTTATTCATAATGAGTACGTTAGGCTTTTTCTGTGATGTTTGTGCATCTCCCTGCTCAAGTCCTCCCCTTTTCAGGGCATTGACGTGGGTAATGATTTCCTCTCTGCAGGAGCAGAGTTCATAGCTTCATACTAGGAATAAACATGCAATTTAGCCAGGGGTGAATTCATGACTGTAATTCATATTCTGAAACAGGGCAAGTCTTTTGCTTATAGATGAGCAGATCGTGTGGTTGTAATTGAAATTTAGGTATCAAAACGCTAAGTGTGACATTTGAAGAGCAGGATCCTAACAGAAGTGGTGAGAAAGGAGTGGGACATGAGCTGTCCCCCTATGGCAGCTCCCTGGCCGAGTCCTAACTTTGCCATTAGCATCCTTACCAGGACATAACCCTGCACCACTTTCCCTGTTAAACATGAGGGCCTTATTTTGGCAAGTTTAAAAAGGCATGGAAATGAGATGCACTCTGTTTGGGAGGGAAGCTGAGGATCTGCAGAGGCTATTGAGTCATTTTGTTTGAAGAAAGGAAGCATGAAAATGAAAAGAGAATCTTTCATTGGCTGCCTGTCACAGGGAGACCTCGGGAGCACCTGAGCAGGATTACATCTTTTGTACTTGCAAAAAAGCGAAGCATGCGTGATGCACTACGGAAAGACCTGAGAAGAAAGGAAATGCCCTGCAGGAAAGGAAATTTATCTTTGTCCTGATTATTCAGCTTATAAAAAACAAAGAGTAAGAGAGTCTGGTAGAGGGAGGACACACAGCCTCAAAAGCTTTCAGAGCCATGAGACTGTTGCACAGAGTGGTCTCATTCCTGCGAAGACACACAGTTAAACATCAGGAGTTGATCAGCCTCAGCAGACAAGCCTCAGCACGCATTTATATTCCTCGCCGGACTACAACATCTGTTTGCGTGTTTACATGCTGCCTTGGCACCGCGGGAAGATGGACAATGGACCAAGTTAGCATCTCTGAAAATCCGGGGTTGGGACAGATCAGTCTGTGCCCCGGCACAGACAGCGAAGCTCACCTCTCACGCTCAGGTAGGTGCGCAGCATGAACACAGGCATGCACAGCTTCAGGAGACAAATCAAATCCATGTCTGAGGCAGCTCCCATCGGGTGATAGTTAACATGCAGAATCAGTCACTTTCCAAAAGCTGAACCCTTTACCTGGAGAGTTACCCAGAGTTATGGATGTAGGTGTTGCTTGGTGAGCTGCAGACATAGGGAAGGATGGTTTATCTGAAGAAAAGTGTCATTCATCCTTTGCCTGGCAATAGCCCAGCTGCCCTGTGTCCTTTAGAACATCCTCCTGCAGGCAAGTGACAGCACGTGCTGTTTCAGGTTTCAAATGTCCTGTGTCCCAGCTGCCTGATGGGGACCTGCAGGTCCACCACCCGCCCGGCTGCTGTCACACACAGGGTACCGACAGCTGGATTCACCCTGCCCTTCCCTCCACCACGAGCGGTGTTGGTCCTTCCCTGAGCAGCAGCCAATTTTCATGGCACATGTAGGGTAATTCACCCTGAGACCTCCATGCCACCATCAGACTGGACTGTAAGAGGCCAGCGGATTCACAGGGTTTTGGGAGAGGGGACAGATGGGACCAATCGACAGGCAGGCAGATGGGCAGCCTCATCACATCGGCCTTGTTTCTTTAGTAAACCACCTAAAAATAGTAACAGTAGGAGACAGACGTTTGAGAAGCTGAGAATAAGGCACAAATGTCATGTGAATCAGAGGGCCTCAAAGGATGCCTGGGCTATCTCAGGGAACTGCATTGTGTTATTCCTTTCACACGTCATCCTCAAGGATGGTTTGCTCTTTCACTCCACCTCCTCAATGGCTTGAGTCAGATGAGTTGGTGCTGTGTTAGTCAAGGACTTTCCCAGGGTGGAGCAAAACCACCTGAGAAGACTGAAGAGGATGTGCCATGAAGGAGAATACGGTGGGGGAAGCCCTGAAGGGGCCTCTCGAGCCCATGTCCACATCAGCAACACCAGTCTGGACCTGCAACAATCATATCTGGCAGCGGATACAAACCTAGATGTGCCCAAAGTCTTATGTGTTAATGCAGCTTCTCTTCCCAGGACTGAAGCAGAAGTCCCTTCCCAAGCTGTGACAAGTGCTTGTCATCAGGCAGGGCATTGCATGCACCTCCCAGAAATCAGCGGTTCCCATCAGATGCACTTTTCCGTTTCAACACGTCAGTTGAAACTGTGCCAGAGCACAGATCCTGGGAAGAAACACAGGAAACCTGCGACCTTTCTGAGACTGACTTTTGCTCACATGACGGGATGAGGAGACAGAGAGAGGCTGCGGCGACATGTTGGTTTATTATCACCTGGGTGTGAAGGGCCCTTGGAGAGGCCAACGAGGTGCTTTGCCAGCAAGGGCAGGGCAATGTCTGGGTTCGCCCACGTTTTGTAGCCCGTTGGCATCGTTACTGCTCCCCAGCTGTAAATGTCAAGCTGCCCAGGCAGTATAGGTAGCATTCTCCTCCAGCGTCCCCCACCACCACTTGCACACTGCAAGCAGCTGCGCTGCTCCACTGGTGTCCCATGACTCCAACATGTCTTTCTCCATGAGCAGGTGGGCTGGTGCAAACCTGTGCATCACTGCTGACCCTTACGCTGGTGGAACCCAGAGAACCTTTATCTGGGGTGTTCCTCTAATTTAGGCATTGTCCAGTCAAGAGATGGGAATGTGACTGACCTACGCTGTACAGTTCAGTAATGGAAAGGCAAGAAATGATCTCCATATTGGCAAGATTCTGTTCTTCTGTGAACAGAAAAATGAAAATACCCCCTGAAGGCCTTTCTTTGGTCAAAATCCTGATTCCAAAAAATTATTAGCCACTGCTTGTTCCTAAGTTTATCCCTTTTTTTTTGGTTTTGATTTTTTAAGAAATACAGTTGATTCACTTACATGTAAATTGGATTTACAGAGGTGCAAAAAAAAGCTTTTTCTTAATGGTTCCTGAATGTTTTTGTGTCTCATTGTGAGGATGTCTTCTGCTGCATCAATAGCTATCAAAGGCCATAAAGGCAGAGATACGGCAAGGCAGTGCTTTGTCAGTTCTGTAACACTAGTTAACCTCGGATGAGAAGGACACTATGGCTGAAATACAATAACAAACTACTGAGCAACATGATCTCCTGTTTCTCAAGTGATCAAACAAATTATTCATCTTTCTAGACTGAACCTAAACTGACAGCAACCTTTTCATTTAAAGCAAATTAAGGCTCTCAGCCTATCTAACATGAATGATGATTTTTTTTGTTGTTTTTTTCCTCCTTAATTAAATGAAAATGGGTTTTACAATTTAAACATTCCCACACACTGTTGAATGAATGCAAATTCTCCCCGTGATTATTCATGCAGCACAGCAGCAGGCTGAAACCAGCAGTGCTAATTCCCCAGTGATTCCTCCTGAAGGTATAGGGTGCATACAGAGAGTTACAGTAGCTCCTGGAGATCTGCCATGGAGGGCCTTTATTGTGCCAAGTCATGCACCGAGTAATAGGAAATGGCAGCATGTGCTTCGGAGTTTCCACTCTAAAGCAGAGGCTGAATGTGATGGAGAGGCTGGGGGCAACAAGGGGATGCCCTCCCTCCTCCATCGCACAACCCCGCGCAGCATGCGCCTGGTGATGTCTGACAAAGCAAAGCCTGGACCGTCGCATGGCTCCCTTCCTGGGTCCCTGCTGTGCTTATGTCCATTCCTGCTTAGCAGCAGGATGAAGCAGGGTAGAGGTAGGAGGACGGTGGAGGTGAGATGTGCTGTTTTGAAGGTGGCAGCTCTGCCCAATGTGGCTGTGAGAGCCCAGGGAGTGTCCCATCACTGAGGTGGCTGGAGCACAAGGGCTGGTCACAGCCTGGGGCATAGCTGCCTGGAGGGTCAGTCTTGAGCAGAGCGCACCTTGCGCCATTGTCATCAAACCAGCTCCAGTGCAGGCTTTCCATGGGGTCACAGGCTCCTCTGGGCATCCACCTGCTCCAGCATGGGGTCCTCCATGGGCTGCAGGTAGACATCTGCTCCACTGTCAACCTCCACGGACTGCAGGGGGACAGCCTGCCTCACGATGGTCTTCACCATGGTTGCAGGGGAATCTCTGCTCTGGCACCTGAAGCACCTCCTCCCCTCCTTCTTCACTGACCTTGGTGCCTGCAGAGTTGTTTCTCTCACATATTCTCAGTCATCTCTTTGGGCTATTGTTCTGCACAGTTTTTAATCCTTCTTAACTACATTATCCCAGAGGTGCTACCACCGTCGCTGATGGACTCAGTCTTGGCCAGTGACGGGTCCATATTGCAGCTGGTTGACATTAGCTCTGCAGGACACGGGAGAAGCTTCTAGCAGCTTCTCACAGAAGCCACCCCTATAGCCCCCCCGCTACCAAAACCTTGCCAGGTGAACCCAATATAATGGGACACCACTGACTACACCAAGGCTGGTGGCCTGAGCAGGACCAGGTGTTGAATGCCCTCATACGCAGAACTTGATTTTCCCCAGTGCCATGCAAAGAGATACGAGCTCCCTTTATGGGCAGTGGGAGATGAGGGCTGGTATGGGTGGGTGGCTGGGGTCCGCCCCCACACCTGCAAGGCTGGCTCAATCCAGGGTGCCTTAAGGAGCCTTGATTACCTGTGGTACTTCCTTTAGCATGTCCCACCACCCACAGGACTTCCCACAATGCCACGTTTGCCCCAGGGTGTGACCGCAGTCCCGACAGGGATGGCCACCTCTCAGGTTGCCTCATGGCACCCACCAGCCAGCAGCAGGCTCTGCTCCGCTCCAGTTCACTGCCACGCTGCCCTGGCTTTTCACATCCCAGAGCTCCCAGTTCTGCCCCCAGAGGAGACATCCAGCTTTGCCTTCACTTACAGCTTTGGAGCATCCATCCAAGGCAGAAGAGCACACACACAGAGGTCTTATATGCTGTGGGTGAAAGCAGTCCATCACCTCCATCACTACAGGAAGCGAGGATCCTGAACACACTCCACCCCTTTCCTGAAGAGAAGGATACCTCTCAAGGAGCGTAATGAAGTGGTTCACTAAGAAAACCGTCCTGGTAAGACTGCCCAGACAGCATTTCTTCTTTCACGAACCAAAATCAAGGTTTTGTGTGACCACCTGGTCCGAGCTACCCAAGGAACACTGTACCTGTCACTTCTTTCGTTTCCTATGAAAGATATTCCTCCCTGCCCCATGCACAAAGGCAGGCTCACGCAGCCAGGAGAAGGAGCTCTCTACAGCTGTCCTGTGAGCATGGAAATCCCCAACGAAGGGATCGGGATGAGAAGAAACACAAGGATGTCCAGAAAAAATGCGCAGCTCTGCCTTCCTTAAAGGCAGCTGCCCCATGAATGACTGTGGGATGTGGGGAAAATATGTGAGGAACAGCAGAAATGGGGGCATGTACAAGTGACACATCTTTTTGGTGATTTCTGCCAAAGGAGAGGTTGAGGGACTTCCCGAGCAGGAGATTGTATCTGCAGTATCATGCTTAATAGTCACAGTTGGAGCCAATTTGTTCAGTCTGGGTTAAATATCTGTATGGTTTCCACCTTCACAATTACCACAGCAATCAGTTCCATCATTTTATAGGTACTCTGTGAAAAAGTACTTTCTTTTGTTTGTGTCAAACCTGTTGATGGCCAGAGTCCCTCTAGTTCTTTCAGTGTGAGAAACAGTGAAGAACCTCTGTTTCTTTCACCTTCTCTATGGCATCCCAAATCCAATGGACCCTGATGGGATATATCATAGAATCATAGAATGGTTAGGGTTGGAAGGGACCTCAAAGATATATAGGTCTCTATAGACCCTCAGCTGCCTGTATCCCAAGGTCCACTTTGATTCTTTTAGTTAGGAAACCATTTTATACTCCTGATCATTCTAGCTCTGAGATGGAGGGAACAGAACTGCACCCTACATTCACAGTTACACTACTCATTACTTAGGAACGATGACATTTTCTGCCTTATTCTTGATTCGTTTCCTAACAATCACATGACAAAATCTTCAAGCCCTTTCTCAACAGCACTGCTTTACCTCTTGGCTAAGAGTTTCAAACCACATTGCCTAGTATTACACATCTCAGTCCACAGGAAAATGTGACCTGACTTTTTAGTGCTTCCCACAATTTCCATGGAAGTTGTTCTACCCAAATTCCCCCTGAAGTGCAATCAGATAAAGACACATACATTCCCCTAGGGAATTAACCTACATATTTCTTGTGAGCAGACAACCATCTGTCTCTATCCGAGATATGCACACTACAGAACATGCCTGACTAAGCCCCAGGGTTGCCCACATCTCCCCTGTGACGGTCCTGAACATTGGATACTGACACACTGAGGATGGAGCACTACTTTAATCCACGGACACCTGTTGGCTTCAATAAATGCTAGCCAGACTTCAAAAGGAGTCCAATCCGTTAGCAATTATTAATTTAATTCAATAAATATATATATTTATTTATTAGGAAAATGTGTGACATCTAGGTAAATGCATTGCGAGTTAGAAATAGGCTTAATTGGAATGTTAACCTGAGTGGTTGACATTTGACTTATCCTAGTACACTGCAGAACCAGATCGAGCTCACTGTGTATGCCTGTATTTCCTTGAGTGCTCTGCTAGGCCATCAGAAGAGGGAGATCCGTGTTCCTCTGGGCTTCGGCAGCTGAGCACCTCTGATTCTTCCCCATCCAAATGCGGGAACACACTTCTGCCTTCCTGAGGAGAGAACAGGGTCCTGGGGAGGCACTGGAAGGCCCTCAGCAGTCTCTGGTGAAATATTCCAGTCTCTCAGCACTGGAAATCTTGGATCTTCCCAGTCTGAGGTCAATGTCCTGTCTCTGAGAAGGATTGTCAGGGAATTCAGAGGAAGGAGCATGAATCGCATCAGTGAAATACTCCCTCTAACAGAAATGACTCCTCTGCTCCTATTTATTCAGAGCACAAACATGCCTCATACTGAGGATCCTCAACCTTTCCAGAACTTCCAGAGGTTTTATTTATTTTGTAATCTTGGCTAATAAAACTGGGTATTCCCACTATCCAGAAAAACATCCAGTTTTCTTTTGATTCATACTAAACTTTTTGCCATAGTGACATATTAAAGTTCCTAGAATAATGCAGTACAAGTGTTGAAATTCGCTTTGGGGTAGAATTTGAGGGACCTACCTCACAGAAATATTCACAAAAAAGCTTATTCAAAATGATATCTAGCTCTTACACAGCACTTTTCCGTAGACCTCAAAACTATTTGCAGAAAGCCTCTACGTAATTTCACTTTTCTTTGTAAATGAAATGACTCATTTTTATCTAATTAATCAGGAACTTCATGATTTTAGACTTCTGGTCTTACTCCAGGGATCTACCAAATAGTATACAGAGTCTTCCACAAAGTGGATGAAATTATGAGAAGTGTGAAAAATACGTACATCTCCTAACATGTCTCCTGGCCATCTTTGTACTGCGCAGGTGTGCCATATGCATCTGCACTAACCCATGTCATTTCACTGCTGAGTACTCTTAAGCAGCCTTGGCTCTTGTGGCAAAGACCAAGTGAACACTGGGCTGTGTTAGCAAGAGCATAGCCCACAGGTGAAGGGAAGTGATCGTTGCCCTTTACTTAGCACTTGTGGGACCACATGTTGTGTCTGATTTTGGGCTCCTCCATACTGAAAGGCATGGGGATAGCAGAGCAATGCCAGTGGAGGGCCATCAAACTGGCCAAGTGGCTGTACCACACTATGTATGACAAGAGGCTGAGAGAGCTGGGCTTGTTCAGCCTGGAGAGGACTCAATTTTTTCCTATGATTCCACAATTTTCAGTACTGAACTGAGTTGTGCCAGTTCAGCAGTGGGTAATAAATCCCTGGATATACTCTGTCTACCAGTTGGTCAAACATTTGAGAAACCTTTGGGATGAAAGTCACAACATAGAAGTTGAGATAGTTATCAAGAGCTTTTGAACTCAACCGTAACATGGGTTTTGCAATTTTCCCAGCTCCTCCTTGTTAAAGATAACAACTTCTATGCTGAACTGAGGGTCACTCAAAACACTTCATAACCTAGAATACTGTGTTCAGCTCTGGAGTCCCCAACACAAGAAGGATGTGGAGCTACTGGAGCAAGTCCAGAGGAAGGCCATGAAGATGATCAGAGGGCTGGAGCACCTCTGCTATGAAGACAGGCTGAGAGATTTGGGGCTGTTCAGCCTGGAGAAGAGAAGGCTCTGGGATGATCTTATAGCAGCTTTCCAGTACCTAAAGGGGGCCTACAGGAAAGCTGGAGAGGGACTTTTTACAAGGGCATGTAGTGATAGGACAAGGGGCAATAGATTTAAACTGAAAGAGGGCAGATTTTGGTTAGATATAAGGAAGAAATTTTTTACATTGAGGGTGGTGAGGCACTGGAACAGATTGTCCAGAGAAGTTGTGGAAGCCCCATCCCTGGAGGTGTTCAAGGCCAGGTTGGATGAGGCTTTGGGCAACCTGGTGTAGTGGAGGATTTCTCTGCCCATGGCGGGGGGTTGGAACTAGATGATCTTTAAGGTCCCTTCCAACCCTAACCGTTCTATCATTCTACAATTCTATGAGACAGCGGGAGCATGACACCAAAGACAGATTTGCCTGTGACTCCAAAGAGCTGTATATAATCTCTTCCATTCATTAACTTCTTCTTGCCTATTGGCAGCAAAGATATTTGGCATTGAAAATTGACGGAATATCAGTACATGTGGCCTTTTTAACATGATTAGTGTTTGGAAAGAACTTTGCAATCATTCAAGGAAAAACTGCAAGGCTGTGAGGGTTAACAGAGAGATCTTTTCCCTTACTTTTTGCTTGATTTGTTTTATAAACAGTGATGCAAGCAAATACATCAGGACCAAAATTGGAAAGCCACTTCGTACTGTGTTGAATTAAAGGAATAGAAGATTAGTGGAAGGAGTTTGCTTTCTTTCTGAAAGATATGACAGCCCTGGCTTGCTCTATACATTCACAGGCAACTTAGTTCTCCATCAGCCTGTATTTTGTCAGTTAAATGCTTATCTGAAACTCTTGCCCAGCAATCTTACCAAATGATGGCTTTCTCACTACTGTTGCTTTCAAAGCAAAAACTCATACAACCTTGTTTGGCATGTTATCTCCTATCAGCTCTTATTCAACTGTGAAAAATGGCTTGAAAAACAACGGGAAACCCAAGAAAATGTGATAACAAACAGCAGTGTGTCAGGGTTTAGGGAAGTGTGATTACAAGCACCATGGAGACCATTGTCAGGTCAGATCCATCTTTTTTAATTAGCTGAAGTGGAGGGAAAATAGCATGTTAACATGATTAACAACCGAAATTACCAAATTGTAGGTGTTAATATCAGAAAGTATCATTCCTTGTATTATCTCAGAAGATATCAGCCTAGGAAATAATTTTCTTTTCATTTTTAATATTTATGTTTCTCACTTTTTTTTTTTTTTTCATTTAATCTCACAGAGGTTTGAAAATGTTCTGTGAGAGCCTCCTGAGGACTGGACTGGAATTGGTCTCCTTGTACATTAGCTCAGAGATCAAACTCTTCCACGGGAAGAAAAACAGTGCTTTTGGCTTTTCTCTTTTTCCTAACGTACAACCTTAAAGATGTCCATACTGATTTGTCTAGGTCCCTAGAGCAAAATTCTGGGCTACGACGTGAAGCTTCTTTATTTCCTCTTGACGTTTTCAGAATAAGATCCTGGAAAACTAATTTAAGGCCAGGATTAGTAAGTATGTTTTTATCCCATTTTAAAACTTCTCAGGATCTTCCGTTGGAAAGATGGGAAAGAAACAATCTTGGAGAGGCAGCAGAGATACACATTTCTGTGCAAAAGAGTGTTTTGGTTTGTTTTTTTGCAGAATCTTTATCAGTGATTTGGAAGTATCTACAATCACTGTTCTAAAGTCACTGTTGGCAAAAATCGTGACTAAACCAAGCACTGACTAACAGATAAGTAATGAGGAAGAAAAAGCTTGCCATAGAGACCAATCTGGATTGATCAGCACATCAATACCATTAAAACACAATTTGTAATACACTGTAGTCAAATTAAAAGATAAGTATGCATCATTCAGTAAGAAGACAGATAAACATCCTTCTATATTGAGGAGTTCTCCAGTCACTATACATTTACTGGTAATGTTCATGCTTGTAATGAAAAAATAAAAGATGCCACTTGTAGCACTGTCAAAAACTGCAATCCTGCCAACATTTATATGAGCCGGTGCGGAAACATTGAAAACTACAGAGAAGGAAAGACTCCTGCCCCTTTGATGTCTGCGCAGCCTTGGTCACTTCCTTAAGCACGTGTTTTGGTGGGACTTTGTAGCCAAGAGTAGCAATTCTATTTCAGTCTCACCCACCCTTCCTATTCCTTTATACCAGATGGAAATGACTGGCAATTCGTAACATCCTAGAAAACCTTGGCAATGCCCATATGGATGCTAGTAACTGCTCTTTCCACACATGCAGTCCTGTTCCAAATGCTCTCCAGTAAAAACTGACTTTCCCTATGCTTTTCTAGTGCACCTCACAAGGGCTTATGCAAAGAAAATGTAAACAGCTAAGACCATAAATCACGTAATTCCCCTCTTTTCTTCTAATTGGCTTCCTAGGACAAAGGTGTGTAGCAAGCTGTTCTCAATATCAGAGAGTTAAACACCTTCCTCCATCATGTCACACTGCCGGTTCTCAATGTAAGACACACGACAAATACAAATACAGCATGCAGAACGTCTCACTGAAGTCACTATGAACACAGGGAGCGCATATGCCCCGTCAGTGTTTCAATATTATTCAGAGTGCTTGCAAATACTACAGCAATGCCAACCCAATGCCAAAAGATTACAGAAGTGTTCTCATACCTGGAAGATTAATAAAGGCTGCCTTCCTTAAATGGATTCACAGGTTGGCAAACACAATACCAAGCCTTTTCCAAGCACTAAACCTTGGTATGAACAACTATAGAACGGTATGGGTTGGAAGGACCTTAAAGACCATCTAGTTCCAACCGCCCTGCCATGAGGTTCAACAAGGCCAAGTGCAAGGTCCTGCACCTGGACTGGGGCAACCAACCCCTGGCCCTGGTATCCATACAGGCTGGGGGATGAAGGGATTGAGAGCAGCCCTGAGGAGAAGGGCTTGAGGGTACCGGTGGATAAAAAATTGGACATGAGCTGGCAATGTGCACTGGCAGCCCAGAAAGCCAACTGTATCCTGGGCTGCATCAAAAGGAGCATGGCCATCAGGTCAAGGGAGGCAATTCTGCCCCTCTACTCTTGTGAGACCCCACCTGGAGTACTGCATCCAGCTCTGGAGTCCTCAGTACTGGAAAGATATGGATCTGTTGGAGCGGCTCCAGACAGGTCCACAAAGATGATCAGAGGAACGAAACACCTATCCTATGAAGAAAGGCTGACAGAGTTGGGGTTGTTCAGCCTGGAGAAGAGAAGGCCGCAGACAGACCTTATTGTAGCCTTCCAGCACTTCAAGGAGGCTTATAAGAAAGACAAGGACAAACTTGTTTAGCAGGGCCTGTTGTGATAGGACAAGGGATAATGGTTTTAAGCTAAAAGAGGGTAGATTTACCTCAACAGTTCAATGTCCACGTGGAGGCCTGTGATGAGTGATGTTCCTCAGGGGTCAGTACTGGGACCAGTGCTATTTAACATCTTTGTTGGTGACATGGACAGTGGGATCGAGTGCAACCTCAGCAAGTTTGCAGATGACACTGAGTTGTGTGGTGTTGTGGACATGCTGGAGGGAAGGGATGCCATCCAGAGGAACCTTGACAGGCTGGAGAGGTGGGCCTGTGCAAATGTCATGAAGTTCAACAAGGCCAAGTGCAAGGTCCTGCATGTGGGTCGGGGCAATCCCAAGCACAAGTACAGGCTGGGCGGAGAATGAATTGACAGCAGCCCTGAGGAAAAGGACTTGGGAGTGCTGGTGGATGAGAAGCTCAACATGAGCCAGCAATGTGCACTGGCAGCCCAGAAAGCAAATCATATCCTGGGCTGCATCAAAAGAAGTGCGGCCAGCAGGTCGAGGGAAGTGATTCTGCCCCTCTACTCAGCTCTCGTGAGACCCCACCTGGAATACTGCATTCAGCTCTGGAGTCCCCAACACAAGAAGGACGTGGAGCTACTGGAGTGAGTCCAGAGGAGGGCCACGAAGATGACCCAAGGGCTGGAGCACCTCTGCTATGAAGACAGGCTGAGAGAGTTGGGGCTGTTCAGCCTGGAGAAAAGAAGGCTCCGGGGTGATTTTGTTGCAGCCTTCCAGTACTTAAAGGGGGCCTACAGGAAAGCTGGAGAAGGACTTTTTCCAAGGGTATGTAGTGATAGGACAAGGGGCAATGGATTTAAACTGAAAGAGGGGAGATTTCAATTAGATATAAGGAAGAAATTTTTTACATTGAGGGTGGTGAGGTACTGGAACAGGTTGCCCGGAGAAGCTGTGGATGCCCCATCCCTGGAGGTGTTCAAGGCCAGGTTGGATGAGGCTTTGGGCAACCTGGTGTAGTGGAGGATTTCTCTGCCCATGGCAGGGGGTTTGGAACTAGATGATCTTTGAGGTCCCTTCCAACCCAAACCATTCTATGATTCTATGATTCTATGATCTTGCTGGACTGACTGAAACTGAGGGGTCTCCAGTACAATCTCGTCTTTGCTCTCCAGGTCATGTAGCGACTTAAACAAACACACGACACCTCGCACAAAGCTTCATCTCTGCTACTTCCACACATGGATGAAATTTCTCTACTTACATTCCTGACAATTTACATTTCATGTTACTTATTGTGCTTCCCGTTCTAATTCCAGTTGCATAGCAGTGCAAGAACAGGAGCCACTTGGCACGGGTGCCTCCCTTTCATTCTTAGTCTCACAGAAAACATGAGTTGCAGATGTTTCTCAAACTGCCTGGGGAGACCACATGCTCCAAGGGTAATTCAGAGCATTGGATCCCTGCAAGAGTCACTATACTGTATGAAAGTGATATGAGAGATACAAGAGCAGTACATTGAGTGTATGGGGACTTAAGGAGCAGTGCATAAAGATTATATCAATTAATACGACTGCAGTCACCACCACAGTGGTGACCCAGTGCACCAGGCACCAGGTGAAGAAGCAGACCCAACACATAAGGTCACCAGGAGACACAAGTCTCTCATCCCAGAAAACAAGCTGTTTGAAATGATCTCTCCTCCATGCCCTTCACTGATGATCTTCTTCCTCTTCTGTGGCTCGACAAAGCTTATTCTGCGATTCACAGTGAAGCCAGAGGGCAATGTGCTCAGCTCCACTCTGCAAACCATTGGCTTGGTCGACAAGGACTTGTGTATGGGCACACATAAGGGATTTGAATGAGCCAAGCAGACACTCCCAGCAAAGTTTCCAAGCTCAAGCTCACAGAGTCCCAGGGAATGACAGAGGAGAAGGAGGTCAGCTCACAGAGTTCCAGCTCCTCAAACGGCAAGTAGCTTTTCATCAGTGGATTACCTTAAGGCAACAAATGAAGTCTATCATTCTAGTTTTTTCCTAGGTGAGTCTTTACTGATATTTAATCTGTCTCCTCACAGACTCACACAGCATCTCTGCTTTAACCTGGTTCATTCTGAGTTTGTCAGCAGCATGTTTTTTCTTGGTTTCAATCCATCGTCCTCCTCGGTTATTGTTGCCCTGGGACTCTGTCACTGGCTTAGCTCTCATCTAGTGCTACAAAGGCATCAATTCTAGTTATGGTTCTATGGAAAGGAAAATGACCGACAGCTGCTTCCTCTGAGGCATTTTTGTTTTACGCAGTCTGGGAAAAAATTCTGATATAAGTGCTCATTTCTTCAGTAATAAAGTCAGCCAGTAAGTTAAGTGCTCCTGTCAGAAGCTGTCTCTTTATTTCAAAAAAGAAGGTTTTTAATTTTGAGAATGAAATTCCATGAACAAAGCACTATTTTGGAAGACTCATCTAGACACAGTCTTCTCACAGTAAAGCTTCATTTTCTGGTTTTTAGTAAATAGGACCAAATTGTTCTCAGTTCCATAATTTCCAGCTGCTATTAAAATCAGTGGGGATTATGCACATATACCTGAGGAAAAATGTGGCTGGTAGTTCTTAGAAATGAGAGAGGAACGAATTAAAAATGGATTTTGGATTAAAAATATCAGAGAGATCAGCTGACTATGTGCTGTACAAAGGAAAAGAGCTGACTTAGAAAGCCTGAGGAATCAGGGTTATCACAGGAATTCTGACAAGGCATTTATCTATAGTGCTAGATACTGCAATTTTGACTTGCAAACTGTTAGAGAAATATAAACTGCTTTATTCCCTTGTCCCAGTTAGATTAGTCAAGTACTTAAGCACTTTATCTTTTAATTAATTGTATCAGCTAAGTGTGTATTTAAAAACTGAATTCCTGCGCAGAAATCCCCAACATATTCATCACTTCTTGTACACCTCTCTTCTCCACAGCCTGCCAAGCACTGAGTCATAGCTCCATTTTATTCTATTCTTTCCATTGCTGCACAGCAATTACACAGTCTATGAGAAAATTATATTTGTTGTTTAATCATCAGGGGGACCAGCCATTCATAAGAGAAGGAGACAGCAGTCTGTGCAGAAAGAGGATGATTTAAGGGAGGGTTGGAGAACGTGATATGGTTAAAAGTCAGCTAAACTTAGTAAATGGAAGACTCAGAAGCTGTGGTGAAAGGTCACCTCTTTTGCCAGTCTATTTCAAAAGAAAAATCGTAAATGAAGAATACAGCTGGTGTTTGCACGTTTGTTGTGCCAACCTGCAAACTTTTTTATTTTCTAAAACTTTGTTAATCTAGAAGAAACAGAAACTGCATGTGACTGTTGTTGTGGGTTTGGATTGTAAAACAAAACTCAGAGCAAGGCTTTCCTCACCACATATCGTCTCATTTGCCTGTTGTGGATGGAGCAATACCAGTGGCTAAAACATAGGAATGCTTCCAGTCAAATGACTTCTACACCTCATCCATGCCAGTGTGGGTTTGTAGGAGCTATGCTTCCCCAGGCAGCTTCACCAGAAAAGTAACCCTGAACTTCTCCCTAGTTAGCACTGCAGAGCAATCCCTCCTTCCCGAGCACTTGCGCAGAAACAGAGAGGGACATAAGAAAGTTTGGCCACACAAGGTTTGTTTTAACATATGTTAAAAATACAGAATCTGGTTTGAAAAATTCCAAGGTTGCACAAATGAAATCACAATGATCTTCTCCTTCAGGAGAAGGGCAGATTGCCTTGATGAAAACATAGGGTTTCAGGTTGTGTTTCACAGACACAAATGTTAATTCATCCTGAAACTGTTCCTGACTAGAGAAGTCAAACGCCCTCAGATAACAGCCCGGAGCTACATGCCCAAGTCATTCCGCAGGGCTGTGCAAGCAAGAGGCACGTCTTGAAAGGTCGTGCTCAGGGTGTACTTGGTCCATTATGAAGCACAGTGCAAGGACTGTAAATGACAAACAAATGAACTCTTTATCCGGACATTTCAGCGGAGCCACATCCGGGATGTGACTGCTCTCTTCAAGCCAGCACGTGCAGTTGGGACTGAGCTTGCCAGACCTGCCTGGACCCACTCCCAGATGGTGCAGCGATCACCCCTTTCCCATGCCGGGGGTGCCTGCTGCATCCCGGCGATGAGGGGCACTGGCTCCCCCCTCCCTGTGAGCTGGCCACCGGGCTGATGGATGAGGAGAGCAAGAGCTTTCAGTGCACACTGGATGGACATCCTGCCTGGGTCAAACTCCATGCCTGGGAAGTCTGCTGCACATGGGTAGTCTCTTCAGCTGCTGGTATTGTGCAGGTTTAAGGTACTAGAGGTCACACTGCTATGGCTGGTTTCCAAAAGCACCGAGTTAGGACCGGGGTCAAGTCAAACCAAAAAGGAGGCATCAGGTGACAGACTAAAGCTCTGGCAGCCAGGGGCTTGCAGTTGCAGCTTTAAGCCAAGCTACTGACTCATGCTGGATGTGTGAACATGAGCAATGCAGTTGGCTTCTTGCTACCTAAATCAGCTAAGCTGGAAGATTGAGTCATGGCTGGACCTCCCAGAATCCAGAGACGATGTCTCAAGTGACCTTTCTAGAATAAATAAGTACAAGTTTGCCCATTGCCTTTAAACTCAGCATATAAGTGTTAGCCTGTGAGAGAGTTATAGCGAAGAGGATGGGGGAAAGGATGACATAAGCTCCCCCCTCCTCAGCACACTGGGGAGCTTCTTGTAGAAATGAATGGGGCCTTTTCTCTCTTACACTGTGGGAATGCTACTTTCCAAGGAGTTTGCACTCAGCTTGCCTAAATATACACTAGCCCGTAGCACAGAACACACAAGTGTGTCCAGGACATCGGAAAGAGAAAAAACCCATAGAACCATGCAAGAACAGAGGCTGAAGGGGCCTCTGGAAGTCACCCAGGCTGACCTCTTCTCACCTCACCCCCCAAGGCTATCTTCAAAGTTAAATCAGCTGGCTCAGGGCCTCATCTAATCAAGTTTTGAATATCTCCAAAGACAAAGATTTTGTGGGCTTTTTGAGCAACCTGCTTTAGTGTTTGACCACCCTCACTGATTTTTTTTTTCCTTATGTCTAATCAGAATTTCCTTTGCTGCAACTCGGGTTTCATCTCTTTTTGTGTACCCAGGGAACTGTCTGGCTCCATCTTCTGTGTAATTCCCTTTTAGGTTAGGAAAACAGCCCTTAGCGTTGTCTTCTCCAGTCTAATCTCAGTCTCCTGCTATATAATCCAGTATGCATCCATCCCTGAAAGGGCTCACTGCTGACATAATCAACTCGGGGTCCACAAGGACCCCAGGTCCTCTCCTGAAGAGCTGCTATCTAGCCAGTCACCCCTGATCTTGTACAATTGTATGGATTTTTCTGCCCCAGGTGCAAAAACATCAGGAGTAAGTATATACCTATTGCATCGGTCAGAGGCAGTCTGCATTCAGAGCAAGCTTCTGGCAGAGTTGAGACAAGCAGTTGTTCAGGACAGCAGACTGCAGAAAGTAGCAAAGGGTCACGATCTTGATGCCTGTTTTGCTTTTACTGCCCAAACTTTGGAAACCCAGGCTTGCTGCTGCTGAAGTTTGAGACATAGATGCACATGTGGATGTGTGGATGTGTGGCTTTGGCTGGACAATACGGGACTCCTGTAACGCTATCATTGCTGCCTCGTTTCCTATGTGCCTGGTGCCAGCAGGATGAGCAAATGCAACTCTCCAGAGGTCAGCTGCTGGGACTCCATCCCAGCTCAGCTCTTCCTCCTGACAGAGGGACTCATTCTGCCCTGGGCTTACACACACCTGGGCAAGTTCTGCCCATGTTTTTCAGTTATATTACTGACATTCTTCCTGTGTAAAAATCTATTGGGCACACTATAGTGAATTAAATTATTATCATCAAACAGTGCAATAACAACATATGGATTCAATGGTAAAAAATATTCCAGATTTAAAGTCAGTTCTTCTAAATCTGCATTAAACAACCATCTCAGCAATGCTGAACGCTCAAGCCCATTAACCTTGAAAAGCGCTGCATATGCTCAACTCTCTAGATAAGCTGCGATATTTACTGAACTGTACACAAAGCGAAGCATGTAATGATGAGCTGCAGATGGAGGGTAGAGAGACTCAAAGATGCTCCTCTCTGCCATTACTACGCAGGGCATAGGGGCACTGGAATACAAGGCTCTGTCTGGTGAGTGGAGACATATTTGTTCTGTGATCACAAGGAAGGGGACAACAGGCCAGCTGGATCAAAGATTTCCTGTTTTACTGGTCTGACTGGCTCCTCACTCTCAGTGGGCTCCTAAAAACAGCCTTTGGACTACCTGTAGCTGAAGTCGCTCTTGGAATACAGGAGGAAAAGTCTGGGTATCACTGTATATCTGCTCCCCTGAAAGCTGAAATCCCTGTTTTACCCATCCTAAAATGAAACAGTCAGTGTGTTAGAAGTGGAAAAAATCTCTGGTTACTGTTGTGACCTATTACAAACTTCTATCTACGTGTCCTGTAATGATTCAGCTGTAGAGGTGGTGCAGAGGTTTGACTCCTGGCTTGTGGATGTCCTAAGTGGACACAGATCTCAGGATACGGCTTCTGCCGAGGGACATGCAGGAAACAAGTGGGCATTCAAAGACATGAGGCTGCTACGCACTTCTCTGAGAATTACAGCCAGCGTTCAGCATCCTGCTGACCTTTAAGACAGAGAGAGGAGAGTTTTAGTTGGCTCATCTGAAGCAACACAGGTGCTCATTTCTGCCGCAAAAGTCGGTGAGCGCGTCCTGCCAGCACCCGGTCAGAGACCACTTGAGGGGAGGACTGTCTGCCCACGGAGCATGAGATAACATGAAGACGCTGCCTTTCCCCGCTGGGTGCCATGAAAGTGTCCCTTCAGTTCCTCCACTTCTTTCCCCTGGAGTGTCTTGTGTAAATCAACGCTACGCTCTTGCCAGATCCTTTAAGTGTCATAGCGACGACACCCAAGTTAGATTATGAGTGCCTGGGGCAAATTCACATGAGCCTTGCTCCTAATGTGAAGTCAATTAAAATCAAGTAACGCAAGGAACACATCTGGTCCTAGATGTTCATGATAATAAAGAAAGCCCATTATGCTACTCATGCAATATAATTACTAAATAGCGATTCTTGAGATCACCACGTCAGGAAGTAGCCTGAACCACAAAATTGAGACATTTGTTTTAAGGTGGATTTCAAGCCTTTAGGGTCTGTAGATAAATAGACTGCATTTTCTGTTCAGCTTATTAAAAAGCAAGATCTTAAACACAGCATTGAGCCGTACAGTCAGTTCTGCACTTTGAACATCTCCTCAGCAACTCTACCAGAAACCATTACAAAGAAGGCACCTGTGGTTCTGGTTTGGAGGAACGACAAAATTAGGAGGAGTGTGTGGAAGGTTTAAAGCTGGGATCCATTAATTCAGTAACACAGAGCAACACGTCAACATCTTAGCGATTTGAAGCAGCTAGCTCAGCCTGATTCTTGTGAATTTAACTTAATTTGCTTACTTTGAGCTTTTTTTCTTTTTTATAACGTCTATGAATCATTGCACTGTCCAGAATGAATACCAACTGAATGCTTCCCTGGCTTACAGATAACAGAGCCCCATTGCTTAGTCAGGAAAATTATATAAGAAAATCAATGGCTTTGCTTTAGTTACAAAATAAATTTTAGAAATAACAGAGTAAGAGCTAAACAGCTGGGATGCCAGCAAAGGGATGTTTCAGTCCGCTGCCCTTTCATACTAAGAGCTTGCCTGACAGCAACTAGATAAACATGTTTCTCAGCAACACCAAATCCTAGGCAAGTCCTGCAGTCATTATTTCATCACTAAAATATTATGACCAAACACATTAGGGACATGCCTTGGGTCAGTAAGAGAGTTCCATGCACCCTTGCCACAAGCTACAGGGCTGTAGCTAGGACTGGCCTAGATCTTAAGGCCAGATGATCTTGAGAGAAAGATGCCATTAACTTGTGAAATTCTCGCAGTCAACTACAGAGTTGAATGTGGGCGTTGATAATTTTTTAGGCTGAGGCACGGTTCAGTCCTGCCCATAGACATTGACCTTGAGCAGTACATGCAGTTATTCTGAGTTTCCCAGGGCAGGTACTCCCATGGTTTGTTTTTTGGAGTGTCGTGGCATAGTGGTGGCAACGCAGCAGTACTTCCTATCCTCCTCCTCCTCCTCACTTTGTTTGATTTCAACTGCCAATATACTGCAAGAATATATCTGCAACACACCTTCTCTTCTCCCCTCTGTGGTAGGACCCTGCTAGCATTTATTTTTGTCTACACTGCTAGCAACAGCAAAGCCTGCTGTGTTGTCTCTGGCTCCTGCCCCCTCTTTGGGATTAAATGGTACTAGGAAGTTGTTCTACTTCCTCAGTACATATCGATTACAATGGGTATATTGTTCACAAGAGGTTTTCTCCAGCCTCTGTGAGTTTAAACTGTGAGTCAAAATCACCTCATACTGCATGAAACCTGGAGGAAAATACTGGGCATAGAGAGAGGAGGTGACACCACTTAGAACAGGAGCCACTGCCTCCTTTGACCCTTCCTGGGACAGGTCTGCACAAACATATATGTGAATACCAGAGTTTTTAAATTAGCAGAAAAATGGTGTGATAGAGGAGAGAACACTCCATGGGTAATCCCAGCAACTGCAGGCGCTCCTGATGCATGGGATTGCCTTTCCTTGCTGTGTAGAAAATCCAGGAAACCCTCTCTTCTTTCCTTACTCACATACAGAGTCACGTGCTCAGCTGCATGATCATACCTTTGCTATGCACACAGAAGAGAAGTAGATAAACAGTGCAGAGTAATCTACCCTAGGGCTGAAATACCTTTAAGAAAGAGGTCCAGGAGAACTAGAGTAACACTTCCCAGCATGGAAGCATTGTGAGAGTTAAGGTGAAGAGTTAAGCCTAGATGAAGCTCTGGAAACTACTTGCTGTGGACAGAGACTCTGTGAAGCGCATGAAGATACATCCATGACAAAGTAGAGCAAATCATGGAGCATTCAATAAAGATCTTAGCTGTCTCATAGGTTAAAGGAAAACCTACCATTTTTAAGTTGATTATTTTTCTAAGCAAAGACAAGCTCCAAACTTACACAGTAAAATAAATCCTTCTGTATTCTGAGTTACCTGGCACATTGTTGGTACAGAAGCTGAGAAAGGTCTGTGTTTCCCATGGCTCCACACCTCTGACAGAAGAGTGCATACAGCCTGCATGAGCAGCCTCCTCGAGCTCGAGCAGGGCTGAAGCAGGACACAGACTCATCCCTGTGCAATCCCTGGCCTTACATTGACGAGTGTAAGCCACTCCAAAGCGGCTCTTTTTTCTCATCATTTTGCCTGGATGCAACGCACACAGAAGGCACTGGATTGCCACCATCTTCTGGACTGCATAGGAGATCTGGTGTTAATATCAACAGCAAAAGTTCCCTCAGCTTGCCCTGGTAGGCTACCTGCAGCTATTGTTTGGAGTAGTCACCCCAGAAGATATATCCACTCCTGCTGTAGTTGACCTCATTGAGGCCAACCATGGCATTACCTTTCACCATGAGGTCATTAGCATTTCAACTGAATCACCTACCCTTTTTTAACATAAGTCACTGAGAAATCGTGGTTTGGTAAAATGTTCAGTCACAACAGACGTGGGCAGAGTTTGGATTAGTCACGTAGGATGAAAAGGCTTCGTCAGCCACTCACCCTTAGAAATGACATTTCCATACAAAATAAATTCAATTTTAAAAGCAATTGATTTCTTATATATGAAGGAAAGCCTCCTTCTAACTGAACTTTTGTTCATCGTGAGCACCAGTGAAGCCTTCACTGGAAAAGCAACCTGCTTCATGCCCAGGGCAGCAAGCATCTGTCTTTGAGAAGACTTCTGCTACCTTGTAGTCATCTTCTGCTTCCAGTGGGTCTGCACGGGAGAGGCGAAAGGGAAGGAAATGGTCAGTTCCCTGACACTAACCCAGAAGGAGCCGCCATCTGAGGGAAGCAACAACTGAGCTACTGGAGATCAGTCCCAAAGAGTGGTTATATCCCCACGATTTTACGCACATGTTCCCTTTAGAGGAAGCCCAGAAAAATACGTTGGGCTTCCCAAGGACAACAGGCTTTTTTGGAGGAATGGTAGGACTCATGGGAAACAGAAACAAGCCTGAACACACAAACACACACCCTTAAATCTTGATGCCCAGGTTGATGCATGACTGAAAACGGACATTTGCACTGCTGTACTCAAAAACAGAGGAAGTAATAAAAAAAAACCCACAAAACAATCAAGAAGTTTCGGATGACATCTTGACTGAAGTATTTGCCAGCTGTCACTAAATATTGGAATAATTGCTCCTTGCACGCTTCAGGTACAAACCCTACCCAAAATGAGGATGCGAGCAGGGGCTGCAGAGTGTGATGAGGCACTAACCTCCAGCAAGTGTGTCCACCCAACCTCATTGCCTAACACAGAGATCACGGCACAGGGGCTGTCATTCCTATTTCCGAGCACCTCTACATCACAGCAGCTCCCGCAGTGGTGTGATGCCAACTCATGCCCTGGGGGGAAGCAAATTTGATGGTTTCCACACAGGCCATGTTTGTAGCCCACATCGACAATCCTGGTGTGGACCACGGAGGAATTTCATCCGATCAGCGGCTTTTGTTGCAGAGGTATCTAAGGCTCAGCTTTAAGTGGAATTTAACTGTGTCTCCTGCCATTAAAAAAAAAAAAAAACGAAACCAAAAAAAAACAAAAAGAAAAAGGACTGCATGAACTTTGCAGGTGATCACTGCAAGCTGGATCCTGTGAAGAATTCACCAGAGGCAGGTGGACACCTATAAAGTAAAATCATGGCTGGGATCTCACTCATTGTGACCCAAATATTCAGCTAAAATGTTTCGAATGAAAAAGTTAGTTGGCTTGCAGTCATCAGTCCACTGCGGATAGAGGAGAATCTCCAGTGGGAAAAAGAAGCTTATTAAACAGATGCTACAGAATACAGCAATATGGGGCAGAAAGGAAAACGATATTACAAAATTACTTCTGTCTCAGATACCCCATACAGTTTTATTAAAGTCAACAGGAATTGCACACATGGTTCCAGGAGCAGGCACAGCCCATCAACAGAGCGTTAAAGCACAAGCTATGGGGAAAATCAAAAGGTTTGAACTCTAGATGGCCAAATAATCACAGGCCTCGCTGCTTTTTACAAACAGTCAGACTTGCACATCTTAAGTGTGCAAAAACCCAAGCAGGACACCTCAGAAGAACAAGAATTTTGCACTGTTTCCTACATAGAGAGGTGCAGCAGACACCTCACAGGCAGTCCCTGGCTAAGGAAACAGTTTGGCACTTCCTCTGCTAATGGAAAAAGTAACTATGTAGATGCAAGCAAGCCATAAATAAAGCTTGGTGAGATTTCTGCACCTCAAACAGGGAAGTCTTATATTTCATGCAGTGATATTAGATTGCTTTATACACTTTCTGTTGTTTTTTTTTTTCCCCACACCAGCTGACGTATTAATGGGACTTTTGAATTTAAACACCCATGGACTATGCTGAGTGACCGGTCTGCATTAAGTAATGGTCATGCGTCGTGGCAAACTCCACAGTGCTTTGCAAGATCAGCTGCACAAAGAGATCCTTTCACTTACCACTGAAACGCAGCCCTCTTGCACTTCAGCTGCTTGCAAGCAACGTTTCCTCATGACCTCGGACAAGAAATGAAACGCACTTCTGCAAATCTGCCCATAGAGCTACCAGCATCTCCCCAAACCACCGCACAACAGGAGAGCTGTGAGACCACAGCGTGCTCCTAGCCCACCCCCATGGCGAGTAATGCCACCCAGCACTACCTACAACTAGGTCACATCACCTCATGGCTGAAGATGATGAGATCATGCTCAGCTGACACATCGTAAGTAGTGAAGCCATTGAGAGAGCTTAGATTCAGGGTCCTGGTTAGATACCTGTTTGAAGAACCACCTTTGTGCTCTGCAGGTAAACAGTGGCCCAGTGAAAGATCTGGGAGAAAGAGACAGGGATTACATGCCTCTCTCTCTCTCCCTGGAACAGAAACTGGAATAGCCTTAAGCTTTCCACACTGTACAAAATGACTTCATGAGTCATTCTGTGCTCCCTTTCAAGGACTCCCACCTATTCATGCAATGAGAAGAAAACAGAAGTTCTCACTATGGTTTAATGATGTCATTGCACAGCTAATTTGTTTGCCACAAATCCTTGCAGGCTTTAAATTTGCCATCTAAGTTCATACCAGGTTTGTCATTTACACTGTTGAAAGGCAACACCGACTCATACCAGTCGGCTGAGTGTGTCTCAAATGGAAGACTCCAGACATGTGATAAAGAAAACGTCCCATTGACACAGGAAACTTCTATTGCTACGGGATTTCTTGCCTCTGGCATAAAGAGTTTCTTCCTTGGGAGGGTAGTGCAGCACTGGAATGAGGACCCAGAGACACGGTGGCATCTCCAGCCTTGAAGGTTTTCAAGACTTGGCTGTACAAAGCAATGTCTGATGTGACCCAACATTGATGACATTTCAGCTTTAAGTGGGAGATCAAACTTGAGCCCTTTGCAACCAACATTACTGTGATCCTGTGAGCTCTTCCTGCAACCTCAGTATATGTCTGATGCAAAGAATTTTCCACAATAAAAATGAGAGGGCATGCAGATTTGCACAGGATGAAAGTATACTCGATCTTTAAATGATCTTTAAATTAAAATGATGGGCGTTTGAGAGGGACACATTAATGGACTCATGCAGCTGCGCACAATACTGAAGGCTATTTAGGGGCAGACCCTGAGAAGACCCTGACTGCTCCCACATGCAGTGATGCCAGCTCTCTTACTAAAGAAAGGAATGTCAGAGAGGGACAGTTGACCTTTAAGACGCCAGCACAGTTGTGTTAAATTTCCCTTTGCAGTGAGAAGCCAGTCAAATGTCACCATTCATTGTAGAACTGGTCAAAGCACAGGGCAAAGCTGCTGCATTTTTCACACTAGAGCTTTGAAACAAGCCATTTTTATCTTTCATCTCTTGTTCAGGCCAGCAGTTTTAGCACAAAGTCTTCCTCCGCAAAGTAAATTGAGCCGTAGAGACTTGTACTCATCTTTTCCAACTTCACGTGCTTTAAGGTTTTCATTAAGCAGAAAATATCTGCTTAATGATGCAGATTCTGATTCTGTCCGTGATGGAGATAACTGCCAACACCAAGTCACATGTTATTTCACATGATGATGGGCACTGTCACCTTAATTTGGTTTCATATACCACAAATTGATTTCTTTGCAGGAGAGGAACAGTTGTTCAGCGTTGCATACTCTTTCATGTTAGAGCTGTCCCTTTTACCTTCTCATTCAAAAGTATCCTCTGTTAACCCAGGTTATGAATCAAGTCTCATATTAGTCTCACCACACTGCTCTGCATCAGCGTGACTAATGCTTGCCCTTTAAACACCCTGTGACACTTCTACCAGATTTCTCTGGTACTGAGCAAATTCAGTTTGGGAAAGGCAAGCCTGAGTAGCCCTCACATCATAAAGCTCTTGACTACTTGTTTGGTTCCCTTCTCATTCAACTCTAGGGTTATTTAGGTCCAGCAGCTCCCAAAAACTGATGGAGAGGGGATTCTTGCAGTTCTGTCAGTAGGACAGCAGCAGGGAGCCCACGGCAGCCTACCCTGGGGTCCTGCAAGCCACGGCACGGGGAGCAGGGCTGCTGCAGTTATGAATCTCTCTACGCTGCCCAGATGCACAGAGGCAGCTCCTACCAGGCTGAAATGGTATTTTGCTGAGTGTGGAGCACGCATCCGTGGAAATCCAACAGGATCTGTATTTCCTGAGGGAAACAGAACAGGACTTGGATGCAGATAAATCCTGTAGATGTTCTTCAGCCTCTGACTTTTTATTTCATTAACAAATAAATCTAATATTTTTTTCAAAAATATTCTTGTATTAGTTTATTTTCTAAAAAGCAAAGTCTGTCTTTGTGGTGGCTCTGAATGACCTCAAAATATGAAATGTGGATGCCTGATGCAGAAACAGTTGAAGTTTGCCAAGCATCTGGAACTACAGTTTTGAGCTTTAGTTTCAACGAGTTCCCAGCCTGTGATATTGATTTAATTGTCAGCATTGTTAGCATCGTTAACAATTTCACAGCTCAGAGAAGGGATAAGAATTATAACATTGAATTGTTCTGCTAGTCCTCAAAATGTGAGTTTATGCGTGTGTAGGGATAGAAAAAAAGAGGAAAATTAAATAAACCATATAGGCTACCACCATATTTATAAAGAGTTCAGAGGGTGATCAGTTTACTTTTCTGTAAGGAATTTTCTACAAAGAAGACGCTCAACATTTAAGAAGCTGGCTTTTAGGCAGCTTTGCCATTCATAAAGTCTGGCATGAAGTGAAGAGTCTCAGCAGAGGTTAGGAACCAACAACTTCAGAGTGGGTGGTAAAATTAGACAAAATCAATCTTTCCACCCCTCACTGCAGACACAGCAGCAGGTGTGGGTGGGGACTGAAGGTGCACTGCAAAGGAACACAAACAGCCTAAAAATAACACCTTCCAAGGAATAATGATATCATATCTTGTTGCCAACACTTGACATAACGCTCATGCTGTCTGCAAAATCGTTATGTTCCAAGCAACCCCCCCTGAAGCCTTGAAAAGAATAGGCACTGAGAAAAGAGACAAACTTTCCTTTTAAATTTCCTTCTGTGTGGAACTGGCTCAGTTCTAAAGTAAAGCACTATGGAAATAGCCAGGCCCTATTGAAAATTTCTAAAAAGGGATAACGTCACCTCCAATTATTTTGCCATGTACTGAAAATATCTTGATCTTAAAATATCTTGAGAAAGACCCTGAGACTGAAAAAGCAATGCCTTTGCTCTCTCCATGTGTCAGTGGTGCTTCTTGTCCCTCACTTTGTGAACTCCAAACTCAAAGAAAAATCTGTAAGAAAAAAGAAATGATGACAAAGACCTCAATACCCTGAGAATCATCACTCTGCTCCTCAAGGAATGTCACTGTGAAAATGGCGACACTGATGTCAACTCAGAAGAAGGTGGCAACAATTCTATCCTGTGTTTTGGTGCTAGCAGATATCACAGTGAAGAAATGTAAGCTTATTGATTTCTGCTACACTGATGGTGTGTGATACCATCTTATCTGTTATATGCATTAGTGAATGTGGTTAAAAACCAGTGTATTTTCACAGCATCCCTTCTGTAAGATGGGTTATTATTCAGTTCCTACAAGGCCAAGAGCAAATTGTACTACCATGACCAGATTACAAAGTCTTAAATCTTTCCTGTGATGTAGCAGCTCATCCTCAGCTGTACGTGCCAGCAGCACACCTACTGATCTGCCTGTAGTACATCCGATCTTTTTCTTTGGTTAAAGACGATCTTTTACGTACACCGAACTATGCAAAACATTGTGCGCAATCTCATACCTATCTTCGCCTATATCTACCTTGCCAAATCTCTATCAGGAGAATTTTATAGTGTTCAGAAATGTGTTAACTGGATCACAGGAGACATAGAAAGTGAATCTTTCTATAACTTTTTGAGAAACAGCCTGATAAATGCATGTGTTTTCACAGGGAGAAACTGAATATGCCTTTTCTCATTGCTTGGTGGGTATGTATGTGCATGGTGAAAGGGACATCGTCAGTCAGAGAGGGCTGTGTCTGGCCTTACACAATATATTAATCTAATGGTCCTCCTGAATCCTCTGGACATAGCCTGACTACCTGAGTATGCAAGATCGAGATAAGACAAGGCATAATGGCTTTAAACTGAAAGAGGATAGATTTCTATTAGGTATAAGGAAGAAATTTTTTACATTGAGGGTGGTGAGGCACTGGCACAGGTTGCCCAGAGAAGTTGTGGATGCCCCATCCCTGGAAGTGTTCAAAGCTAGGTTGGATGAGGTTTTGGGCAACCTGGTGTAGTGGAGGGTGTCCCTGCCCATGGCAGTGGGGTTGGAACTAGATGATCTTTGAGGTCCCTTCCAACCCTAACCATTCTATGATTCTATGATTCTACGATTCTATGATTCTATGATCTTCATAAGGCTTCACGGCTTTTCCTTTGGCGAGCAAGAGCCCTGGCTCCTATCTTATGAGTTGTGAGCTGAAGTACAGAGACACTTCGGTAACAGTTAATAGTTACAGAGGAAGTCATAGAAAAGTGGAACTGAATCTGACTAAATGAACCCAGCGTCCAGATCACGAGGCACAGCCCTAAAGAGCTTACACTGCTCGTAGCAAAACAAGCGAGGATGACAAATATTTATGTAATGGGTATTCGGAATGCAAATGGTATGCATTGGGTAATGCAGTGCAAAAGTTCCCTGTGATTAACAGTGGGGTTTGCTTAAGGGCATACGGATATGCATCCCATAAGGTAGCACTTACCACAATTTTATTTCACGTGCGTTCCCTCATCCCCTGGTGTGCCCCCCCAGGCACATCTGACTGTCACTATAGAGCTAGCAGGTAAAATAAAAGCTCAGCCTCTCGCTGCCACTCCATTCAAGGAAATTGTTTGGATTTGGTCCTTGGGTTTGCTTGTTTTCAAAATGATGATGAGACTGTTATTGGAAAGATGAGTCAGTTAAATGAGTTTTGTCATTCTGGAGGCGAGAGTTACTGGCTGCTTTTTAAAAAAATGTAACCCCAAGGGGCCTCAGGGCAGCCTCTCAACCAAGTTTTGCCTCCACACTCTAACATTATTCTCGAAAAAGACAAATATCCTGAGCCATCTGGTGTCTGTGTCTGTGTTTAATAGACCTTTCTCTTGCCTCGAGTAAGAGGGTTTCGTTTGATCAGAAGCGGGTGAACCATAAATATATGACACTAAACTGTTATATTTCACAGTAAAAGAGTAGATAAGCGGCAGCATATTTGGGCGCAAAGTAATGCTAAATTTGGCTGGTGTGCTTTGCTATTTCCAATCGCCACAATATCAGCACGTGATACGGCAACACTTCCTTTCCCTCCAAACAGCCCTCCGGAATCTGAGAAAAAGGAAGCAGTTAAATATCAAATGAGAGAAATTACTTCTTAAGTGGGTATCATTTTTAAACTTCATGCTTTTAGACTATTAGAAGAGTGTTCTTGGACTGGAGTTACAAGACTGAATGCAGTTATGCTAAAATGGAAATGCCTAGATTTTGAAAGTTTTATGACAGTGTAGCTACACAGATTTTTGAACATTGGCACTGGCTGCATCTTCTTTTTTTCCTTGCTCTTACACACATAAGCGCAAAAGCCTGTGCCTCTGCTGCAAAATCTCACGTGGAGAACTGTGTGTGACTTCAGGCTCCCCAGTACAAGACTGGGGATATACTGATATACTGGAACGAGTCTTGCAGAGCACCACCAAGGTCCCTGGGACTGGAGCACCGGTTGTGTTTTGGAGGTGCGCAGAGATGTCTTTCCATTTAAATTATTTTATTACTCTATCCTTTTGCCCCTCTTTTTCTTCCTCTGTGGCTAGTACACACCATCCTGGTACAGTATTGATTTCATCCCACTTTTGCAAATAAGGATGTATAGACCAGACCGTGATTTGACTTCACCAGGTTTCTATGTGTGGTGTGAGATAGTGGTTTCGTATCTTAAAAACTGAAACTTGGCCCCTATATTGGCAGAGAGGGCTTGGTAAAAGCCTGTGCAGAAGTTTGCAAAGGTCAGGGAGGCTTTCTTGCTGGGACTGCCAATTCAGAGCCACTAGCTTCCTTTCCCATTGCAGAGCTTCATCTAGCACCACTATCTTCTAAGATCAGGTGGACTGGTTTCCCCAGTCCTTCCAAAGTTCCCGTGTACAGTTTGTCCAATATATATGAAAGACATTTTATATCAAAACAGGTCATAATCAAGCTTTCTTGAGCATAAAAATTATCTCCCCTGACTTTGTTCTGCTTTTCTCCTTTACTCCTCTTTACTTATTAATTCTACTTTCTGCAACTTTCTTTTTCACTCTCCCATTTTTCTTTTTAAGATTTTTTCTGTATTTACTTATTCTTTGATCTCTAAGAACATTTTCTTAACCCTACTACTCTACAAGACCCCTTTACTTCTAACTGTTTCTGATTTTAGCCTCTTTCTTCACCACTACAGTTTCTGCTCTTATTCTTTCTTCTCTTCTCCCTTTTTGAAAATAAATAACCATATCTTAAATCCCCTTTCCCATCTTCCTCACCCTTTCATGTTTTCTCACCTGTGACTACTGTCTCCTTTTGTGCTCCAAACCTTTTTTCCTTTTACATAGCTTCCCCATCACTCCATACTCCAGGCTGTTTCTCCACTATAATTTCTCAGCTGTCTTTTCCCTGCCATTCACTGTGTCCCTGAATAACTGGCCAAGAGTGTGAAGTTTTTTCCTCTACCCTCTTCCCTGGAAAACTGTGCAGAGAAAAACTCGTACCTTGTCCCACCTGTTGGTATTTAGCTATATGACACTATTCTTTTGCACTCAAAACGCTTCCAAATTGTGAGTGAAGTTGCTAAGACATCTCAGAGATCCTTCCCCTTTAGGAAACTCTGCTGTGTCTCTGTTGCAACTTTCTTTCTCTTTTTCTACCTACACTGGTCTTGCCAGACAACCTAATGAGATGGAATCTCCATCTGTCTCCTCCTTTCAGAAGCTGTTGCTGACCATGTTCCCAGTGGCCACCTTTAAATAATAATTATTTAAAGCCTTCCCAAAGACTCCAGAGCAAACCACACAGTCCTCCCTCCCTAAAATACAGTACCAACATCTTGAAGTGGGTTTTCCCCAGACAAAAGATGAAAACACTCATCTCTCTGTTTTCCTGCGGGACAAGCCAAACGCGGCACTTCTGTGCGTGGTGTTCCCAGGGAGGGGCTCAAACCATCCTTTCCGTATAAGTCACATCTCAAATGTTTTTTGTAGCCAGTCACTTACGCATATTTCCAGAAAAGCACCTCAGAACATGAGAGAAAAAACATCAGAAAAAAATAAGCATTTGAGAGCTGTGCTTTGCTCCCTATCCAAGGTTAATTTTTGGGTTCTCTGAAACTACAGACAGATGACAAGAAACACAGAATATTGAGAGAGCGTAATAATCTTGTGCAAACCTCTCACACCCACACACTCTCCCTTTTCTGGGTCTGGCTGACTCATATAAGTCAACTTCAGGGAAAAAATTACTTTAAAAAAGCACTCCCTCCAGCAAATAATCTCCCCTGGATATAGGGAAGGCGCTCCTTTGATCTCACCTTGCTAGGACACCCAAAACAGCACCGGCAGGTACAAATGCAGAATTAGGGAAAGAAAGCTTCGCTCAGTAGCTGATCCCTCTTTCTCAGATGTATTTGTTTTAACACAGCAGTCAGGGTTCAGTGGCTGCAGTAGGATTAGAGCGTGGCTTGAGAGTAAAGGTTCAGGGGAGTTTGTAGACCATCTGCTGTGTACATTTTTATGCCAGCTGTCTTATTCTTTACCCACTCTGGCAAGATCTATGAGCGAGTTCTCTTATACCAAGTGTGAATATTTAACTTGCTGGAAAACTTCGTTAAAATTTGTTTCCATCACTTAAGGAACAAGGCATCACTTTGAGCCTGATGAGCCGCTTTCTGTCAGCTCCTACCCAATGGTTTTACATTAAAAACCCAGGGATAATATTTCTGCACAATGAGGGTACATGCACCGAGGATGGGTGCTGGGATCACCAAACCAACTCTGAAAACACCAGATCTGGAGGCAGGAACAGGGTAGCTACACCTGCAACATTGCTTCCAAAAGATGGTCAGGAGACCTTGGAGGTAGGGCTGCAGGTGCTCTGCTTCTGGGACTCAAGCTAGTGTCCCCCCTTGGCATTGCACTGGTCCCTGTGCACAGACCTACACAGGGATTTTTAACACCATGCACAGAACAGACATGCCCTCAGGTGTATCCAAACCCCTTGGCAAGCTCTCTTCCTCTGAGGTGAAAATTCTGGTAAATCCACATGTGTGACCTCTGATTTTAAGGAAAATACCAGGATATATTCAGGAGAAGCTAATAGTAATCAGTGACACAGACCACCATTTAATTATATTGTGAGAGATTCAGGGGAAACTCTCAATGAAAGTAGACTTCGTTGAAGTCTTTTCAAAGACTGTTTTCTCTAGCAACCACAATGAACTTTGCAGGGTAGAAAAGACAGACTTTCTTTTGCAGGAAAACACAGCTTTCAATTAAGAGAGTATCACTGTCATACAGATTTGGACATGAAAACGACAAATTGCTTTCCATGTTCATTTCTTAGTAACGTCTGGCATCCACCTCTGTGTTTCCCTGCAATAATGGAGATAATTGAATTTCCTCTGTGCAAGTGGGGTAAACTGAAATTGTGGATTGGAGCATCTTTTCCTTACATGGCCCAAAGTTCTGGCAGAAAGCATCTGATCAGGAAGGCTAGGACGAGATGGGTGTATGTCTTGCTGCATTTCACCCACACGAGTGAAATACCAATTCCAGTGAATTCAGTATCCAAGAGTTCGATAGCACCAAGATGTCAGGTCCGATTTCCTGCTCGAAGCTTGATGATTCCTCATCAACATCATTGTCAGTAAGTATTTACTGGCAAGCACATCTCACAGCCAAATTCACAAGAACAAACCCATTACTGTGTCACCATTCCTGTCTTACCAATTTTCATTACCTGACTTAGGTGCCTAAATTAGAAAACCAGACTCCCTAACTCCTTGGCAGTCAATGGAAAGGGAAAAGTCACTCCCAAGGACAACTCAGAGTAAGGAACTAGTACTTGGGTGTGTTATTCTCCATTAATTGTATAGGAAGATGAAGCTCTTGTTCAGACGTCTGCACTTAGGTTCTGTACTTCTCTTCTCTCTGCTTCTAATTTCTTACCTGGAGAAGAAGTCTCTGCAATGCCAACAACCTGACAACATGACTGCTCTAAACCATCGAGACTGAAAAATAATTTTAAAGAAGTAAGACTATTTTACAGTTAAAGCTAAAACTCTTGTCAGTAGTGATGCTTCCGTTCACATCTTCAGCAGCTCTCCTGCAGACCGGCAAAGCACAAGGTCTGAAAAACTGCCAAATCTTTCTCTCTGTGGTAAGATAGGAGAATCACCACGGAGCCTTGATCATGCTCTATGCAATCAACACGGTACAGCTGAGCTTAGCTTGGAATTGTGCATCCCTCATAACTTGTCTGTATCCCTCGTTTATACCCAAAACGGATTGCTTTAATTAAACATTCAGATAGAACAAGGAAAAGACAAATCAGAAAAAAACAGAGTTTATAGTAAAATCATGTATGCCTTAGCTAGTGGACAACTGTATTTAATTAACCAGTTGCTAAATATTAAGAATACCATCTTGCCTGTTAATTGCTATATTTTATCCAAATAATTCTATCAAATATATTTATCATTGAGAGAGTCTGGACTGTAAAATCAATATGGGATACTATGAGCAGAAGTATTGCTTGCAAAAGTATAGAAGAGGCATTGAAATCTTGATATTTTTTTTTCCTTCTGGGAGAAATTTTCCTTCATAAAAGCTATGAAGGAAAAAGAAAAATATCACTATTCCATTTTAGAAATTCCTGGGAATCAAACCCACTATTTTACCCATGATTCTGTCAGGAAAAAATTGCTAGAAGGACTCTATAACTACATTTGCACTAAAGCAATTGGGGAGTAGCTATTTTGTCTGCAAGACAGAAAATAGTTCTCTGCTTAGGAGATGGTTTTCTGTAGAGGTTAAGCATTATTTTCCTGACACTTTTGTAAAAGGACAATTGGAGAAAATGATTAACATATAAAGTAAGATGAATAAAATGTTGTGGATTTAATTTGGGTTGGGAGTATACCAGAGGTTCTAAGCAAATAAAAAAACCTAATCACAATGATTTTACCAACCAGAAGTAATAGAAATCAAAAGAACTTGGTTAAAGTTAAAATGAGGAAACATATTTAAAACACTCTGTGCCAATCTCCCAGCAAACATGATGAAGGAAACAAAATTTCAGATGCAACTTAATTTGCCACAACCAACCATATCAATACATCAGTGACCACGAGAGAAAAGAACATTTTCCTTTTAATTATACGGTCATCACACACAACTTTGGTCTTCATTAAATCTCTAGAAGAAGATACACTTGGTAAGTTTGCATTAAATGGCACTCTGTTAATCACTATTCTTATTCTTGAAATACTGTGACTACTCACAGTTTTGTAAGAATGACAAAACCCAGGATAAGAGTTTCTACACCTGCAAATCTCCGAAGTCCAGGAGATAGCACTGACATGAAAAAGCAGAGGCAGATGGGATGAAAAACACTGTACTTCCAACCAGTGTAATGCACGCAAGCATTTACAAACAGTCTAAGTGCAAGACCATTTCTGCATTCGAGCACACCCGTAGTGCAAAACCTGGGGTGAAGGAGGAAGCCATGAAACCAGTGAATGCAGACCTGTAACGATTCCTTTCAAAGTGAACAACACCTACTTGCGTCCAGTTCTGGAGCCCCCAACATAAGAAGGACATGGACCAGTTGGAGAGGGTCCAGAGGAGGGCCACGAAGATGATAAGAGGGCTGGAGCACCTTTCCTATGAGGACAGGCTGAAAGAGTTGGGGCTGTTCAGCCTGGAGAAGAGGAGGCTCCGGGGTGACCTTATAGCGGTCTTCCAGTACCTCAAGGGGGCCTACAAGAAAGATGGGGAGAGGCTGTTCAGGAGGGCCAGCTGTGATAGGACAAGGGGCAATGGTTTTAAAATAGAGGGAGGTAGATTCAGGTTGGATATTAGGAAAAAATTTTTTACCATGAGAGTTGTAGAACACTGGAACAGGTTGCCCAGAGAGGTGGTGGATGCTCCATCCCTGGAGACGTTCAAGGCCAGGTTGGATGAGGCCCTGAGCAACCTGATCTAGTTGGAGATATCCCTGTTCCTTGCAGGGGGGTTGGACTAGATGACCTTTGAAGGTCCCTTCCAGCCCTAACCATTCTATGATTCTATGATTCTATGATTCTACTCCCACCGAACAGGATGTCTGGACATTGTACCCCAGTCACTTCCGGATGTTGTACCAAAGCTGTAGGTAGACACCATAGCTCTGAGAAGTTTTGACCTACACCAGGAACCAGACAGGGATTGACTTCAGGACCAGAGAATGAGAGAAACCCCCAGGTGGAGGACTCCTGACTTTCCTTTTACAGTTAGAATGCAACCCATCCACCTCTTTCAGGCTTCTGTCTTCAATGCAGATTAAAATGCACTCAAGAAGTGTCCGTTCCTCTCCATTGTCTATAAGGAAACCTAGAGTGCCTGGTTGATACGCAGAATACGCACAGCATTGCCAAAGGGACACCTGTCAAAACGTCCATGGAGACATGACCTTCACAGGCATCAACCATTCCTATTCATTACTCAAGGGGACTGCCCACTGTCTGCCAGGTTAAGGAGCTACATCAGTTTTTATCGTTTTTTTTTAGGCAGAGAATCTACAAGAAATAGAAGTTTTTCAGGAACAGTGGGAGGATAAGTATACGTTTAAAATAGTAACGAATGAGGAAATGAGTCTCATATGTCATGCTAACTGTGAACTCATTCATTCAAGAATTCTAAAAAAAATGCCACTTCCCTTCCTCACAATGAAAATAGTCTCCAAAGCACTTTGAAATCCCAAATCCAGATATAACAAAGACAAAGAAGTATGGCGTTTGCTCATATTTCAACTGAATTGATCAGAACTTATTTAGCCCTTTTGCACTATAGCAATTAATATAAAAACTTCAAAAATGGAACAGAGAAGGTAACTTCTATTAGCTTTTAATTATCTTCTTACACAAAATAAAACAAATATTACCTTTCATGTGTTTTTAAAGGGCAAAGGATAGGGAAAAAAAACAAAAAAAAAGCATAGAAAAATATAGAAATATCGTGTACAGCTGCATTACATCATCTCAGAATATTGTCTGAGGGTGACAGACTGGAGCCATAAATAATATGTTTCAAAACCTTCTGTGGCAAATGACTTCAATAAGTTGGATGCTAAGTGAAGAAAATATTACAGCTGAAAGACCATATAGTGGAGATGGAAATTGTCACCATATAAACAGATATTAAGCTGAAAGCCAGATTAAATAATTCATTCTATGGAATTTATTTATTTATTTTATAACAAAGAATACTTAATACATGAAACAAAAAGTCTTCTTTTGGTCTCTGACAATACATGTGCATGCTTACATCCTCCAAAGAAGAGGAAGAAGACCACCAGGTGCAGGCAGGCCTCGTGATCCCTGTGTGGACCCTCACAGGTACCTGTCGCCATTTTGATTGTAATTAACCTGACTGCAAATCCTCTGTTGCTCTTCTACACATCAGACAGTTCTTCTAAGTCCTCTTTAAAGTCAGTGACAAAACAGGCACTTTTTGGGTGTATCTTGATCTATCAACAGTCAGGTGGCAAATGTTGGGATACAAGCAGGCAGCATTCCATGACAAATGTCATGTTAACGTGTTTATTAATGTTAAATGTTTACTAATGATATCTATGCTCTTCTCAGAACTTACTGATCTCAAGTAGTCCTAAGTAGGTATCAGAGGTAAAGGATGAAAACTCCTGCTCAAGGGGGCTGCAGATTAGAGCCGTCTCTACTCATAAATTATGGGTGCAGCAGTGAACACCCTTATTGAGAAATGAAAATTGCTGTCACAGCTAACAACCTGGCTCAACACTTTTTGGAAAAGTGCTACTCCACACTGAAGAGACATTGCTTGGAAATGAGTGAGAACCCAACGCGTACAAACACAACTTCTCTGAATGTGAAAAAAGGTAACTTTATTCAGCATTTTGAGTGATGAAGTAATGAAAATGCACATACACATATGAAATCATGACATGGCCAGACATTGAAAAAAACAGTCAACGAGATAGTAACAAGGAGCTGAGACAATATTAAGATTGTAAAGAAATTCACATGGTACTATCAGGAGAAACTACCAAAATATTTCATAAAAGGGCCCATAGACCATGGGTGGGCTCCACTCAGCACCCCGGGGAATGGACCACAGGGTTCTGCTGCACCCGGGCCAGAAGAAGGATCATACACTGTGGAAAGTCTGAGTGGGGCAACGCTGTGAAAGTCTCATGCCTCAGCGCTTGAGACCAGGAGGTCTGTGCAATGTCATCTGCAACCACTATAAAGCCTCTTGGCACAGTCATGTAAATAAGAACCAGATCCTCTGATTTCAAAATCAGTATTTTTTCAAACATAACGAAGACTCTCTGTGGGAATTACTGAGTCCACGATAGCTGTGCTGTGGTAAACACAAGCTACTTTGAGTTATTGACTGCATAAACCCATAGGAATATATCTATATTTTTAAATAGATGCTATGTCTCCAAGTAGCATAATGGTTCAGGAGAGTTCATTTTCGTTTTCCACGTGGAAAATAAATTCACTCTGAGAGTGAGATTTAAGTATGGAGAGGACTGAGCAAGAGAGTGAAAAATAAGTAAGACTCCCGTGATTTAACTGTGGGGTGATAGCTACAACCCTGTAATTAATCTACCTAATAAAATAAGAGATAAAATCCCATATACTTTTACCACCCAGAGATACAGCTTTATTGATGTACCAAAGCCTTTTTCTGTACCACCTACCTCAACTTTCATGACTCGAGTTTGCCACACAGCCCAAAATGTGCGTCCATTGCTAATATAGTGATGGCAAATAGAGACCACCTGTTGTAGAGGATCAAGGGGAAGAGGATGATTTCCTCAGGAACAAGACTCTTCCTTCTAAGTATTTCAGGGAGAATGTACAACATACCCTTCATATTTACCCTTTAAAGCAGATCAGGAATTAGTATCTCTGAAAAACTGCACTTAATGTTTTACTGCTTAAAAAAATGGCTGAAGCAATTCTCAGTTGATTGAGGTTATTTTGTGGAAAATGACAGCAGATTTTCTCATATTTAGAGGATTAATTGCATTTTTCCGCTTTCTGCACTGATGACTGCTCGATGCCCTGTTACTGGGTTATCAGGAGGCGTTCGCTTGCTGTTGTCCATTCCAACAATGTCACATCCACTTTCCATCTCCTCGAGTCAGGTCGGATGGGAAGGTGAGTCAGTAACGCCATTAACTAGCAGCTTGCTCACTCACAATAAGTACCATTGCAAAACCAGAGGAGTGTTTTATTGCTCTCAAACGTACAAATACACTGGTACTAAATTAGGGAGCATTGCTTCAGTTTGGCTTTTCTTACCCACAGTGGACAGAATTAAGACTACAGTATTTTAGGGAAAAGAAATTACCAGAAAACTAAAACTCTTTCCTCTACACACACGACTAATTAAACAAGTTAGTAGATATGTATTCAGATCAGCAGGGAAATTATTTGCTCTTATTTCTTATACTTGTGGAAGACAAAGAAAAAAATAATAGTTTTAGGGCAGCACGGTCTGAGACATTTGAAAAGGGAGTTTAAACTTAGAACAGCATAGACCAGTAGTTGGCAAACAGTGGTTTGACCAGTGAACCAGTGAAACACTGTAGCTGACAGTATTTGGACTGAGATATAAAGCTAAAAAATCCTGTAACGGACAATCCTTAATAGTGTACCTCCAGGGGAAGTGTCTTTCTGACCCTAAATAGGAAGTGGCTGACTTTCACCCTGGAACATGAAGTTTTATAACTTCTTTCATGTTATTTTCTATTTAAGGTAGCAGCAGAAATTTTTATTCGACTCCTCCTAAAACTTTTGCCTGAGTAATGAGTTCTGAAAGTCTGTGTGCTTTTTGGAGAGACACATTTAATCAGTTTGAGGTGTATTGCCATTTTAACCTCACTGGGAACTCCCTTGAGCTCATGCTTTTGCAGAACCTAAGGAAAAATTTGCATATACCTACTGTATCATGCCTTGTTTATTTCTTCACAGCATCTAATAGCCTGACCTTTCTGTCTCTGCCTCACGCAGCAGCTTATTTTCGTTGCTTCCTCTAAACCTTTCTCTGCTGTATTCTTATTTCAGAGAGTATCAGAGTTCAATGCAGTGACTCCAGCTATATCACTTTCCAATGAGGTTTTCTAAAATGCTGCAGGACATAGTCTCCCCTTCCACTAAGATAAGACTCCTTGGCAGACTGTCTGCAGGCAACAAAAATGTGCCTGGAAAAGTGAAAAAGTGGTCTAAGAGGTGTGTGTAAGACTATATAACAGGTTGTCTGTCTAACAGCCCACAAGTCTGGGCCTGCAGGGATTTGGGGGTTACCCTTGTGGTACGTGTAAATCAATCCCAAGAGAGGCATTGACTGATTCTGCAACAACATAGCATCGTAACGTGGTCTGCATTAGCCTTTAGCATTCCCGATGTAGCTCTACATCTTTTTGACACACACCTTGCATCAAATGCCCCTGCAGCCTGAAATGTCAAACCACGTGATACTAGAATAAACATCAATTCTTCAGCTATTGCACATTAAAATTCTTTAGCAAGAATATGGAAATTCTTCCTCCACCAAAAGAAAATGTCTTTAGTGAGGCCAGTAGCCCTGACCACAAGACCTAAAATCCCAAACAATGATTTGTAGGAGGTTGTGAGGCTAGAGGAGTCTGCTTGCTTCTCATAAAAATCCTTGAGGAAATAGGATGCAATCACTAAAAATATAAACATGCACTAAACGATTGGAACAGAACTTTAGATAGGCAAAATAATCTTATCCTGTGTGCTGAGAGAGATCTGTCTAGACTGCTTTCCTTATCTTGCAGCCAAACTGTTCTCCCTGTAGCAGTCACTTATACCTTTCAGTGGGCTCTCTGTCCAGACACACAAAAATATCCAGTGGAGGAGCTCTGTAAAAGCACATATTCTGTTACGCAAAAGCTATTGGAACTGTGTCACCAGATAAAGACGATTTCTTTCAAGCACCTTGGGTTGGAGTGATTAATGAACACGCCATTGTGCCAGCAGCAGAAAGAAATTAAAGAAAATAATCTTAAATTGAAGAGTAGAACAAGTAAAAGTCCCAAAGGAGCTGAATCCCTACAGATCTAGAAGAAGGCAAACAAAAAAGATTTATACATTGCATCATTCCATATCTTCAGTCAGTAAGTGCCAATGGAAAGAAAGATTGTAAGAGACTTTTATGTCTGACACTAGCCAACTTGGGCACACTTGGTCTTTATCCATTCTCACTTAAAGTCAGAGAGAAGAAAAATACATGGAATGGGAAAAAAAATACGAGGTGGGCTGCACTGCACTGAAAATAAAACACAATAATAGTGTCTAAACCAAAGGTACAAAAAATGACACCAAAATGGAAGGATTTGTGACCAATCTAGGACTGAAGAATCAATATCCTGGAGGAAAGAGGAGAAAGAGTTAATCAAGTCTTTGATGACAGGCCACACTGTGACTATAATCTGAAATGGGGAAAAAATACATAAATCTCATGCCTTCTACTAGGAAACCCAAAATTAACATTTCCCCAGACATCTCAAATTTTGCATGAAACAAATTGCTCACTCCAGAATAATGTTTCTGTAGTAAAGACCATGCTTTGATATGCTCAGGAAGATGAAAACTCAAAACACTACATTAAAAGAAGTCTGAAGCAAGCTATTCTTTTTTTTTCATTTAAAGTGTGACATTGGTGCTCCACATCAGTTACAGAATCACATCATCACAGAATGTTAGGGATTGGAAGGGACCTCAAAGGATCATATAGTCCAATCCCCCTGCCCGAGCAGGACCACCTAGACCAGATCACACAAGAACGTGTCCAGGCGGGTTTTGAACATCTCCAGAGAAGGAGACTCCACAACCTCTCTGGGCAGCCTGTTCCAGTGTTCTGTTACCCTTACTGGGAAGAAGTTCTTCCTCATGTTTAAGCGGAACATCCTATGTTCCAGCTGATATCCATTTCCCCTTGTCCTATCATTGGATGTCACTGAGAAGAGCCTGGCTCCATCCTCATGACAGTCACCCTTTACATATTTATAAGCATTAATGAGGTCCCCCCTCAGCCTCCTCCAAGCTAAAGAGACCCAGCTCCCTCAGCCTTTCCTCATAAGGGAGATGCTCCACTCCCTTAATCATCTTTGTGGCCCTGCGCTGGACTCTCTCAAGCAGTTCCTTGTCCTTCTTGAACTGAGAGGCCCAGAACTGGACACAATATTCCAGATGCGGCCTCACCAGGGCAGAGCAGAGGGGGAGGAGAACTTCTCTTGACCTACTAACCACACTCCTTCTAATACACCCCAGGATGCCATTGGCCTTCTTGGCCACAAGGGCACATTGCTGGCTCATGGTCATCCTGCTGTCCACCAGGACCCCCAGGTCCCTTTCCCCTGTGCTGCTCCCCAACAGTTCAATCCCCAACTTGTACTGGTACATGGGGTTGTTCTTATCCAAATGCAAGACTCTACACTTGCCCTTGTTGTATTTCATTAAATTTCTCCCCACCCAACTCTCCAGCCTGTCCAGGTCTCTCTGAATGGCAGCACAGCCTTCAGGTGTGTCAGCCACTCCTCCCAGTTACTCGTATGAAGAACACAGGCTTACGCTTCAACCTTAAACTTAACAGATAATGAAAAGTGGAGGGAGAGGGAGAGAATTACTTAAGAAGCCTTATAACAATGATGAAGTTCCTATTTTTGAGGTTCCTATGTCCATATTTTAATAAATGCTCAGAACATTGAAATATTTCCCATAGAAAGAAAACACTCATGAAGAAAAGGTGAAAGATAATCGCGTTTTCTTGCATTTCTCAGCCAAAAGTTTCAAATCACAGCTTTGCCACAGAGAGCTCTACTACATCCCGGGTTTCATCTTTCCAAAAGAGAATCTGATCTGCAAACGTGGACAGGTATTTCTCACACAATCCAGAGTGAGACAGTAGTGGAACTTCACGCCTTGACACCCAGCTTAAGGGTAAGAGGGTCATCCTGACTACATAGATTGTGTCCCTGGACTCTCCTCACTTGCTGGGGCCTATGGAGTGATGTTCATCTACCCTGGAATAAATGGGAAGTGATTCCTAGAAGACCAAAGATCATCCAGAAAAAATATTATTTTCTCTTTTTATGCCATCAGGAACATTTCAAGCTGTGTGACCCTCGTTTCCAAAGATAAGTCCTTCCAAGAAATGCAAGGCTGCTATCATTTGGAAGGTCAGCATACAAGAAACCTGCTTGAGTTATGATCACTGAACATACCCGTTGCTTGGGTTCAAAGAACAATTGAGTTAAAAAATATCAAATAGAAATTCAGACTCTTTATTTTTATTCCTTTTTGTTTCTTATTTTTAATACTTTCTTAGGGAGCAATTGTCAGTTGTATATTTGTTTGTAGGAACATGCAAACATAAACAGAAGCTGCTCACTTCTGCAGTCAGTGCACAGAAATATCTGCAGCAATATTCAGAATCACACAAGGTTTAACTACCTACCATCTCTGCTTGAAATGCATGGAAAGATTATAGGTTACTTGGGAGAAAAATAAAGCAGAATTAAGTAGTTTCCAGTGTTAAACCAGAATCAGCTAGAACCAAAGAGATGCTTCAAGGAAAACAAAAGGATTTCACTTCATTGAGCAATTTTTCCTGGCAAGAATCTAGGACCATAGCAGGTACTTACGTTTTTTGCTCACGCCTCACCAACTGTATCAACACACAGAACTGGGCAAAACCTTGGCTGGGGCCTTTGGTTTCAAAGGGGTAGTTTTTTCCTTACTGACTAACACAACATGATTTAATTTCTTTATAGTCTATTCTTGTTAATTTTTTTTTTTCACAGACAAAATATAAAAGCAGATGTAGATGAAAACAGGCATAGTGGGTCAGACCAAAGAGCAGTTCTTTGCAAAACCTGGCATCCTGTCTCCAGCAATGCAACAGGCAACTGCACAGTAATACTTCTCCCCAACATTTCCCCAGCCCTTAGCAATTGGTGGCTCAGAGACTCCTAAGCCAGAGGCGGTGTCTTTGTTTTTAATAGCACTTCATGGCATAAGCTATTCCCCTTCTTCATCCTGCCATGTTCCAAAATTTTCTGCAACAAACCCAATTGCATAAACCAAGTGACCAGCTAAATGTTTCAGTTTGCCCGAGAGTTGTGAGTACACCAGCCAGTACCATTCTTACCGAATGAGCAGTGACCACACCAAAGCAAAATATGTATTCTCCAGGGGCTAAAACAAATTCACTTTCAACACATGATGATTAAAAAGGAGGAAAGTACAACTCCAACAACAATACGGATACCTTCTACTGCTCGTAGCACTGAGCTGCCTTTGCTATTTCCTGCCACAGGAACCAATTGCCAGTTGCCTGACACTGTTAACATTCCTGAGACACCTCATCAACCATGACTTGAGCTTTTTCTTGCCCAGAACATCAGAAAACAAGACTGTTCTTTGTGCTCATCCTGGTTTGAAGATTTTTCAATGGCCCCATTATTCTGAAGCTAGCGAAGTACACTTGGTTTCCACTGTTACAGAGTTTTTAGGTGCAAACTGTGTTTGTCTAAACACACAGGTAATGCTTTCACACTGTCTGCATACTTCATTTAGAAGAAAAAGACTTGAAATAAATATGAGAGGAATCAGCTTCCTCCAAGCCACCATGAAGCAGTTAAATGCTTCCAGAAAACCACAGAGAATGCTGGCGACATGCTGAATATTCAGTCTTCTTGAGGAAAAAAAAGAAGAAAACAGGAAAATGTGAATGAAGAGACTAATTAGTATTCCATGAGCACATTGAACTCAGGCTGTTATCTTGCCAGACAAGGACTTGCACTGCAAGGCCTTTTTACTGAACAAGCTTGAAATACACCCTTATGTGAAGAGGTTGACGAAAACTTTCTTCAGCTTCTTTGTTTGCAAGCACAACATGAGCCTGGTATTTCAAAGGGTTGGAAAAAAAGAGTCACAGCAGAAACCCCAAACCCAGCATTTCAGGATGAGATCATGGAAATCTTGTGTGTCTCAAAACTCCTCAAGTTAGAGGCGGAGCTGCTCAAATGGGAAAGGTAACTTCTTTGTTACTCAACTCGGTTGAAAAGTCCTAAGCACAGTCAGCCCACCATAAACTCTGCCAGGTACAGCTCTTTCACCAAAAGAAAGCTCATCTTCCAGAAAATTCACACTTAACACTCAAGCGGTCCGTCAGATGAAAGCTACCATTTATCCTGAGAGCAAATCTGGAAAAATCTAGACTTGGGTATGAAAGTCCTGAATATTCAAGAAGAAAAAAGCTTTTAAATAAATATGGATTGGTGACCTAGGCACTTAAACTCTGCATGTGAATTCTCTAAGTCTTTCTGTTGCATATAATTGATCTTTTAATGTCTAACATTTCACCATGGTTTCAAAAGGAAGGCTACAAAATCATTTCAAACCAACTCCAAGCAGAAGCATAAATTCAAAGTATGCTTCTGGTAAACATTTTGATTACAACCAGGCCTGACTGATTATTTGGCTTTATCTATCGCAAGCCAACTGTTAATAAGGAGATCACTAAAGACAGTTCAGAAGTGTCTCAGGTCACAAAGCCAAAGCAAACATCAGTGTTTTCTAAAAGTGATGAGGTCAATAAATACTGCTTTGTTAGTGTCTACAACCACTGCTTTAAGTATTGTTTCAAGGCAGTAGATAATATGAAATCATAGCTTTAATCCAGGATGGGGAAATCACTGCTCAACCAGAGGCTGATTTCCACAAATAGAGATTTACGAGGTACGCAATGAGCAGTTTCAAGAATGCCAAGGTCAACATCGTTGTCTGGAATTTTTCACCGTTTGTATGTGGCGTTTTTGCCTTGAGTTTAAAAAGTAATATTATAACGAGTAGTTTTGTGCCATATATATAATTTTTCCATTTTAATAAAGTGAGATAAATGAACCTGGGGTCTAAACTGTGTAGTTTCTCTTCCTGTGCATGTAATCTCTGACTTTCCAGTTGGCAAATAAACGCATCAGAAATTCAATGCCACACAGTTAGACTCTCTGTCAGCCAGGCTCCAGCTAACATTTCATAGAATCATAGAATGGTTTGGGTTGGAAGGGATCTCAAAGATCATCTAGTTCCAACCCCCCTGCCATGGGCAGGGAAATCCTCCACTACACCAGGTTGCCCAAAGCCTCATCCAACCTGACCTTGAACACTTCCAGGGATGGGGCATGCACAACTTCTCTGGGCAACCTGTTCCAGTGCCTCGCCACCCTCAATATAAAAAATTTCTTTCTTATATCCAATCTAAACCTACCCTCTTTCAGTTTAAAGCCATTGCCCCTTGTCTTATCACTACATGCCCTTGTAAAAAGTCCCTCTCCAGTTTTCCTGTAGGCCCCCTTTAGGTACTGGAAGGCTGCAACAAAATCACCCTGGAGCCTTGTCTTCTCCAGGCTGAACAGCTCCAACCCTCTCAGCCTGTCTTCATAGCAGAGGTGCTCCGGACCTCAGATCATCTTCGTGGCCCTCCTCCGGACCCGCTCCAGTAGCTCCATGTCCTTGTGTTGGGGACTCCAGAGCTGAATGCAGTATTCCAGGTGGGGTCTCACAAGAGCGGAGTAGAGGGACAGAATCACCTCCCTCGACCTGCTGGCCATGCTGCTTTGGATGCAGCCCAGAACATGGTTGGCTTTCTGGGCCTAAAGAAAAAGCCTAAATCTTGGAACCAAGTTTGAAAATTTTTGATTAATTGATTTTTTCTCATAGAGAAAATGAGATGAATCAGTAAGCAGGGAAATGGCAGATTCCAGCTATCCTCTGAATTCAACAAGCTGCAATTTCCCCCAAATTCTTCATACTGTGTTGAGAGTTACGTCTGCAAGGTAGGAGTTGAATGGTTGAATTTTGTTGTCTCTGACTGGATTAGGGTTTTTTTATCGATTTAATCCTCCAATTCATTTTGGTACCATCATTCTAAAATTTCAGCTGGTTTAATCATGTCAGAAAATTATTTACTTCATCATCCATGTCCTGAAAAGCAGGTAAAGGAGCCAAAGAGCTGTGGACTTGTGTCTTTTTAAGGCGTCCATCAGCATTTTGAGAAAAGTATGGTAAAATATATCATACAAGTGATATTCTTTAACATATCATTCTTTAACATATCATACAAGTATTTATTCTTTAACAAGTGTCAAAAAACAGTTATACACATTTTATGTCATTGATCAATGCGTTTTGAATTCTACTAGTTTGCCAAATTATGTAAAAACACAGCTGATCATATCAATTAAATCTCAGACTCCTTCTTCCTCACAAACAAGTGTTTAACCATTGAAATGAATCATGCCTAACATTAAACAATTCTCATCAAACTTCAATTTTGATACATCATTCTGATATTGAAGTGGGATATTTCCAGTTCAAATCCTTTCATACGAATCAGAAACCAGCAAATAATTTACACTTATTGGCAGCCTCTTTGAAAGCGATATGGACAAAGACAATGAGTGTTATGCAGCTCAGGTGAAGATGCAGGATACCTAAGATAACACTGAGGATTCAGTAACTAGATTTTGTGATAATTAAGTTTTCTCCACTTTTTACCAATCCATCAAAATTAAACCTCACTCACCTTATAAAGCTGCTATCATCTTATAGCTTATTTATTTTAGAGGAGCTATCTTCATGCATTAGTTACCTGTTTTAGAACATAAACACTGTATTTCTTTGTTTTGCGTTACACACATGCTGCTTGTCTGGTAGAAGATGGCAGTGCTACTGACCTCATGGTTTTCAGAGTCCATAGACCAATCTGCTGCCCTTGTGGTCCATAAGACCATGGTAAATGTTCCTACCGGAGTTTTCAACTGAAGTCTAGATGATAAACCTCTTTGTTGGTGGTACACAAGATGCTGTAAAGTTTGACTGCATGTCTGCCGATATGCCTTTGGCAACCATGCCTTTACAGGCTCGGGGAGCTCTGTGTGACAACAGCAGACCTGCCACTACCAAGAGAGGTCACCGTTCTCCCTTCTGGCACAGGTACTACAGGTGACCCACAAATTCAGCTGGAGGTGTAAAGACAGGTCACTTACTATGGAGGGGAAGCTGTCCATAGAAGCCTTGCTGAACCCTGCAACTTAAGCCATGTTATTTATACTTGTATACAAGTGGAAGTTTTCCCCTTTCCTGCAAAGATAGAGATAATTGGAGAACTGGATCAAGTGACATAGATTTTAAAATTAGCCTGAGTTGCCCAATTCTGATCCCAGGTGCTACGTTGCTACATATTTTGCTGAGTAAATACAACTTAATGCAAACACGAAATATTGACTGTTAAAAGACCAATTCTTCACAGTTCTCTGGAGACAGTACCTTTATTTGACTGAAGAAATGAGAGCCACAGAAGGAGGGCATTACTACACAATCAAGACTATCTTAAGAGGGTACTCTTGAAAACGTTTCCCTGATGGATTTATCTCTTCTTCTCTATTGGCTTTAGCTACAACATCAATTTCATAAATGTTTATCATTAACACTTGGATGTGTATTTGGTATGATACTGTAAAGAAATCCAGTCTCCATGAGTCCTCCTGGGAAGTTCTGCAATGGATGAAAGCAAGAGCATTTGGTCAATCATCCAGAACTAGCTGAGATCTGTATAGACAATTTAGACTGGTAAACAATCCTAATCTAATTTAGTTTTGTTTTAGAAAACGCGTTTATGCATGAGTCCCTAAAAAGAGATATGGAGGTCACTATATTGGTTCCTCCATGCCTTCCACCCACTTACAATATTACTGGGAATGACTTTCAGGTGACTTTAATTGGTCTTCCAACAGAAAATGGTTTTTTTTATACACATATTTATATATCTATGACCTAAATAGGAAGGAAGCAGACAAATGACTGTGTCACGCAATACAAACTTACACACTACCAGGACCGGTGTTTGGATGGGGAGAAGAATCCAAAAGCCTCTCAGCTTTTCCCTGTCCCAGCTGTATGTCTGCACTCACACCCCCAAAAGATTGCACAGATTTCTTAATTTCACCTGCAAGGGACATGAAGGAGCAGCACCCCAGGGAAGCCAGAAGGCGGCACAAGGGACGCTCTCTCCCAGGGCTCTCAGGCAGCGGGGCACATACTGTTGGTGCTGCATGCACCAATTCAAATCATATGGTCTGACACAAAGCCAGGATCTGTGCCTGCCTGTAATGGTGCCCACGGCCACTGCTACTGCTGCTGTTTCTGGCCTCACCACCACCAATGAGTGGTGCCTGACAAAAGCAACTGCGAAAACCCTTCGCTGTATTCCACCAAAACTGCCAGCTAATTCTGGAAAGCCATAGAGAAACTGGAGTAAGGGAGGAAAATCTCCCAACAGCTGCAATTGGCAAATATCTCCAGTTTTATGCCCCTGGATGGTACGAGTCACAAATGCTGTGCAGTGGCATTTGTTCAGCCCTGACTCATAGACAGACGAATGCCACTGAATGAATCACCAGCAGCACTTTCCGCAGTACCTAACAAGGTAGCTCATCCAAATATTGATCGGGCCCAAGTCTCTCTAGTTTTTGAGATCTGACGTACCACAGTCCAGGATGCTATTCACCAGTGAAATTATGAGTTTTGGAAAGTGGGCCTATAGTGAGCAACCAGGATGGCAAAACGTCGGTCGGTGCATCCTTTGCCAATAGGAGCTACTTTCTGCCAGCCGTTAAGCTATAAAAATGATATGAACACCGCTGAAATGCAAGAGAAATAGTAACTTAGTAATACAGAACTTTAAGGCAAATTAACAAAATCACTTTATAAAACATCTCACTCTGTTCAGCCCACTGCTGCAAAAGGTCATTAAGCCAAACACTGTAGGAAACTCATTTTGATCCATAATGGTTGAAAGGACAAACACTAAGCAAAGGATAATCACAAATTAGCATTCAGGACATCAGCTGAACATTGCAGGTGTTGAGGGACGACAGTTCCTCCTTGCATAAGTGCCTGGAAAAGCACATGTCTTCCCTCTTCCCCTTGGATGTCGGGCGCTCCGAGTTTTGAGCGCCAGGTGGGGAACACCTCAGGTGCTCACAGACGCCTGAGGCTCTGCTTGGCCTCAGGGCAGGCGGGCTGACAGGCCTTTGACTTTTGCTGTGTTAATGGCTGCCTCAGGGCACAGGGAAAGGCCAGCCCTTCCTGCCCTTCGCTCTGCCCAGCACGGGCCCGCTTCAGGGCCAAGAGCGGGCCCCAGGGCTGGTGGCAAGGCCAAGGCCGAGCCCCTGGCCCAGGCCCAGGCCCCGGCTCCACACTGCTGCCCCCCACGTCCCGCCCCGCCCCCCCTCAGGCCCCGCCCCCGCCGCTCTGGCCCCGCCCTCCACATAGGCCCCGCCCCTCATGACCTCGCCGCCCCCGCCCATCGCTTTGGCCCCGCCCCTCCCGCTGACCGACACCACCCCCCCCCAGCGGGAGCTGTCCGCGCAGGCGTACTGCGCGCCGGAGACCACTGCCCCCTCGCGGCCCCTCCCAGCCCTTCGCAAAGATGGCGGCGACGCGCCGGCGGTTGAGGCGGAGGGGTGCGCTGAGGCGGCGAGGTGAGGGCGGCGACAGCGGTAGCGGCAGTGGCCGCGGGAGACAGTGACAGGTGGCAGGTGCGGGGAAGGGAGGAAAAGGCGGCGGAGCGGTGGCGGCTGAAGCGCAGGTACCTCCAGTGGGCGGGGAAGGGGGTGGGGGAAACGGATGGCGCGGCACCGCCCCTGCCCGAGCTGCGCCATCGGGAACTCCCCTCCGCTCGCCGCCCGGGTGCCGTTGCCCGCCGGTGGCGGAGACCGAACCGTTAGCCGGGAGAGCTGGCGGGGCCATGGCGGTGAGTAGGTGCGCTCGCCGCTCCGAGGCGGCTGGCAAGCCGCCCCCTTCCCCTCAGCAGCACGGGGAGAGGGGTGCGAGGGGATGGGGGCAGCGCTTCTGCCCGGCGGCAGGGGCAGCGCGGCCCCTGAGGAGACGGCGCGTCGCCCCCCGCCTGCCCGAGGAGCGCAGGGGAGCCGGCGCCTCCGGCCGGAGCCCCGCCGAAGAAACTTTCTGTCGTCCTTCCCCGCCGCTCGGAGATGCCTCCGCCGGCCGGGGCGGGGGGATCCTCCTCCTGCCGGCGGCGGGCAGCGGGGCTCCGCGGGGCAGGGCTGCTGCGCGGCTGCCGCGGAAGGAGGGCGGTTGTTGGGGAAGGAGGAGAAGCAGATGCGAAGCGCGACCAGAACAGCTGAGCCGGCTGTGACAGGCGGGGAGGAGAAGGAAGTGGTGGTTTTCAACACCTCTTTCTTCTTGTTGTTGTTGTGCTCCTGCTAAGCCGTAAAGGGTCCCTCGGAACTCCCAGCTAGAGGGATTGAGCGTGTGCTTCTGTATGTAGATTAAAAAAAGAAATCTTCCCTGAAAACACTATGATCATTTCGCAGAGTGCTAGCAGAGGCATTCTTTCAGCTAGATTCATGCCCGATTCCTCCTTTCCTGAGTATGACCCAAGACTGGTTTTAACCTAAACAGAAACTTTTTGTTGCCTCCAGGCGACTAGAAAGTGAAACCAACTAAAACCAGAAACGAAACTTTTCCGCTGATTTTTATTGTGTGGAGTAAAGAAAACAAGCAGTAGAAACAAGGGAAAATATCTTGGGTGGGAACAAATCATGCTTTATGAGTGACATCTCAAGACATGTTAGTAATTTGTTCAACCTTGTCAAAGGCAATTTATTAGCTACCTTGGATGTCAAGTGTTATTTCAGAACATGTCACATCATGAAGTAATTTCTGTGAAATGTTCTTTGTTTTTAGATTTTAAGTCTGTGTTTGATCAAATACATGTGTGGTTATAAATGTCTTACATTATCATGAAGACTTCAAATCTCTTAATTTTTTGCTGCTAAGCACTTGGTAGGTGATGTCTTAGAAGCTATAGGTCCCAGTCCTGCTAAGCTTTGAGCTTAAAAGAACCTATTTTGTTGTTATGGCAATGGGTAACTTTCTGCTTTACACTGCATAGAAATTTAACTAGCCATGATGTGAATCTGCATCCTAGATGTGTTTATATTCTGTCGTGAAACAGTATGAATCACAGCAACTCAGCAGTCCTTAAAATGCAGAAAGTACAATCAGTTAAATTTTTTCTGCCTTTTTTTTTTTTTTTTAAGGAAATGCTCTCAAATAATTATGAAATGTAATCGCATAATGAATGGAGAAGTAGCAAGCTTTCAGACAGAGAGAAGGCTGTGCATGTATGTGAAAGCTGGAAATAGCTGAGTATCTATAGTTTTCAACGTTGCAAATTGGATAGAGTTCTTAATAGCTGGTGTTCCTGTTAAGCCTGGGGGAGCAGGAAGGGTGCTGATCAAGTTTGGAAACATGACATCCAGTTCTAGATTCAATCTGTACACAGAGTGTACACAAGTCATCTTGACCCATATGGATTGAATCTGGGACTTGTTTTGGCAAACTACACCAGAATGTTTTTTCTCATGACTTTGGGGGGGAAAACTGACATGCTGTATTGTTACACTGGGGCATCGGGCACTGATGAAGCCTTAGTTAAGAGAGATGCAGATCCTTGTCCTCAGAAAGACCAGGAGTCAGTGATCAGCTGCTTAGATCACTTGGTCAGGATGAGAGCAATCTGTTTTGAGCAGAGTCACAGGCTGACTGCTGTGGATGATAATATTAAAACAGAATTAGATGAGTGTCTCAGTTTTTTCAGGGCAGATGGAGATGATCTGAGGCTTTTTGCTGTATGACAAGCTCTAGGTTATGAGTTACTTGAGGCTCAGGTCGTTACACGCACCACCTAAGTTAACTGATTTTGATCTGTTAGTGGCATTTCTACCTTTTTCAAGTTGGAGTTTCTACTAGTTTGTGAACTTAAAACTCCAAAGCTTTTGATTTTTACAGGCAGTAATGTAATGGAATTGCAGAAACTTGAATTATGATTCAGACTAATAACTCATTTGCTTTGGACTGTGACTCCTGTGGATCTTGGGATGCTTTTGTTTGTTATTCTTTGCCTTGTGGCCATTTAATTTTACTTGAATTTGGACCTACGTCAGCTAACTCAGTGTTACACTGATGATCATTTTGGCTCAAGGTATCTCAAAGAGATCCTTCGTAATTGTTATTGCAACTTTAACTACTTAACTGAGCATGCTTCTGCAGTGTTTTGTCTTAGGAATTACTGGGAAGCAAAACCGTTAAAACCTGACTTCAGGAGAGGTGCAATTTTTCATCTTTGTCAGTACTTTCTCTTAAACGGTTTTAACTTCTAAATGCTTTTAGGCAATACACTAATTTACCTTGCTGGCAGGTCACTTCTGAAATAGTGCATGCTGTTGTAAATGTGTTGGTCTCTAGAAATATTGAATGCTTGGAAGGTGTTAAGTGCTGTTGTTCTGATTGTCTATTGATACCTCTGTCAAAGTGGCAAATCCTATAATCTAGCCCAGTATCACCTTTTGAGTGGATGGTGGGAGCTGGTGAAGATACAGTCTTGTTCATTCCCAGACAGACAGGTACTAGAGAAGACAGTTTTTGTGAGGCTGCAGGCCCACTTCCCAGACAGCGTTGTTGTCTGCAGCCATTGATGTTGGTTGTCTGGGCCTCCTGGAACCTGAGGAATTCTTATCTTCCTCCAGCGTCCAACAACTCTGTACCTTTTTTTGTCCTCCAGCTTCTAATTGTTAAGGGATTTCTCTGCTAAAATGACTACAGGTAACATGTCATGTTCCATCAGTGCATTTCTGTGATCTAAAATATGAATTGGGTTCTCGGTTACATCTGTCAGTAACACTTCTATATTTTATCATCTTTTTCTTTAAGACTGTTGGCTTGGGAAAATTCCCAGGCAATTTGTAGCAAAATTCAACTTGGCTGCAGTTTATAGCACACGAGTTGAATTGTGAGCCATTGCTTTTCCTGTAGGACCAGATCTAGTAAAAATAGATTTGACTTGGACTGTCGACTCTTTAGCTTAACTAAAAGATACTGTCTATATCTCAGAAAAGTGATAATAGTTTGGAATAAGTACATTGCTGCTTTTTCTGCTCAGCAAACACAAACAATGTTTATTTTGCTCATGGGGCCAATGTTTCCTGAGATACAGAAATGACCGTTTTTTTGCTTGTTCTTTTGCCATATACAGTAAACTTTGAGCTTCCTTAATGCTGATGTTCACTTGATGCCAGTAGAAAAACACTATTAGCCTTCTTCTTAAACTTGTCTATCCATAAATTTTAGTGATTTTGTTTATGTCTGGCAATATTTTGTATTGTCATCCCAGGGTCTGTATTTCGTAGGGCTGATGGGGTAGAAGGATGTTTAGAAAGTGTCTGTAACACTTAATAGTGTTACATGTTTCTTGTAGGTTGCCGTCTTTATTGTTCCAATTAATTTACATTTAATTTCAGATGGAACAAATATTTTTGAAGTCGTTGTTGTTGTTCCATCCGCCCCCCGAGAGATCTGGTCCTGTTCCAGCTGCTCACATACTCTTGAGTCTGTAACCAGTGAAAATCTTCAGACTTTTTTGCTAAGCTGTCATAGATGACTTTAACAAAATGTAAACAGAAATAGAATTTGCTATGACCTTTTGTCAATAATTAAATAGAATTTTTAGCTGTTATTTTCACGCTGGACTCCCCTGTATAATGAGAAGCCTTTTTATACTCACCTGATAGGTCATGCACCTTTTCTTGATTTTTTTAGTAATCTGGTTTGGTTGGAACACGTGCTGCAGAAACTATCAGTCTTCATTTTGATGGCACAGCTGTGTAGGGGACTGTTACTCCTCTTCTTTAATGTATTAGTTTAGAATGCTTTTCTGTTTGCAGTTGTAATACCTCAGGAATGGAATATCCTTGTGTTTTCCAAACCTTTTATTAAAATTTTAACACCATGTTCACAGCACCTCTCAAATTGAGTTAGACTGGACATACTTTGCCCTCTTTGTGTTCATGACTCCAAATAAAGTTTCACCGTTTCGTCTAGGCAAGCACATTTGTTGGCCTCAGTCTTACCAGACCTACCTGTATATCTACCAGTTTGCTTAACTGAATTTATATTTTTGTCTCCTTCTAAGTTTTCGCTTTTTCAGGGTGCAGGGACCCTCTTCTGGTTATACTATTCTGCAGTCAAAACATCACCTAGGTTAACATTGGTACCCTCTCTTTCAGTTTAGTATCTTGGGTGCCAAACACCATCCCAACAGCAGTTTGCAGAAGTTAAATAGGAGTGCTGAATGTGCCTGTAGTTTACCTGCCCCTGGCCTTGCTTCCAGAATTGTTCCAAAGCCTTTAGGACAGACGAAAAGATATGTTGCAAAACCTCTTCATTTATAGGCGATGGAAAATGTTGTACCTTGTTATATATTTAATGATTTTAGACATAAAGAGTTGTCAAAAATTAAAACATCTACAAGTTTTCAATCTCAGTTTAACCAGTAGACCTCATTTTTATAATCCATTAGTAAGAGAAAAGCACAGCACTTTCTAAGATGTGATAAATGTCTTCTGCTTTCCAGAAGCACTAAACCAAATCTTTCTACTTCCTGGCAACATACAAGTTTCTATAATATAGTTTAAAAAAAACCCCACCTGTTTCACAGCTATGGAAATTTACAAAATTGAACAAATGTACTCCATGATTTGAAAAAACTGTTTATCAAAGCCTGGTAAACAGCCCGCAGGGAAAGTGACAAGGTCCAAAAGGATTTATACTGTGACAAATGTAGATAGATAGTAACTCGATTCAGTACCTGGAATGAAAAGGAATATGTGGTGCACAAATGTGAACTTTACCTTCTGCACGATAGCTCTTTTTCAGTTTGCTTTGGTTTTTTTGTGCATTGGTTGTGTATAAATCTGTGAAGCTGTTTTAATGTCTTTTGGTCTTAAATAACTTGAGGTGAAAAGGAACTTCACAAACCTAGAACTTTACTGCTACCTGCAGTATAAACTAAAAAAAAAACTATAGTTCACAAGTGTAAATACTTCCTTGGAAATGCTATTGAGTTTCCCTAATGTACAAATCCAATGTCTGTGTTAAACAAAGCCCAGACTTTACTTACACAAGATCCTACAAGCATGGGCTACTGCCAAGCTGCTGTCCTATTTCCACTCACTAACGTAGTATAGTCAATACCATATCTTACTCCTTTGATTGCAAAATAAATCCTCCTTCTCTAAGTTCCAGTTTTCAAACTGCAGGGTTTTGTTGTTCAGAGCTTGTTGTTCTTTTAGTTGGAAGAATTGTATCTACTAGATGACTTGACAGAAGGAAACTGAGACCTAAGCAACAGAATCTCCAGTGAATTAGTTTTGAGACAGAGAAACACATTTTAGATGATGGTGGCAAATCAAGTAGTAATGGCCTGCAAAAGTGTGCATGTAGCTGAAAACTAATCTGTAAGCAAGAAATGAATGGATAAGAAGGTCCAACACAAAAACTTTGGTGACTTGCAATGCCTTGGCAGTGAGAGAGAACTATGACTGTAACTATTCACTACTATTCAAAATATCTATTGATAGGCTGTTAGGAGACTTCTACAATAAGAATAAATATCATAAGCCACAAGAGTTACCATGCCTCTGCAAATCCTACAGAATCTATGAAAAATGTAAATGAGGAAGACCATACTTATTTAAGACCAACTATTTCTTTACCTATTTAGTCTAGTATGAGGGTAGATTGAAAATGTTGAAACAAAGTACTAAGAAAGGAGGACTAAAAGAAGCTGCAGAAGTGAGTAGTGACTGTTGACAATGATCAGTCTTAGATGAAGCTGAAGTGTAATTTGTTTTAATTTGTTCATGCTTGCTAATAACTCGACTGCCCCATATAACAATTTTGGTATATATGCACATTCCATTCAATGATGGCATTTCAATGGTGAGGATGAATTACCATAATTCAAAATACATCTTAAAAGTACTCTAGTACATTTAGTTATGTACATCATGGCAATACAGCTCCAAACAGATTAGTTCTGATTTTGTGGCTTTCTTTTTGTTAACGAATTGAAAACTATTCAGTGCTGCAACTTCACATGTAAAATAGGAAGCTGAGAGCAGCTTTGTCTTCTTGACTTGATTGGGCAATCAAACTAGTTGGTCCCGTGGTGTTTTGACTGACTAAAACTTTTCTTGGAGGATGGGGTGAAACCTGGGAGAAGAGAGTGCTGGTGTCCTCTTGGAAGCCTGCTTGTTTTGCTCATCATCCCCTTCAGTAGTTGCAGAGGCTCCTCCGTTGGAGAACTCTTGCATGAGTAGCATATTCAGTTTTCAGGAATTGCACTCAGCTTGAGGTGCCCTTTGACTACCCTGCTTTCTTTCTTTTATTTTATTTTTTATATGGCATATAAGTAACTGCTTCAGTACCATTGTGACCAAGTTTAATATTAGGGAAGTGAAGCACCTGCCAGGGTGACTGCCTCTTGACCTTTTTTACTATTCAGGTTTGTAGCTTCATGAATGCTATGCATTGACACTGGAAGCAGCAGTTCCTCTCTGCTTATTCCTATGCGTGGCATTCATTTGTGTATTTGCGTAAGTGAAATGGATCAGGCAACTGTTCTGCGTTAAAACTGACCGATTTTTGTAAGATTAATTTTAAACTACATCTGTCCTATGATTTAATTCACCGTGTTGTTGACCAGTTGCTTGCGGTGGTGCGAGTGGGAGCTGCTGGTACAATTTAGCAGAACTAACTTACAGCAGTTTAAAGTCTTGGTAAAAGACCATTTTTCAAATGTGTTTGTTAGGCCTCAAAGCACCTTCTTTTTTGGTAGATTTTTACTCTTGGAAAGTAGTTTCCATATGCCTGTCTTTATTTGCCATGCTCTGTGCTGTTATCCTCCTCCTTATGGAAGCAGGGACCTAGAGGTTTTCCATAAACAATCAGTGGAGAGAAATTTTGAAATCTGTTAAACTTGTAGCCTTATCGATCCTATGTCATCCTGCATCTGGATAGCACAGCTTTCATTTTTCAGACTGAGCAGGAAGAAGCTGTTTCATAAGAGTTCTTTAAAAGCTACTCGTTCTGCTTGAGTCATGCACTCTTTGTAACTCCAATACTGGCAGCTGTCTCTGCAATAAATTTATCTCACTGGCCAGTTGCATCACATTAATAAAAATATATCCATGTTTTTAGTTTACCTTAAAGGAATCATACAAAAAAATATTTTGAAAATTCATCCTTGTTACTCATAGCTGCCGAAAAGGGGGAGTCAATAACAAATGAGGAAGTAGCTTCATTCTTGGCATTGAATTTGCTTGTTTTCTCAACAAATAAGCATGTTCTTAAACAGAAATGAAGGCAGGAGTAACGGTTAACTGGGAAAGGCCAAGTTGTTTTTGAACCCATGTGATTTTCAGAAAATGAACTGAAGGGAAATCCAGTCCTGGCAGAAGCTTGGAAGAACCTAATCTAGCTGGTATAAAACTAGGAGGGTTTAAGGAAGTTCTTGAGAGTAACAAGAGAGTAAAACAAAACAGCCCCATAGTTTAGATCAACGTAGCATAAATAAAGTGGAGTTGCGTTGGAGATCTTTGTAAGTGGTGCAAAAAATACACTCTGCAGTTCACTCTCCTCCTTTCTTTTTGAGGATGCCCTCCAAGAGTATCTAAAAGGAAGTTGTTCCTATAAGACAAAGGAGGCCACAGTACAGCTCATGAACAACGTGTGGCAGTGAATGAGATTGATGTACCTGCTGAAGACTAGGCATAAACACTTGGGTGCTGACAACGTACTCATTGATTTTAAAATGAACACTATCAAATTAGATCCGAGTAAAATGAGCAGATTAATTCTGATTTGTGATATGGTTGTGCCTATCGCTTCCTAAAAGTTACAGAACCAGTTTAGGCTTCTTTTCCTTGCATATATAAGAAGGAGGGGCAAATAGTTGGAAAGTACTGAATTCTCCTTATGCAACAACTTCTAGTTGTATGTGCTTCATCCACATAAGGACTGCGGATGTTTTTTTAAGAACCTAATAATAATATTTAAAACTAGAATGTGGTGTTTTCAGGTAGTCTTCATTGCACTGCCGTTGTTATGTACAGTCAAGCATTTAACAGTCGTGCGGGACAAGATGAGGTGGTAAGTGTCCGTGAACATATTGTGCCTTTCCGGATGACTGGTTTATCAGTGTCTAATTCTTCTCTATATAGTCTTCACCTTCAAAAGTTTAGTTTTCTACATCAGGTACTAGTGAGAGCTTAGCCTCTTTGGCTCAAATTCAAGAATTGCTGGCTCATAAATACAAACGCATTAAACTTGAACAGCTGGAGTGTTTCCAATTATCTACTATGCATTCTCATACAGGTTATAGTTCCCATGACATGAATGCATGAACTGCGTTTGAAACCGCTCCTAAATCACTGCGGTTCACAACCCGGAGTATGAAGGTAACCTGAAGTAAGTATTCATTTAGTATAATACACTTAACTCCTGCAGTGCTAAGGTTTACCGTTGTGTGGCTTGCCCGTTCTCGCTTTGAGAAGAACAGGCAGTAACTATTGGGAGTGTGTTAGATCCAGTAACAGTTGTGACTGTTCAAGTGCAACTTACACTTGCTCATCAATCAGTATGTCCTTCATAACAGTATTGATTCATTTTACAACTTTTAGTGTTTGCCTTCCAGTGGTAACATAGTATGAGCAGAGATGCGTATTGCGTTTCTCAGACTTTGAGAATTGTGTTTAGTGAGTGTCTGTGACACCACTTGAGAGCTACAGTTGAAGTATTTCCATGTTCATGGTAGAGGTTGTAAATTCTTTTTTGCTATAGGGAGCTGTGATAGTTTGATGTGGGGGGGGGTGTTCTGGTGGCAGGGGAGGGGATTTGCTCCCTGTGCCACCAGATCTGAGTCCCATCCCCCCCGGGGGAGGTTGAGCCAAGGCGGCGCCTCTGCGAATTGCCCTATTTAAGTTGGGACAAAGGGGCGGGAAAGGGCTTTTTGCTCAGGAGCGAGGAGAGAGCAGGAGGGCGCTGCCCTCGCTCCCGGCTCCCGGCCGAGCGGCCGCTCGGGCCCGGGCCGGCGCCATGTGCTCAAGATGGCGCCGGGGGAGCCGCATGGGGGACTCGGTAAGCGCCCCGCTCCCGGGGTGCCCGCCGGGCCGAGCTCCCCCTGAGAGGATTAATATCTAAGAGAAGACAACCACAACGACCGGGTCAGCAAAGATGGAGCAGGAGGAGGTGTGCTGGAGCTGAGGCTTCCCTTGCAAATCGGTGTGAGATGGCAGGCAGCCCCCCTGCAGCCAGGGTGTACTCGGCGGAGCAGCGACCCACTCGTGGCCTGTGGAGAAACCCACGTCGGGATGGAGATGCCTGAGCCCAGGAGAGGTCGTGGAGCAGGGGATGCGCGACCAGGTACTGTTGATAATGGGGCATGGAATGCACGACGAGGTCGTGGAGGCATCTGGAGACCGTGGGACGACCCACGCCGACGCGAGTGGCAGCAGCTCCCTAAGAGGCCGAGACTGGTAAAGCCCGAACTGGTGCGATCCATGGGGAGGATTGCAATCCTGCGGGCAGGACTTACTTTGGAAAAGTTTGGGGACTTTTTCTTTGTGAGTAGGGGATCCACCGAAGCAAGGGAAAAATGGTGTAAAGACTCCTCCTCCTTTAAGAAAGGAGCGGCAGTGAACAACATGGATGAACTGACCTGTACTCCCCCATTCCCTGTCTCCCTGCGCCGCTGGGGGGAAGACAGAGCCAGGAACGAAAGGAAAATAGGGGGTGGGGAGGTGTTGTTTTAAGATCGGGCCTTGTTTTCTCTTTCTCCTCTCAAGTAACCGGTTTCGTTCCCTTTTGTCTTTTGTTTAGTAACTGTTAATAAATTGTTTTGTTTTATTAAGAAAGCCTGAGTCATGTTTTGCCCGAGACCATGTTTGGTGGGTGCTCCCTTTTCGGTTCTTGTCTCGACCCTCAGTCCAAAAAAAACCACGACAGGAGCTCCAGTGCTATTAAAACATTTTGTGTATCTTCATTTTTAACTATTTTGGTTTGCGGTTTCTAGTGAATGTCAAACTTTGTTGATTTATTTTACAAAACTATGCTTTTTTATAATTTTCCTATATTGCTTATATGCAACTTTAGTATTATGAACGGGACTGAAAGGAATAGCCATTTTGGTTTCACTTTACTTAAAAGGAGATTGTCAAATCAGTGAAATAGAAATGTTCCACAGAACACCTTTCTTCCAACAAAAAAATATCGCTTCTCTGTTCTCTTGGAAAATATTTTACCAAGTTTTGGAGGAAACACATTTCTAAAACAGGAAAAATACTGTATGAAGAACAAAGCACATCTTTTAAATAAATTGTGTATTAATTGAAATAATTAGTTCAGGATTGAAAAAGAAAAGCCAGTATACCATAATTACCACATCTGAAACTGTGTGACTAGAAAACATGATAAATGTATGTGGAAAATAAAAATAGAATCATTCTGCTCATTTCTGATTCTTAAAAATAAACACAAAACTCTTCAGCATGCTTAATAACTTTTAACAGCTCAGATACAACCTTATGGATCTCTGGGTGATCATATTCTAATACGTTTCTACACAGGCTACATCACTCTGAGCTTTTTTCAGTAGTGCATTAAGTGGCGTGTCTGACATCTGTTGCATATGCTTTGTTCTGTGTGTCTTGCTCTTAGCATTGGTGTGTTCTTAGACTTTTCCTCATTTTAGCATGTTTCTGTGTCTTGGGCAGTTATATTTGTCCACTCTTATCTGATGACTTCTGAACTGGATGGCTAATGTGGCAGATTGGAAGGAATCGCGACAGTAATTTTTACAAGTCTCGAATTGTCAGGCAGGAGATATCTTTTAAGGACTGTAGGAAATAATAAAGAATAAATTTATCTCACAGTAGGCCCTAAAGACTTGACTTGGTAAGTACTTATGAACGCCTCAATCCACAGGAAAAGTTTAAATAGTAGCTTGCATCTATCTTCTTGAAGAGTCACTTAGACGTGAGGCTCTAATCTAAATAAAATAGGGCTTTATTACTTCAACTGTGTCCTGGTTTCGGCTGGGACGGAATTGTTCTTTTCAGCAGCTAGAAGAGCTCTGTGTTTTGGTTTTAGTCTGGGATTTGCTCTGAGAAGAATGTTGATAGCGCACTGATGTTTATAGTTGGTGCTGAGACCTCAAGGACTTTTCAGCTGCCGTGTTCTTGCCAGTGTGCAGGAGCACAGCAGGCTAGAGGGGAGCATGGCCAGGATAGAGGGTCCACAACTCCCTTTATGATTCAAACTTAGACTTAGAGTTGAGCGCTAAATTGGCCAATGGAATATTCCATATCATGCAAAGTCATGCCCAGTATATAGATGAGGGTTGACTGGAAAGAAGAGCTTTTGCTTTTCTGGGGTCTCTCACTCTTGGAGTGCTCTCTCTCTTGTTCTCTTTTTGGGCCTCTCACTCATCTGGAATTGCGGTGTTGGGACTTACCTGTTTCGGGATCATTTACTGGGATGGGACAGACATTGGTCACCAGGTGTTGAAAGTTATACTGTGCATCACTTGTTTGTATATGTTATTAGCATTAAACATATGTATATATTTTAATATATTATTAAATTGTTCTTATCTCAACCCACAGGTCTCTTTCCCTTTTCCCCTTTAATTCTCTTCCCCATCCCCTGGGGGTGGGGGACAGTGAGCGAGTGGCTGTATGGAGTTTATTTGCCAGTCTTTGAAACGTATTTATTTTTAAAGTACACCTCCTGTCTTCTTGTTAGAGAAGGCAAAATCAAAGCATTTCGGGCATTAGAATTGAGCGAGGGTTTTATGGTCTTTTTGATTCTCTAAGTTCATTCCTTGGTCTTTGGCAAAACTTAGTGTTGTCTCCTGTTCAGAGCAGCTTTTCCTTCTTACTGGAGGTTGTCTGGACCCGAGGATGAGCCTTGCCTATGGTTCCTGGGGGAGGGTAGCTGCAGGAGGACCTGGGTAATGTTGGAATGTGCACCTGCTCTGCTGTACTGAGCCCACACCTTATGGTAACCTCGAATTGGCAGCTGTAATGTGATACAGGCTGAAGTATGTATGAAACTGCGCTACTGACAAAGAAATCGTGGAATAGCTCTGCTTTTGTCGCTTCTCATGTAATAGCAACATGCAGTTTGGAAACACTTAGTATTGATTTCATCGAGCCTGTTCCTTATGCTGCGCCTTTCTCTGTCAGGCGTTTTTGTCTTGTCCCTGCTTAAACTTCGTCCTCGTGTTGTATAGAATCAAGGCTCCTGTGAACAGCCATCTGTAACAAAAAAAATCTATTTTTATCTGTTGGTTACCAGATTTGACAGAATTAGGATGTGAAAGAGTATTAAGTTGCTCTAAGTATTGTCATAGTAAGTAGGCAGGTAGAGAAGGAACACTGTAAATCGCAAAAACTGATGAAGAAGCAGCAATGCAAATTTCTCTTTCAGTGAGCACCAGAGATACCACTGTGGAGTGTGGCCTTATAAGTCCTCCAGTTGTGGGAAAAACAATTAATGGTATTTTGTATTAAACTCAGTAACCAGAAGCACTGAATCTCTGGGAAAGGAGTCCTCCTTAGGTCTTTTTTTTTGTACACAGTGTTGTTATTAGCTATCACTACATTTATTGTAGTAGTGCCTACAGTCCAACCAAAATGGAAAGCCTGTTTCTATTGTGTGATAATACAAAAGTATAACTTCTTAATTTGTAATTGTCCTCTAATGCAACTTTCCTCCTTTACTTGGGAGAAGGGCCAGTGTATAAAGTAGTTCTGTTATGGACCGTGCTATGGGTATATCCTCCAAAGTTTGAACCTTAAGTCTGCGAGTTTGAGTTTTGATTAGCACTGTCATTATTACTTTGAAATTCTAAATTGAGAATCTGACACCTTTTAAGAGCTCAGGAGACAAACTACTCCCCCCTCTCTAGATTCCAATCCACTGAAAACCATTTAACTTTGGCATTACATGTTATATTTTGATTGACTAATACTCTGGAATTCATGGAAGAATTCCACTCAGAAGGGGCCTTTGGGATTGCCTTCTTCAGCCCTTTGTCAGGATCTTGCATGGTCAGGTTTTGACTTTCTGCAGCGGGGGTCTCCAAACTTTTTTGATCATGCTCTTCATCAGTAAAGATATTTTGAGTGTGCGCCTCCGATATATATACATTTTTTAATTCTATGTGTATGCAATTCTGCTTTACAGTGTACATACTGTATTAGTATACACAAAAAAAAGGAAGAATAAGACAAAGATGAGAAACACTATTTAAAAATATTTTTTGTTTGTCAATGACAAAAAAAAAACTTCTTCCCACACCCCAAGGGATTGTCTTGTGCATTCCCTGAGGAGCATACACGCTGCTTCGGAGACCACTGATCTACAGGATTGAGATTTTTGCAGCCTCTGAGGGCGACCTGTGCCAGTGCTACACCGCTCTCACTGTGAAAATGTCTTTTCTTCCCTTAGGGCCAGACAGATTTTCCAGTGGTGCAACATGTGTCCATTACTTCTTAACATTTCTGCTGCATGACTCCAAGAAGAGTTTGATTTAAGGCTCTTGACCAGTGTCCTTTAGGTAGTGGGACCCAGCCAGTAGGTGAGCTCCTGGCTACTGTAGTGCTCTTAGGCCTGTGAAAGACAAGGAGAAGCAAAGCCCAGTAACAGTCTTTCTGGCATCTGCCTTATACTGAGGAGGAGGAGGACGCTGGGAAGAGCAAAACTGGATGTGGTATTCCAGATGCCACCTTATAAATGCTGAGTAGTGGGGAATAATCACCTCCCTTGGCCCATTAGCTGTGCTTCTCTGCTAACATAGCCCAGTATGTTGTCAGCCTTTCTTGCTACAAGGACGTGTGCTGCTGACTCATGTTATTTTACCTTGGTGATCCAGCTGATTTAATGCTGATGTGTTTTTCAGAGACTATCTTTGAGATCAGCTGCTAGTCTCTTGGAGATGGAAACACTGATCCTTTGCATGTGGAGAGGAAATGCTCTGCCCAATGATCTCAGCCTTACTGTATTCCTTAACCCTTAAGGAACAAGTGACTGAGTAAAAAGCAGAGTTGTATATGTCTTTAGAACATGAGAGTAATGCCATAGAAACATTAAAGGACTAAATCTGAAGACATTTAAGGATTGAGTTAAATTGTCACTACAGTTGAGGAAGGCAAACTTGCATACTGAACTATCGAGTGGAACTCAGTCTTTGATCCTTAACATCATTTAGCCTTTTGCCTTGTTAGTGTAATCCATTCCTTAATGATTCCTCAGACATTAAGTCTGAAGTCTCTAGCAAAACCTGTCCAGTAAATTTAGATGCCTTCCCTTTGTTTCAGCTTTGATACAGTCTTCAGAAAAATCTTTCAAAGTCTTTTCAAATTTGTATGATAAGGAAAATCAATAGCAGTTCAGTTGGGGGTTGTGGGGAATAGGTAGTTTGCTCCTAAGTCTTGTACAAAGTGTTAACCTACCAAACTTGGTTGAAATCTCAGTAGACCTTGTACTTTCATTGCATCCTAGGACAGACTCAGTGCAGATTCTGAAGGAACAGTGTCAGCCCAGTTAGCAATCCTGAATTACGTTTTGAATGTCTACTACTACTTCAGTATATTCAGTAGCAAGGCAAGAAATGAGAGCTGTTCATGCAGCAGTTGTTGCTGTGCATGAGTCAGTATAGATTTCTAAATAACCATGCCCTTATGCAGCACCAGTAGAAAATTACTTCTCAGCTGGTTCTGTGCTTAGCAACAGTGTATCACCTATTTATTCATCTAATGTGTAGTCTTCCTTGTCTGGTCCCTTTTAATATGTCCACAAGAATGGTGATTTGTCCTTAAAGAAATCCTTAGATTTATCCCATGTGTTATTTTACCCCTTCTGAAGGCTGCTGCATCCCTTGTTTTTCAGTGGTGTAGCAAATCTGACAGTAGGCTAGTGAATTGTTTGTAGTGGCTCTGCCTGTTGTCTAAATGGAGGCTGCTTTTCTTGTGTCTTTTTCAAGACCTCACTAAATCCCCAGTGTATTGGGAAACTAGCTGGGGCTGGAAGACAGTTATGTCATCCAGAACACTTTTATGTGGAGTAAGGCTGAAATTATGATATGCACAGGCTTTACTTTCAGTATTTTCAATATGGAACAATATTTTTCAAGAAGTCGCAGTCACTCAGACTACTCTTTTGAACAGGTATCAACAATTTTAAGCCAACAAATTAGAGACAAAGGTTGTTACGTTATTCCAATAGAGATTGTAGTTATTTGCAGCCAGAGGCAGGGAAAATATCCTCCTTGTTGCTAAGTGAGGTACACCTGTTAATATAACTGATAGAGCTTTTTTGGGAGCTTGTGTTTGGCTGTCCATTTCTATTATCCTATCCTTTTCAGAATCAACCCTTCACAGGATTGAGTTCATTCTTTTTTGTTTTAGAAAGAATGGCTTTACCCTTCTATATTAAAACCTTTTGTTATGCCTAGCTTTTTAAGCTATTCATGCCATTTTGTTGAAGTAAAATGAGTAGGTCTCTTATCACTGTCATGGTTTGTCGTTTCCAGACTTCCTTCTGACTTCCTCTTTTTTTTTTTTTTCTTTTTCTTCCCTAAGACCTGAGTTAAAAACATGTTCTGTGATGAGAAGCCAAGAACTGATACCTTCCCTTCCTATTGGAAACTCGCATGCTTAACAACTCTATATTTACTGTTAATATTTAAGGCCTGCCTCTCCAGTCTTAATCCGTGTAATATCTGTTGTGTTTTCATTGATGTTGTGTAATGCCAAGTAAGGTTGAAGATTGTTTTTCCAGTTCTCTTTTTAGTACCTTTATCAGCAATCTCCATCACCAGAAAATTCTCATCAAGTTAATTGATGAGCTTTTTTTCCATCAATCATACTTGTCTTTTAATTCTTTTCAAATAACATCCAGTGTCAACTCTTAACTTGTATTTGATCTCGGATCTCTGTTGGCTAACAGGCCTTGATTGTCCCATTTGCCCTTTCAGAATACGGCATTTAATGCAAGACTTCGAGTTTTCTTCCAGACCTCTGAGACTTTCCCAGGACTCAAGTTATTTGCAAGTCATTTTCAAAGACCTTGGTAGATCTTTTCTTCCAGAAATCTTGAATGCAGGCTATCTGGGTCTGCTGGTTTAAAAACTCTGCCTGTGCCCATTTGATATCCTTGCATCGAATGTGATGTTATGGCTTTTATTTCCAAGATACGTTTATTGAGCACTTCTGCTTATTTTGATGCCGACTTTTTGTCTGGTTTATCTGACTTCTCCTCCTCTGCCACACAGTATTTCCTCTTCAAATTCCTATCTGTCTTTTTTGTCCTCCTAGCTAAAAAGAAAAGACACCTGCGGTTGGTGGATATAGCACATCTTACTGTCTGACCAGATTTTGCACACTGACTTGTACTAGTCTTCAAGACCAGTTCAGTGGCATTGCAGAGAACTCTAATACTGTATTGTCAAGAAAGCATTGATTTATTTTTTCCCTAGATTGATTACACAGTCTGACAGGTGGCGCTTTTATTATTGTTGTAGAGGATGTCAGGAATAACGCTATACCTAGTACGTCCTGTCAGGGTTCATCGATGAGCAGCGTGCTTCATCTCCAGAATAAATCAAGCACTTGGATCCAGACATGGAATTTAGCTGTGTCCCAGTTAAGGCACTGAAGGCTGTGTGCCAAAGGTGGACTACCTACCTAAGCATACAGGTGCCTGTGAGAACCTAATTTTTTTACAAATCAAATCATTAAATACCTGCTAGGAGAACATGAATGAATCTGAGACAAAATGTTTCGTAGGTCCAGAGCTTCTTCTGTCTTGGAAGGGCTTAACAAGTTGTCATGACAGTCGTATTTGAGTCAGTTTGGGTTATGTTTAATTCTCACTGGTGTCCAATTTGATAGACATGTTTTGATTTGTGCTTAATAAATGGTGATAGCACTGAGTGCACCAGAAGTTACGGATTCTGTCAAAAGTCGTTGTGTAAAGGAGGTTATTGCTTTCTTATATAAGAGACTAGTCATTAGCATGGTGGCTTGGGAATGATGAGATAGATTCAATTTAAACCTAGGGAAATTCAAGCCAGCTTAATCTGGGGTGTGTTGTGTTATAGCTTGGAGTATTGGAATTGCTTTTCTGTCTCTAATGCTGTAGATAGGAGTGCAAAATATTTGGAGCTGTAAGATGAAGAAATGGCACGAGAGTGAGCCTGGTTGTAGCTATCGTGGGAGGAGGGATGCCTCGATTCTAACCCCTGCTTCCAGGCTGTGCATTCATTTTACGTTAAATGGTCATTGGATAATATCCTGGGAAGCTTACCATCAAACTTGCTAGCTTGTAAGACGATCTGAGTAACTATCATCAGCCCTCTGCCACCTGCAGAAGTGGTGGGGACTGACTGTAGCCTGGAGGAGTTTTTGATGAGTGGGAAAACTTTTAAAGTAAGGTAGGAATATAAAACTCTGTCCTCTTTGCTTGGGAGACTAATTAGTCTGGCTAAGCAGGTATAAATGACTTGGCATAAGCAGTTTTGAATTCTTAAGTAATCACAGTTAGGTTTCCATCTTTTAACCTAGAGGGATTTTTCTTTTTCCTCAAGTTTAATCTTTTCAGAGTGCACCAGGAAAGTAAATGAAACCTCTAAAATAATTTCAGAATGCTGTTTTTCTTTTTCCCCCAAGTTCATAGTTTTATAATAGGACAACCTTCAGCATGGGAATAGCTAAATTACACTGTATCTATATAGCTAAAATTCTAGAAAATATGAAGTCATTGTTCTGTGTGAGTCTTTTTGTACTAGCAGCACTGTATTACAGGTTTCAACCCGCAGCAGATACAAAACATCATCTGCCTTAGAGGGGCAAACAAGTAAAAGCAGTCAATCGGGTAGGCTAGAGATAGTTTTAGAGAATGCTTCATAGTAGAAATCTGTAACAACAGCTCTTTAAATTAGCCAACTATCATCTCTAGAGCTTGGCACCGAAGTCAGTGTCATTAAGCTGACTTTATCACTCCTTGAGTTTTATCGGGTATCTCTTCGTTTAAAGTAAGTTTTATATGCTGTAACTAGTAAGCATCTCTGTTTATGAGCAGATAGTATATCTGTTAGAAATTTAAAGGTGCTTGTGGAGAGTTTCATTTGCCAGATGATACCAAGGCAAAACTTTAAAAACCTGTAACGTTACTGACTGTCAGACTGTGTAACTTTAAAATTGTACCTACTTATTTTTACAAGGCTACTGTAAGTACTGGGTAAGAGAGACAGTTCTGCTTTGGAAATACTGTACAAGCTTAATCTTTATGTCTGTGTTTGATGTTAAGCACTGTTTTGAGATGCAAAATGTGATTAACTTGTGGGGATTCTGAATGTACCATTCACCTCTAGTGAATTCTTTCTATCTGTCTTTTTGTTTTGTTAAGAAATATTAATTTTCAACTCTTGTTAATCTTTTTTTTTTTTTTTTCCCCCAAAGCGAAGTGTGCAGAGTCTGGCTGGGGTAGAGTTAAGACCAGTACATTAAACTGGTATAACTTAGTAATTTTTTTTTTTTTTTTTTTTTAAAAAGTGAAATACGATTTCAAAACCAGCTTATTAGACTTGCAATATTATGTATTTCCAGCATGGAAAAATGGTAATCTTCAGCTTTTCTGGTCTTAATTCTTCCATTCAGTCTTCATATAGCACTAACATGCAAGATATCATAAAATGCATTACTTGTGACTTGTTAATGTAGTTGAAAGGAATGCTTGACTGAATCTTGCTTTCTGATGTGCTGTTACTTGACACTCATCAGAGTTGAAGTGCATCACTGCTTTCATGGACCTCTTGCCTGGGTGGCTTTTTTCTTGTCGTCAGATTTCATGTAACTTCACAGTGTGTGCTAGCGAGGGCTTTTTTGTAGTATAGTTATGAGGATTATAATTTTGAGTGCAGACATTACCTCTCCCTGCCCCCCCCCCCCCCCCCAAGTTTTAGCTGCTGGTAAAGCTATTAAAGGGCCACTGGTTATCAAAACCAGCTTTAATTTTGAGTCTAATACATTTTAAAAGTAAATATTTTTTATTATTCGTGTCTCACTTGAACTAGTTGTTCCTAAAATAAGTGTCTTGTTTCTTATAACAGTATAAAAAGTGGGTTGATGATTTAAAAAAAAAAAAAAAGGAAAAGAAAAGAAAAGGGTCGTTGTTTGTAGATCTGGGGTTTTTACTCTATATGTAAGTTCTAAGGTAATTACGCCTTCCGCCGCGCCCCCCTCCCCCCCCCCCAGCCCGCCGTGGGCATTTTGTCAGCAGTACCAGTCAAACTTAGACAAAATCTTGGTTTAGAATCAAAGTTAGCGGGTTCAGGTGCGTTAGCTCCACGTCTGGGACGTATCTTCTTCTGAAGTTCAGCCACTAGAGGGGGTCTAAACCCACCCTCTGTGTCAATAAGGCTGACACTCGCTGGCAAAACACATCTTAGAGTTTACATGATTGCTGGAATGTTGTGGAAACATACTTTCTAAAGGTGTCTAATTTCATAATTTATTTTTTTCTTAAAGCGAGGCTGGTTTTTAAGGGTAATTATTCAGAAATACTTGTACAGTTTAACCATTTGAATAACTTTTCTTTGCAGGTGATCTTGTGAATTAGTGTACCATCGATGATGGCAGAACATCCACCGTTACTGGATACCACTTCGATTATAAGTAGTGAAATCCCTCTTCTAACTTCCCCTATTGTTAGTGGGGATGGAGCTCAACAGGTAAGGAAACTTCAATATCTTTTTTTCTTCTTCCAACATTAACATATTGACACTGTAAAAGATAGTAAGCCTTCATCTGGAATATTTTTGTGCAGCTTTAGTCAGCATGTTTTTTAGAGATTGAAGTGAAGGTAGAACTGGTGCAGAGAAGAGATTTGTAAGGAGTATGAAGCAGAAAACCTGTCTTGTGAAAGAAAATCTTCATAGAAGGATGGTCCCAGCTGCCAAGCTGTCTAGCCATGCTTGAATCTTAATTTGGAAGCTCTGTATATTTTCATTAGCTCATGACCTTGTTAATGTTAATAAAACTTCTGCTATGATAGAGCTTACCAGCTCAGGCAAAACATGTGCTAACAACTTTATGGCATCTAGGCTGACACTTGCTTATAACTGGATATCTTGAATGGTGGGACTTGCTTTTGTATGGTAGTGTCTGCCTGGACACTTCTTCAATTTATTTTTTTTTTTTCCAGACAAAACCAGTCAAGATGATAGAAAAACTTACAATTATGGTTTCAGAACAATTGAGAAAGGTCAGCTCAAGTGAGGAAGAAGTGTTGGTAAAAACACCTATGCATTCTCTGTATTTTTAACCTAGGAAGAGTATTTTAAGCCCCAGATAAGCACAGTTCTGGAGCAGCTTCTCATGGGAGAAAAGGAGTGAAAAATTAGGTGGTTTGAAGTATCTGAATGGATTGAAAGATCTCTGCCTGTGATAGCAGGAGACTGGACTTGAAGATCTAGGGAAGTCTCTTGTAGTCTTCCATTCCCATGTTTGGTCTTTATGCAGAAGAAATAGTTATTTATCATAAAGAGGAGTTAATTTGTAGGGTAAAAACACAGAAGAGAGCTCTAAAATGAAACTGGAGAATGGGTTGGGACAGTTCATGAGATAAGGTTTGGGCTGTGGTGAGATCTTCACAATGTAGGGGAAGCTTACAGAGAAAGAGCTGATAAGTCTTTTTTAATGAGTGTATGGACAGAACATTCCAGGAAAAGGGGAAAAAGCAATATCGAAACTTGCTTTCTCTTCCAGTTCTTTCAAATACTGTTTAGAAGTAGGAATCTGTAACATGCAAGAGGAGAACTGTTACTGTTTCCTTACATATTCTGCCTTGAAAAGTTTGATTTTAAAGCCTTGCGAACAAAAAAGAATAACGCATGCCTATGCAAAGTTAAACATACCACCACTGTTTCTCTTTATACAATTGTTAATGTTCTTTCTTTTTACGGTTGTTGTTTAAAAATTCCTATTGATGTATCACAAAACCCTTGAGGTTGGAAGGGACCCCAAGAGATGATGCAGTCCAGCTTTCCCCCACTCAAAGCACAGTCAACTAGAGCAGGTCAGTCAGGACCACGTCCAGTTGGCTTTTGTGTATCTCAAAGGATAAGGGACTCCACAGCCTTTCTGGCAGTCTGTTCCCCAGTATTCAGCCCACCCTCATGGTGAAATAATTTCTCACATTTTACTGGAATTTCTATATTTCAATTTGTGCCAATACCTTTTGTCCTTTCACTGGGCACTGCTGAGAAGAGTCAGGCTTGGTTTTATTTATTCCCCTCACCTGCTGGTATTCATGCACACTGATAATAAGATCTCCCTGGTACATCTCTTCTCCAGGCTGAACAGTCCCAGCTCTCTCAGCCTCTCCTCACATGTCATATGCTCCAGTCCCTTTATCATCTTTGTGGCCCTTTGCTGGACTCTCTCTGGTATGTCCATGTTCATCTTGTACTGGGGAGCCCAGGACTGCACCCAGAACTCCAGATAGAATCATAGAATGGTTAGGGTTGGAAGGGACCTCAAAGATCATCTAGTTCCAAACCCCCTGACATTGGCAGGGACAGCTTCCCCTGGATCAGGTTGCTCAAAGCCTCATCCAACCTGGCCTTGAACACTTCCAGGGATGGGGCATCCACAACTTCTCTGGGCAACCTGTTCCAGTGCCTCACCACCCTCTGAGTGAAAAATTGGTTTCTTATATCTAATCTAAATCTGCCCTCTTTCAGTTTAAATCCATTGCCCTTTGTCTTATCACTACATGCCCTTGTAAAAAGTCCTTCTCCAGCTTTCCTGTAGGCCCTCTTTAAGTACTGGAATACTGTATAAGATCACCCTGGAGGCTTCTCTTCTCTGGGCTGAACAGCCCCAACTCTCTCAGCCTGTCTTCATAGCAGAGGTGTTCCAGCCCTCTGATCATCTTCGTGGCCCTCCTCTGGACTCGCTCCAGCAGCTCCACGTCCTTCTTGTGTTGGGGACTCCAGAGCTGAATGCACTATTCCAGGTGGGGTCTCACGAGAGCAGAGTAGAGGGGCAGAATCGTGTCCCTCGACCTGCTGGCCACACTTCTTTTGATACAGCCCAGGATACGGCTGGCTTTCTGGGCTGCCAGCGCACATTGTTGGCTCATGTTGAGCTTCTCATCAGCCAGCACTCCCAAGTCCTTTTCCTCAGGGCTGCTCTCAATCCATTCTCTGCCCAGCCTGTACTTGTGCTTGAGATTGCCCCGACCCATGTGCAGGACCTTGCACTTGGCCTTGTTGAACTTCATGATATTTGCACAGGCCCACCTCTCCAGCCTGTCAAGGTCCCTCTGGATGGCATCCCTTCCCTTCAGCGTGTCCACAACACCACACAATTTGGTGTCACCTGCAAACTTGCTGAGGGTGCACTCAATCCCACTGTCCATGTCACCAACAAAGACACTGAACAGCAACAGACCCAATACCAACCCCTGAGGAACACCACTCGTCACAGGCCTCCATGTGGACATTGAACCGTTGACCACAACTCTTTGAGTGCGACCATCCAGCCAATTCCTTATCCACTGAGTGGTCCATCTGTCAAATCCATGTCTCTCCAGTTTAGAGACAAGGATGTCATGTGGGACAGTGTCAAGTGCTTTGGACAAGTCCATGTCTTATCAGTGCTGGTCAGTTTGAAGGATTGCCTCCCTTGACCTCCTGGCAATGCTCTTTCTAATGCAACCCAGGATGCTGTTGGCCTTTTTTGACTCAAGGGTGCCTTGCTGACTCACATTCCACTTGTTGTCCGCCATTTCTTTTCTGAAAATCTACTTTCCATCCAGTCAGCCTCCAGTGTGTACTGGTGCATGGGATTGTTCTTCCTCCGGTACAGGACTTTGCATTTCCCTGCATTGAACTTCGAGTGCCATTCCTGCTGGCACTTTTCTGCTTGTTAAGGTCACTCTGGATGGCAGTGCAACTGTTTAGTGCATCAACCACTCCTCCCAACTTCGTATCACTTGCGAACTTGTTGATGGTGTGCTTTGTCCCATCATCTAGGTCTTTAAAGAAGATAGCAAGCATCATCTGTCCCACGCTCAACCACTGAGGTAGGTGACTAGTGAATGGCCTCCTGCTGAATTTTGCACTGCTGATCACAACCCTGTGAGCCAGTTTTCAGTCCACCTCAGTGCCTATATTCAGTCTGTACCTCATCAGTTTCTGCGTGAGGATGTTATGCAAGACAGTGTCAAAAGCCTTGCTGTAGTCATGATAAACAGTATCTAGTGCTCTCCCCTCATTCACCAAGCTAGTAATTTCATTGTAGAAGGCCATCCAGGTTTGTCAGGGACGATTTCCCCTTTGTGAATCTGTACTGACTACTCCAAATCACCTTTTTATCTTTAATATGTTTGGAAATGGCTTCTAGGGAGATTTACTTGCACATCTTCCTAGAGCTGAAGGTGATGTTGACCAGCCTGTAGCTCCCTGGATCCTCTTCCTTGCCCTTTTTTGAAGATTGCAGTGACATTTGCTTTCTTCCAGTCCTTGGGAACCTCCCCTAATCACTATGACCTTTCAAAGGTAGTTGAGACTGAGTTACTTGCTCTTCCTTCCCCCAAAATAAGACTATCAAACTGTGCTGTCAAGCTTACTCCATAGTGGTGCAAAATTTTGAGTCAGATACGAGCTTAAATGTTCTTTTGGGGATACTTTTTCATTAAAATTTTGTCTCTTTCTCCCGTCAAGCAAGATTAAAACTGGAAAACAAGCAAAGAATTTCTTCAAAGAAAGGAATTTGTGGGGCTTTCTGTTAATCTTCTTAAGGGAAAAACATCATATATGTTGTCAGAGTCATTTTTTATTTTTAAAGAAAAAGCTCATTAAGAATACTGTCTAAAGTGGAACTGATATCGGTAGTGTTTATTTTAAAAAGAGTATCTTCAGAAAACATTGGGCAGATTCTTGGTCATCAATAAAGTCGTTTTTTTTCTTCATTTCATGATAACTAGCAGTTATACCACAACGTTGTCTGCTGTTCTGTGTTCCACGATGTCTAGTGAAAGTTGCGACTTGTTTTCTGTCCTTCCTTCACATCTGATACATGACTCATATATCAAGAATCTGCAAATGCATTTGTTCAGTGACAGGAAACCTTACTGGGAACCTTTTTTGCATCTGGTGATTTAAAAGCCATTGCTTAGTAGAAAATACTTCGTATATCTGAAATACAGGAAATCCAGAATTGCAGGTACTGCTTACTCTGTCAAAGTTGCCCAATTAAGACTTAGGCCACGGAAAGGTCAGGCAGGCCATTATTTATTTATAGGGGTCTTATAAAACAAACATAACAAATAATTTTATGTGCACTAATGAAAGGGGTATATACTTACGAATGAAGAGTGATATATTCAATTACAACATGTTGTAATTCTGAGCCCTTTTCATAGATTCATAGATTTCTAGGTTGGAAAAGACCTCAGAGATCATCGAGTCCAACCGTCCCTAATCCCCATTAAACCATATCCCTAAGTAGATCATCCACCCTATTCTTAAACACATCCAGGGATGGGGACTCAACCACCTCCCTGGGCAGCCTATTCCAGTGGCTGACAACCCTTTCAGAGAAGAAATACTTCCTAACATCCAACCTGAATCTCCCCTGACTAAGCTTATGCCCATTTCCTCTTGTTCTATCACCCATCACTAATGTAAAGAGCCCTTCCCCTATCTCCCCACCATCCCTTCTCAAGTATTTGTAGGCTGTAATCAGGTCTCCCCTCAGCCTCCTCTTCTCCAGGCTAAACAGCCCCAACTCCTTTAGCCGCTCCTCATAAGTTTTATTTTCCAGCCCCTTGACCAGTTAAAATATTTTTTTAAAAAATATTTTAACCAGAATATTAGTTCATTGTATACCTTTTTTTTTTTTTTTTTCCATGTAACTTTGAAGCTACAAGAAGTGTGAAGGCTTTTGCCTTCATGGTAGTGTTCCTTGTTTTTCTGAAAGTCTCCTATTTGCTCAGCTACAATACTCACGTTCTGTAGGGGTTACTTCCTTAAAGTATGAAAACCACTTTTCCAGTTTCTTTCATAACAGCATTGTGGTGTTGGATTGCATAATCTATAATATAATTGGTAGTGCTCACAAAACTTAGTTGTTCCCACAATCACATTCAGAGCTGTTTTGTCTATGTAGATAAATATATATGTTATTCTGTCTTCATAGTGTGTAGGTTGGGCTGTATCTGTTCTAATTGGCTTTATTCAGTCCTGACTGAAAAAGGTACTGAAAACCTGGTAGAAAATTCTTTATTCAAATATTTTGTTTATATGCTGATATTTCCTATGTTAAGACTAGTTTAACTGTATCTTAAACTCGCAAGTTTTTGTTCAGCTGTTAAGCATCTAAGGATTTTTTTTCAATCAATTCCCCCGGTCCTTGCATCTTACCAGAATTAACTATTATAATTACTGTGACTTACATTGTATATACTGCAAAACTGAGTTGCCAAACGGATATAGACCATTCAGTACTTTACTGGAACAGTTCGTATCTTCAAGTATTTGAAATAGATTCTCTTGAAGTTCTGCTAGCAGTTTAAATGTGAAATAGCAGTACAAATATTTGAACATGGCAAGATGAAAGGTCATATGCTTCAAATAGTAGAAGTGTCTGATCAGGTTAAAGCTGTGACTTTCCACCATGTTTTAAAACAAAACAATCCACAAAGAGGAATGTGCATGTTCAGGCAGAAAACATGGAGAGCTTAAACTGTGTGGATGTTTATATGCTACTCAGTGCTGCTGTGGGACTACTGTTAGTCTTATAGGATAAAACTGGGGAAAAGAAAAAGCAAAGACCAAAACTGTTAGCTCCTCTCTATTAAGCACAGAAGTACTGATTTTGCACCTTCTCGTCACTGTGTTCAACATGAGTGGGTAACGTACTCTTTATATCTTGACAGTCAGTAAGGTTGTGGATGAAGTATGGAGAAGATCCATAGGAGTTGACAGAAACCAAGTGACGCTGAGAAAACATAGTATGAGGACAGAAGTGCTTGAGGGTTTTCCACGTAAGGGTAACTACTGCAGTGAGGCTTTACTGATTAGTGTTGAGGCTGGACAGGAAGGATATGTTTGATTATGTGAGTCCTGATTTGGTGGGGGGCAGTAAACTCATGATTGAGAAGAAAACAAGGAGGCAAGAGTTCAAACTACTTTAACAGACGCTTTGTTTCCTGATATTAGTCGATGTTAATTGTTTTGGAAAGTTTCTATAGCAGCCAGTGCTGTTCCAAGACAAATCCGTAAATTCCGAACACAAGATTGCAGCAACCCTGGAGTTCTGGACCCTGTCTGCACCTTCACACTAAAGCTAACAGTTGCAAAGTGAGACATCCCTATATAACCTTGTTGTTGTCTATTACCAAAAACATAGATAACACACTCGAAGTAGCCTAGTACCTGTTAACCATTTCATTTTCTTTGAGGAATGGGACATTTGACCTTCAGTCAGCTTTATTTCTCAGCAAGGTATAGTGATAAAATAATACTTACAGCTTGGCAAGCTGATTGCTTATCCTCTAGACTTTATTCGGAAGTTCAAATGCTTAGTGGGCTTTCCAAAAATCCCACTGTGTGCCTATAGAAGGTGGAGGCAATGACAAGTAGCCTGGGAAGAATACAGAGAAATCGTCGAAGCAGCCAGAAATCAGGTTAGGAAAGCTAAAGTCCTGGTAGGATTGAATCTGGCCAGGGACATCAAGGGCAACAAGAAAAGGTACGTCAGTGATAAAAGAAGGACTAGGGAAAATGTGGACCCTCTCTGGAAGGAAACAGGAGGCTGGTTACCCAGGATATGGAGAAGGCTGAGGTACTCGATGACTTTTTTGCCTCAGTCTTCACTGGCAAGTGCTCCAGCTGCACAGCCCAAGTCGCAGAAAGCAAAGGCAGGGACTGGGAGAATGAAGAACCGCCCACTGTAGGAGAAGATCAGGTTCGAGACCATCTAAAGAACCTGAAGGTGGACAAGTCCATGGGACAGGTCCTGAGGGAACTGGCAGATTAAGTTGCTAAGCCACTGTCCATTGTATTTGAGAAGTTGTGGCAGTCTGGTGAAGTTATCACTAACTGGAAAAGGGGAAACATAGCCCCCATTTTTAAAAAGGGAAAAAAGGAAGACCCAGGGAACTACAGGCCAGTCAGTCTCACCTCTTTGCCTGATGGGATCATGGAGCAGATGCTTGTGGCAACTGTGATAAGGCACATGGCAAAAAAAGAAGATGATTGGTGACAGCCAACATGACTTCACTAGGGGCAAATCATGCCTGACAAATGTGGTGGCCTTCTATGATGGGATTACAGCATTGGTGGATAAGGGAAGAGCAACTGATGTCATCTACCTGGACTTGTCCAAAGCACTTGACACTGTCCCGCATGACATCCTTGTCTCTAAATTGGAGATACATGGATTTGATGGATGGACCACTCAGTGGATAAGGAATTGGCTGAATGGTCGCACTCGAAGAGTTGTGGTCAACGGTTCAATGTCCAAGTGGAAGCCAGTGACGAGTGGTGTTCCTCAGGGGTTGGTATTGGGTCTGTTGCTGTTCAGTGTCTTTGTTGGTGACATGGACAGTGGTATCGAGTGCACCCTCAGCAGGTTTACTGAGTACACCAAGCTGTGTGGTGCCGTCAAGACACTGGAGGGAAGAGATATCATCCAGAGAGACCTTGACAGGCTGGAGAGGTGGGCCTCTGCACATGTCATGAAGTTCAACAAGGCCAAGTGCAAGGTCCTGCACATGGATCAGGGAAATCCTAAGCACAAGTACAGGCTGGGTGGAGAATGAATTGAGAGCAGCCCTGAGGAGAAAGGCTGGGAGTGTTGGTTGATGAGAAGCTCAACATGAGCCAACAATGTGTGCCGGCAGCCCAGAAAGCCAACTGTATCCTGGGCTGCATGAAAAGAAGCGTGGCCAGCAGGTCAAGGGACGGGATTCTGCCCCTCTGCTCTGCTCTCGTGAGACCCCACCTGGAATAGTGCATTCAGCTCTGGAGTCCCCAACACAAGGAGGACATGGAGCTGCTGGAGTAAGTCCAGAGGAAGGCCACGAAGACGATATGAGAGCTGGAACACCTCTCCTCTGAAGACAGGCTGAGAGAGTTGGGGTTGTTCAGCCTCAAGAAGAGAAGGCTCCAGGGACACCTTCTAGCAGCCTTCCAGTACTTAAAGGGGGCCTACAGGAAAGCTGGAGAGGGACTTTTTACAAGGGCACGTAGTGATAGGACAAGGGGCAATGGATTTAAACTGAAAGAGGGGAGATTTTGATTGGATCTCAGGGAGAAATTCTTCACTGTGAGGGTCGTGATGCACAGGCACAGGTTGCCCAGAGAAGTTGTGGATGCCCCATTCCTGGCAGTGTTCAAGACCAGGTTGGATGAAGCTTTGAGCAACCTGGTGTAATGGAGGGTGTCCCTGCCCATGGCAGGAGGGTTGGAACTAGGAGATCTTTGAGGTCTCTTCCAACCCTAACCATTCTACGATTCTATATATACATATGTGTGAGTTTAAATGCAAATTCTTTGCACTGAAATAGATGTTTAAAATCAAATCTGCAAGTTAGTATTTCTAAAACCAATTTCTTTTTTAAATATTTAAACCTCTGATCCTAATGTTATTATTAACCTGTTATCATAGGAGGAAGTTTTCAGTCAGGAGAGTATAGATGGCTATAAAAACAAATGAAATAATTCCGAGCATCCCCTTTTTTAGCTTTCAGATTGTTTACATACATGGAATCACAGCAGAAATATAATGGTGAAGATGTAAACTAGATTAGTATATGCTTTTCCTCAGTTTTAGTTCTGACACTTCTGTTTCTGAAAAGCATATGGTACAGTGTCGAGCTGCAGCTTGCTTTGGTTCTGCCTTCCTGCTGAAAATCAAGCCTAGAACTGCATATGTTTAATCATCTTTTCCTCTACAAGAAAAAAATCCGTGTTAGAAGTTGTTTAACAACATATACTGTTATAACTGTTCTCTCTGCTTTCCATATTGTGCTGTTTTGCTTTCCTTTATCTTTGTTTTGATTTTATGGAGTACAGAGTACATGCATGGCTGCTTCTGTCTTTTTTTTGGTTGTTTTGGGTTTTTTTAGTGGATGCATTTTGTGCGTGGGTTTGTTTGTTTATTTGTTTTTTTTGAGGGGGGGGTTTACTTCTCTCTGGCTCTATTGAATTAGCAGATACATCTAACTCTTCCTTTTGGAGATTCATTAAAGTTTGTTTAGTTGACAATTATTCTTCCATCCCTCAGTGACTTCATACCATTGAAGCATAGCAGAACTGTGTTCACTGGAACCACTGGAACTCTTGTGTGTGTAATGCTGCAGCGCCAGCTTACAGGAACTGGTTATCAAGCTGTATTTTTTTTTTTTCAGGATTGATTAGTACTTTTGTGTAGCAACCGTCACTGGAAAATACATAATCAAACTTATGCGGGACATTATATATGCAAAAAATCTTTTTCATAAAAGTTTTTAACTGTTTGGCTATAATTTTTGAAAAACACCACCACAAAAAAAGCCATGAGGATATGAGTTTTAATGCCTCGAAATTAGTAGAACCTTTATGTATCTGAGTTAAACATATTTTTTGGCAGGAAGAATGAAGTTTTCTCTTATTTAAGTGTAAATAATTCTTTTTTGCCTTCGAGATCAGAATTTTCTCTTACGTATTTAAACTGTATTCTTGATTGCAGATGCATTGAAAACTTGCTTTAAATTTCATAGAAGCAGCCGTAATCCTCAGCAGAAAGTGAGGATTCAAAATTCTTTGATGTATGTATGAGTAGTATGCTACTTTTGGTTACCAGAAAGCAGCATCAGACTTGGTGCACAATTTATATTAGCATCCAAATATATTTATGTTAATATTTTCTGTCTGAAAATAAATATAGAAACAAGATTTCACAGCCTTCTTACTTGCATTCAGTATGGTATGAAGTATCTTCATAAAACTTCTCTGATTAATCCTCCTTTTTCTCTCTAAAATGTCTGTTTTCATTTGCGTGATATGAATCCTGGATTAATTCTGATCTCTGATACAGTAGATTCCTCCCAAGATACTTGAGGCAAGATTTCCCCAGTTGAATGAATCTCTTCAGAAACTGACATTTGGGAGAATTGAATGACATGTGAAAATCAGATTTCAAGTTGATTAGTCACTCTAAGTTGCTAATACAGTCAATGGAGAGAAATAAGAATATCCGGAAGATGATATCTGTCCATATTTTAGGAAGGTGACTAAAGGTCTGTACGGTTTCTTTTTTTTGAGGCAAGGCTTTAATCAGTGAGGTAGCCCAGTTCGGCTCTGCAGTCTGTTACAAGTTGGCCCTGTTCCTGACTCTGCCTGCTCCTCTATCAGTAAGGTTTGGAAGGATGTAGTTATGTCCAAGTAGTGTCCTGGGCTCAAGCACGCTCCTTGGTCCCCTTCTCTCACCTTCTCTGTGCTATAGGACACTTAATGCTGAGTAAGCCAGGACCTGAATGCCAGAGTCTAAGACCTACGAAGTCACCCTTATTGGTTACATACGTTTCCTCAGAAGACAGCTATTGTAATCAAACCTCTTTAAGTTGTGACAAAAACATAACTACTTTGCAAAGTAATCTTTTTAACTACAGAAACTCCACTCTTAAAATCTGTGAGAATTACACACTTTGCAAACAAGTCATCTGAAGTGCAGCCCCTGCTAGCTAAAGCCTGTTTTTTTTGTCCCCTGATGACGGAGATGTTTGTTTATTTATAACTGGGCAAAGTCCATCTAACCCTCTGCGTGTTACAGAATTACACACTTTATAGAGCGGCCAGAATGACATTCTCCAGGAAGAGATAGACTCAGGTTTACACATCATAGCAAAAATGGCCCCGGGGTCTAATTTTTCTCCCTTTCTTTTTGGAAGTAGAGAAGAAAATATATGAGAAAGGATTGGGGTTGTAGAGATTTCTCCCTCCAAGCCAAGCCCTTGGTCCAGTACAAACTGAGCCTTCCCAACCTGATCAAATTGAGGACATAGCCTTTAATTTCTCTTCCAGGTCGGGTTTGTTTTGTCACACAGTGTTTTGATACACAGTGATACCCAGATTTGCACAAAGCTGGGTGTGTACAGTACTTTCTTGGGGGAAAAAAAAGACTATGTTAGAAATGCTATTGAAACTCCTAGCTTTCTAATTTTTTTTTTTAATAAAACGCTGTTTTGAATAACTATAGAATACAGTTCTTTCTTTGGCACTTCCTTTTGCGCTCTATTTAAGGTACAAATGTTGAAGACATATCCATCAGTCTTAAATATTATGGGCTTTTAACTTGCTATATCACCAAGCAGGAATCTGAGCTGTCAGAAGCAATGTTGGGAAACATAAAATCCTCTTCTAGTCCATATAGTTTCTAAACCAATGTCTTATATGTTTCTTAAATCTTCCAGACTCTTCAGAAATGGAATGTCTAAATTCAGTTTCAGCTTGCTTATTTATATTTTTCTCTTAATTACAACAATTGCATTGCAGGAAGGGGATTGTTTTTAAAGGATATCTATTACGAATTTTGATTTGAGTTGTTGTTCAGCAGAGTTCTTCAAGAAATAATCTGATAGTACCTTTTTCTCCCACCTATCACTTCAACCCTTGAATCAACTGTATAAATTACAGAATACTGCACAGCCAGAGTCAGCTCGGCTGCTGCATGCTGGGTGAAGATCTCTATCAGTAACCTGCTGCTCATGGTACTTAGCGGTTGTAGGGGAGACTTAGAGTGTCTATCCTGCTTGCTGGGACCTCTTTTTGTACTTCAGAAGGGTGGAGGAAGTCAGGACAAGGGCCGAAAGGGCTCTGCCTCAGCCTACAGAAAGAGAATCAATTGTAGCTTTATGACCTTTCTGAAATAGTGTATTCAGCTGTTAGGCCAAAGGTTGATCATGACCGCATTATAATGTTGGATATTGTTTCTTGGTGAATGCCTGACTGGTTGCACGCACTTGCAGACATGTCCAGATATTACTGACAAAGAAATTCTTTTAAGTAAAGTGCCATTGACTTGCGTCATCATTAGTAAATCTGTTAACTGTCCACCTCGCTTTATTCATCTTGGCTAGCTTTCATAATGTTTGTAAGATTCTTTTTTTTATTTATTTACCTCTAGGTATTGTATAGAAGGAAAATACTGGCAAAACTCTCTTAACAATGGCACAACTGTTCAGCTTGTTTCAAATGTGTGCTGACATTTGGGAGCACAAAAAACTGGGAGTTTGGGGTTTTCAATTGTCATTTTCACTTCACCAATCTTTGTTAAACTACTTAATTTTGCAAAATTACATTGGCAGTCTTCTACCTTTCAGTGCATCTAGTTGCAACTTAAATGAAATTTTGCTCCCTGATTCTGTTTCAGACTTTTCCAAATGCACGAATTGATCAGTGAAGGTGCCTACTGAGGGGACTAGACCCTGCAAAGTATTAGCTGAAAGCTTAACCCTTGCTACTGCTTTGCTGTGCAGTATGAGCTCTGTCTTACCCAGTTTTGCTTAGCGTTGTAAAGCTGAAGTCCTGTGGCCTTCAGACAACAAGTCATAGTGAAATGGTAATAATCTGGTTGAAGTCTTCCAGGTTTTATTTATAGAGGTTGATGTCTTTAGCCACTGGCCAAGGCCAGATGCCTCAGAAAGTTCCAGAGTTCTGTGACTGCCTCTAACACTGCTTCCTTCTAATTCCCTGTAAACAAGGATTAGCTTAAAACTTTGAAGCAAAAAGGTTTGTCTGTTGCATTATCCGGATTCTTTGAAACACTTGTTACCCTTGTTTTTATACTTTGATTTAAAGATATAATAGTAAGCAGCAAATTTTCTGTGCAGTATCTGCTAACCACAGACTGCCAGTGCTAATGAAACAGATTGGGTTTGCTGTAAATGAGGCAAATAAAACTTTGCTTAGCCAAGCTGTGAGAATTGAGAATGCAAAAGAGAAGAGACAAAGCAGAAACAAGTAGATCAAAAATGTAAGTATTTCTCAAAAATAAAGAATGAGACAGACACACTTATGGAATATAAACTGATTAACACTGTTACACATGGACACTAACAGGTCTTGAATGTTTGTGACATTAGATGCAGATTTTAATGTTTATTTTTACTAGTTTTTCTCAGAAAACTTTATATTTCTACAAAACAAAGATCCAAACCATCATCTTCTCGCCCCCCTCCCCCCACCTCGCTGATCAGCTTTTTGCTGATCATCTTTCACAGGAAAAGAAGAGAGGGGAAATGTAAGTACAGTAAGAATTTAAAAAACTTTTTCATAAATAAAATCAATCTGTCTGCTCGAATAAGAAAATCACCAGTTCTCAGATCTTTCCAACCTGCCTTGCTACAAAAAGCAGTGAAAGCTTATTGAAATCTGTAGTTTTTGAATGTCAGTGCCACTGAACAGTCTAGTCATCTTTCCAACCTCTCTGATTCCTCTTGCTTCTAGGGATATTCTGTTGTCTTAGTGCATTCAGTGGTGCCAACGGTATCTTGTAGCAGTGGTTAAAGATGATGTATTTGCTGATTTTACTATCTGTCAGCTGCCTTTTAGAAAAATGGCACAGAATTACTTGCTCTCTCCCCTGAAAATACACATAGGCCTTAGGAGCACATCACTGAAAAGATGGCTGCTTTCTCTCACTTTCTTTGGGAGGTGCTGCTGCCTGTTCAAGCTGAAATAATTTGGATTGTGATTGATTGGATTTCATTAAAATCCCAAGCATATAAATTGTTACTGCAGCATATTATGTGATGTTTACTTAATTCTGTATGAATTTCCACCCTGATAGCCTCTACTACCCAGATCTTTTCTGTTCTTCATTAGGAAGGTGTTGCTCTCCATATGAGGAGCAGTTAGATCCCTCTAGATTATCAGTCAATATTAGCAGATGCTATGGTAGAGAGATGTGTAGTTGTGGGAAACCTATAAATGGAAATTTGCTCAAATGTGGTGGAAAATAGAAGTTTTTAGAACTTTAGTGTTAAGAGCATTGCCTCGTGTTACTTGGACAATGTTCAGTGTCTACAGGACACTTATAAGGATGAGAAGCCTGTTTTCTTCTGTCATTCATACTAAGAAGAGAATTTAAGATTAAAAAAACCTTTAACATTACTTTTCCTTATAGATGCTACAGAAATGTTGTGTCCTTAGTCTGTCACAAGAGACTGGTATGATATAGTAGAGAGCTCAACCTAAAGTTTTCAGAACCCTTTATTCGTTGGTAGCCAACATAAGTGGGGAAGGAGAAAGTCTTTAGAAAGTCTAAAAGAAGATAGAGATAGAAAAATCTTATGAAAGATGACATTACAAAAGGTTTAGTTGGAAGTGACATTCTTCACAAGCATGAAATTCTTAAATTGTTTTAAATTGCCAAAGGCTTAAGGCACTGTTTTAATTCAGCTTTTATTACTGATGTGTCAGCTGTTCCTATTTAATAATCTCATGCTGTCTGTAATACCTGTTACACAGATATCTTGCATTTTTCCATTTAGTCCATTTTCTGAATGCTAGTGGGTTTGATAGTGGAGAAGGGGAGTTTATAGCCTCATTAGCATCGTTATGATATGAATAGCAGATTTTGAACACACGACCAATGGAAAAATTACTTGTGCCATGTTTGTAACTGACATCACCTTAGCTGGACCACAGATGTGATTCCATCTGGCAATTCCTGTGCTGCTAATGAATAACAACACTCAAGTCTTGCGGTGTTCTTTGATCAGTAGTTTTTAGGGACATACAAATGCTGTTGTACTAGCCCTATAAACAGGGAAACCCACAAATCACAGTAAGTCCGCGTCAGAGCCACAACAGATTTACCGTCTTGAGACTGTACAGTTTTCCCTTGTCACTGGACCACACTCTGTGGAGCCAACCTGGATCGAATGATTTTCCTTGTAAAAGAAAAATGTACATAAATGGAAAAACAGCTGCTTTGAAAGCTAAAAAGTAAATGTTTTCAATAATAAAATGATACTGGATTTGAATAACTGATACCTTGAGCCTAGAAAGCTCTTAGTTGGTAAAGAATTTCAGGCTGAACAAAAATAAGGAATATAACTTGAAGTTAAAATAGTAGAAAGTTACTTTTTTGTTAAAAGTAAGCTGTAGGTTTGAGGCCTTTTACATAAAAGTGTGTATGTGTGTGTACACTTGCTTATTAGCTGTGAAGACATTACTGTCCAAGTAATTTTAAAAATTTTTTTTTACACCTCAGGCAACATTTAATCAGTAATCTCATGTCGTTGCCTTCCAGATACATTAAACTGCTTTGTAACAACTTGGTATCTTGTCTGTTTATGAGTTAGGACTTAAGCCAGTGATACATATGTGGTATTTGAAGTAATTTCTCACGAAAAGGAAGGGCTGGGTGTTTCGCCCTACGTAGCCGTCTTTCCACAGGTAAGGGTATGCCGGTGGGCTCCTGTGTTTTGGGGATTAGAGGCTGCAGATGTGAGATTGCCAGAAACTAATATTGACTATTTTCAGTTCAGCTCTTCAGTAGAGACTAATAGAGGGAAACCATCTTTGTCGGCCATCTGAAATGTCTTAAATATTAATATCTAATAAAAGATGTTTCTGGTTATAGTATTATTTAGGGCAGACGTATGTAAATTATAAAGCAAACTCTGAAACACACTTCTTTATTTACATGTCTCTTAATATATCTAATAAATGCACAGTATAGAGTAACAGTATTTAAGAAAAAGTGCAACAGAATCCAGTCGATTATTTCTTTGCTGTGTCTTTTTATTTTCTTATAAAGTGATGGGCTTTTTTTCTCCCTCCTTTCTGGCTTATTTGCAAACCAAAGTCCTGAGTTGCATCATAAATTCAAGTATAAAGTCACAAGTTGGTTCATTCTGAGCTAGTCTATCCTGTCTGGGAATCAGGAGGCTAAATTAAAAATGCAGTTATAAAATGGCATATATTTGGAAGCTTTGTTGTCTTAAACCCGAACCTTCTGTTGACTGACGTTAGATGATCCAGAAGCAGATGCTGCAGCAGCTATTTGTTGATTTAGTTGCTATGGTGACATGATACATTCGTGTACAGCAGGAAGCTCACTGTACGTTGGCTAATTTGATAGGAAGGAAGGCTTGAGGTAGGTATTGCTGACTATATTGTTAATTGATCCTACCTTTCACGTCCTGCCTCCACATGCTTTGTGGATGCACAGCTGTAGAGGAAGGTAAAGGGAGATGTGTGGCGTTTAGGTTAAGGTGCCCTGTTAAAAGAAGGGGGAGGCAGTGCTCAACACATCGCCGAAGATTACCTCAGTATTAAGTGAATGGAACGGATTGGAGCAGCCGGAGTGGTGACTGTTGAATCTTCCTTCATCCTTTGTCACTGTGGTAGCACCAGTTGAATGAGAGAAATAAAAGGATGCGAGCAACAGTAAGTCAAAGTGCTAAGGCTTTTGAAATGGGTTACGAGATAAAGCATGTCACTAATCAACATCTTGATTGGAGCTATTAGTGGAGAAAAATGTAATTGTTCTGAATATGTGCCCTAATGACAGAGCGTAAGTGTGGCTCTGCCTGGAAGTTGTGCTGTGTTATATTCACCCTTTTCCAGAAATACACCCTTTTTAAATCTTGTTGCCGACAAACTGTTAAAGATACAGTGTACGTCTTACAAAGGGCTTGGCTGCACCCCCCTCTTAACAGATTTACCTGAGTGTTTTAAAAATTTTTGAAGTTGGAATGACCAAAAGTATTAGCTACAGTGTTTTCCTGAATTTGTAAAATGTTCAAAAATGAATTTACCTTTGTCCTTTTGGCTAAAAATACTTCTCATCAGTACTGCTGAGCTAATTTCAGTTGCAGTATTTTTGGACAAACCACTGCTGTCTTTTTCCTTTTTTATGTTGTTGTATATTACTAATGCATTTAGAAATATGTTTTGGTAAAGTCTTTCCATTATTTGTAATTTTTGCTGACAATCATGTGCTACTGACTCAGCACCTATAACCATATGATGCTAAATATAGATATTTTCAGATTAATAAGAAAAAAATAAACAAAAAACAACAGCCCTAACCCTGAAGCTCTTGTCTCTTTCCTAGTAGAACCTCTCAGAAAACAACATTGTTTCTGCTAGTATAGAAATGGATTGTGATTTGATTCTCTTTAAATTATGGGTTTAGAGGTCCAGGGAAATGTTTTGGAACACTTCACCTTTTTGTTTTGTACAAAGTTTGTTTGGAGGAAAAAACCAAAACACCCTACAACCCCCAAAACCACATACATCTCCAAAACCACTCCAGAATGAGAGAAAAACAGAACTGTGTTTTTCAGTAGTACTCTTTTGCTCCAATTTGCAATCTTTCTTATTGCACAGGAACAGTCTCTACTACGTTATTTCAGTTAAGTATGCTTTAACCGCAGTTGTAATAGAACATGCTCTTATTTCTTCGTATTATATATGATTTTAGCAATGGATAAAATTCATGTAACTTATCCTAGCTTTTTCTTCCGACTTTCTCCTTGCCTTCTTACTTCCCCCACATTTTTCAGTATTTTAATATGTGTATCAGACTATGAATTGGCTTTGCTGCTAAAAGATTGGGTTTTTTTTTTTGTTGTTCTTATGATATATTTAGTGGTAGGTCTGTTATCATTCTTGTTACGTATATTCAGAGGCTTTTAACTTGGTTGGAAAATTTGTCCCAGATTTCACTCATTCTGGAAAAATACGTAAATTCACGAACCGTAACTAACTTCTTTTAGAGGAAGATATCAAGTAACTTATTCAGTTCCTTTCCCCTTCAGTGGGAGGTAGCTGGGGAGAGGGAAGGATTCCAAATATTGCTTTACACTGAAATTCAATCCAAATCCTTTGCTGTTCTTGCCTTTGTGGTGGTAGACACTGTTAGCCTGTGGAGAGAGCAGAGCATCAGTTCTCACATGGGCTTATCCTGCAACTTCACACATGACACAAAGTATTTAATGTATTTTGGGTTTTTTTAGCCTCAGTCAGGATTAAAAAAACTTTTAACTTTGTCTTTTCCACTTCAGAAGGCTGATAGTTCTTGATACTGAAGGATGTGTTTGAGAGCTAAGATATTTTGGGGAGACAGAGGGAGCTTGATGTCTGTAGATTTTTATTGAATGCAAATACAAAAATATTTCTTTTGTATCCCAGTAACTCTAAAATGATAGTTTCAGTCTTTCGGCTAAGATTTTGCTGGTTAGAAATAAACCTAGAGGTATTAGAAAAACGAAATATTTTTTGTATATTCAGTAGCTAATAACTTTCTCTACAGACAGAAGCTTCAGGTATAAAAGCATTTATTTGGGCAATGCAATTTGTTATCTGCTATGAAAGATTTGAAAATGTGGCTGTGAATAGAAACTTGTAACAAAATTTTACTGTATCTGAATTGAATCTCTTGATGGTTGTGCTGGCTTAGAAGAGTTAGAAACTGTATTTCAGTCAGTCCTGTCCTTTTAGAAATACTGGTACTATTGGCACCGTGGCTTTGGATGTATAATACTTAATCATCCTTATGCGGTAACGATGTGCTAGACTCTCTTCCCTAAACCTTATTCAAATCTGATCTGCAAAGAATTCCTCAAATTAGGTAGGTCGTCTTTAGGGAGCAGGGTGGAGTAGAATGTTAGCAACTGTCTTAATTCTGGATTTGTTTTCTTTGTGCCCGTGTGAAAGATCATCTAGTATATGTCTAGACACAATCATTTGTTTTTTTTGTGTTTATTTTCTTTTTTACTTCAAACTAAATTTAAACTTTTCGAACATAAATAATAAATTAAAAATACTATCTCTGTATATATGATGTATTAGGAGTAATATTTTGCATATGTAGTTATTTCAAATAAAATCTCTTGCCTTACGGATCCATTGCATATATGTATTTGATAGAAGTGGCACAATATTTTTAAGACACTGTTTTTTGGCTGGCTGTATTGTCCACCTGTGCGTGTATTTGAGGGAGCCTTGTTCTTCAGCCTTTGATTTTTATTCAGAGAGCAGCTTTTACATATATGTAATGGTGAGCAAAAGAAGAAAAACGTGTCAAACTTGCTATGAGACTTTTTTTATGAAGTTATTTCTTGGAGCTCATTGACTTATTTCAGGTTTTACTTAGTGGCTTTTTCTTCCCCTCCATAGGGATAGAAATAGTTTGGGTTTTTAATTGTATTTACAGTTTCTGCTGTGGAAAGATGTTGCCTCAAAACAGTGAAGTAGCGTGCTTGTCGATTAATCCTAAACTACTTTGTTTTCCTGTTCACCTCATCTAGGGCTCCTATCAGGATGAATACCATTTTGGTATTGGTACTTCACAATAATGTCCATAGGTTTTATTTCAGTCTTGCTTACTAACCACTTGATGAAGAACAATCATTAATTGTGCAAGCCCATTTATAGTTTATCATTTTTGTGTGTGTGTGACTTAGAGCATTGGGAAAACTCTTCCCTGCATGTTGTAGTGCAAATATGCATTTGTGATGCCACAAGTCTGATGCTGCCTTTCTTTCCTGTCAGCAAGCTGAAATCATCTTGAAACCTGGCAATCTGCTAATACATCACTCCTGTTAGTAGAATGGAAGTGAAAGTAGAGATGCTTGTAGATGGGTGGATCGTACTGACAGAATGAGAGGTCGTTGGTAACTGTTATTTCAGTGGAGTTAATAGGCTTTGTGGCCTTAATTAGAATGCAAACGAACATATTCAAAGCAGCGGTAGCTAGCTCTATTTTAAATTCCCTTCTATCCCTCAGTGTGCTCCAATGAAGAACTATCTTAACCTGCATATTTATCTGGCACAAGCAATTTGTTAGGCTGCTTAAGAAAGTATTGTGTATCCTTAAAGACCAAGTAAGACATAAATCAGCTGCATTTGTATTGTCACCATTCTGCCTTTAAAAGACATTGCTGTGACGATATTGGTGGAGCAAAGTACCTCTAAGGATCTTATTTTGCCTTCTACAGCCTCTGCTTCGTGCTGATAAAAGTTACTTCTAGACATTTTTGGAGATGAGTGTTAACATTTCACCTTAAATTTTCCCTTTTTTGGAGCAGCCCTCTGAATCCAGGTGGCTGCAGCTCTGTCTTGCACAGATATCCCTTCCACCCTCTGTTGTTTGTATCCTTAGCCTTATAGTTTTTTTTCTGACTCCAGCCATTTTTATCAAATTTGTTTCTTCAGTGTCAGAAATAAGCTGAAAGACTTGAAAAAATATTCAACTCCTTTCCTGGTTCAGTCTGCAGAAGCATCCTTTAGTTTCTCTTGCAGATAGTTAAGAATTTACTGAATTAAAATAAGAAACATTGAGCATTCTCCTCTTTGAATGTTCCTACTGCCTTTGATTCTTCAGATGCAAAATCAGAATGCTTTCTCATCCTACTTGCACTGATGTAGTAAAGCTAAATCATATACAACATCTCCAGATCAAATTATTGTGAAATTATCATTATATCTATTGATACTAGTATGTCCAAGTCAATGTTACATGTCTCTGTAGGACATGATCATACTACCCGAGCTACAATAAAATTGTATTTTAATTTGGAATTCTTTGGGGAGAGAAGTAAAATAGTTTTATATAGAATTGTTGTATTTTAAGAGTGTATGTATCATATAAGACCAGTTCAAATTATAATTAAGGTGAAGAATAGATTTTCAAAGCTAATTGAGAAGGTGTCCCTTAACCAGTCCTTCAAAGAGGCAAAACTTTGTAATACTTCTTGAGGCTACTGTTGGGCAGTGTTTATATATTAGTAATTTATGTGTGCTCAAGAATGTTCCTAGAGTCTGAGGCCAAGTGTCATGGAATGACTCTTCCAGAACCTCAAGGGGGCATACAAGAAAGATGGGGAGAGGCTGTTCAGGAGGGCCTGTTGTGATAGGACAAGGGGTAATGGTTTTAAAATAGAGGGAGGTAGATTCAGATTGGATATTAGGAAAAAATTTTTTACCATGAGAGTTGTAGAACACTGGAACAGGTTGCCCAGAGAGGTGGTGGATGCTTCATCCCTGGAGACGTTCAAGGCCAGGTTGGACGAGGCCCTGAGCAACCTGATCTAGTTGGAGATATCCCTGTTCCTTGCAGGGGAGTTGGACTAGATGACCTTTGAAGGTCCCTTCCAGCCCTAACCATTCTATGATTCTATGATTGACTCTGTTCTAGTAAACTGTCTTTTCCCTCTGGAAAGAGTGTCTGTGTGCAGACGGCCTGTTAAGAGTGGTCTCCAGAATAGTTTCCAGTATTGTCTGGGAGAAGCTTGCTTGTTGGCATTGGCCATGTGTGCTCAGGACTAACAATAGTATTGTTCATCATCCCAGGTGACGTTCCCGAGCACTGCTTACTTTGCTAATACAGATGTGATTTTAGGTACCACTGATGTGGTCAAGGGGATGATCTCTCCTAGGAGACATCCGAAACATTAGGACTCCGCAGTTTGCCAACACTGGGGACAAGGAGGGGAAAATTGCTAAGGCTTAAAGAATAATGAAGAAGGTTGATGAAATTTACTTCAGAACTGTTGTTCAGCAAATCCCATAGCACAGCAGCTAGGGGCATTTAACTAGCAGGAGATAGCTTTAAAAGGGCTAAAAGATGAACTTCAGGAACTTGCTGCCATAGGAGGTTGTGGAGGCAATACAAAGTGTAAGGAAACTCAAAGAGTTTAGGCCATCTCATGGACAATGACAGAGATGGACTGCAGAAAGTGGCCTGGCTTTGTTGCTCTCCCTAAATAGTGTCTCCAGTTGATGTATTAGAGACAAAGTATTGGTCTAGATGGACTGCTGACCTGGACTGCTGACCCAGACCATGAGGACATTTCTTATGCTCTTATTTGGCTTGAGCAGCTGCCTGAGTTTAAACAGCAATTTCAGGAAAACCCTATTGAGCTTTCTAGTATGTGGCATGAATCAGTTTTGTTAGGAAGCTGGTCTTTGCCAGTCTGGGCTATGTATCTTGAACTGACAGTGGATGGCCAGCAAAGTAAATGCTTTAAAATTAGGAAAAAAGTCAAGTATTCCATGCTAAGAAGGGGCTTTAATTAATACTATTCCTTTTTGCAATGCCTTTCTATATTTTTAGGATGGATTTTGCTTTTAGTATTGTGCTAAGAAGAAACCTCTATAATTCGTACCTATTTAATTAAACTACTACAAAGCTTAGTATGTTGTTCATTTGGTCTGGGTTTATCTTCTGAAATATCTTTTATAGAATAAAGTATGTACCATTGAAAAATATGAAATTTCACTATTAAAACTTTTGACAGTCTTTGGCAACTGTATTTCAGGTATTTCAAACTCTAGTCATATGGGCTGGTAATTTTGTTTTATTTATGCAAGAACTGTTTTTAGGATAGTTGTATAGCTGCAGTCTTGTATGCCAACTTGTGTGCTATTCTCTGGAAAGAGATTCTGTATTGTTTTTCATCAGGAACTGTACTGAGGTCATGTGGATCGTCATTAAATAACTGTTTAAAGGAAACAATTTATAGTCCCAGTGGAAATTACATAAAACTAGTTGTTGACCTAATACTCCCATGTCTTAATAGCAATGCCTTAACATATTTTGAACTTGAGACAAAAATATGTTGAGTCAAAATTGTGTTAGCATTGAGAAATTGCACTTCTAAAATGTATTAGTTTCTGTTATAGTTAGTCATGCTTTAAAAGTGCTTGTAGGATTCTAAAGCTTGTATCAAGGCCTCAGTGTCCTAAATTTGCATTATTTTGTTGAGCTTGTGAAGTCCTTAATAAGTGTTTTGTTGATTTAGAAAGAGAAATGGCATTTAAAAAATGGCTGTGTTAAATGTGCCTCCCACCGAGGTTGATACATCACAAATGAGTTTTTTCAGATTATCATAATTATCTCAGAGGAGCAGGCAGTGGAAATCTGGATAGAGTAATGCATGTTAGCCTTCAGATAGCAGAGCTTTAGATGCTCTGAGTAAAGCAACAGGATTTGTCACAAAAAGACTGAGGCATGGGAAGAAAGACCAAACCATCAGATTTTTCCAAAGCTTTTCACTTAGTTCCAGCCAACATGAATGTTTTGCCCAGAAGAGGAAGGAGGTTGAGGTCTAGAATGTTCAGTGTGAAAGATGAGGGCCTTGGTTTTTCTTAAGTACAGATGTCAAGGTTCGTGAAGTAGCATGTTGGGCGACGAGATGTGCAAGCCTGCACAAAGCTACCTAGAATAAGATGAAAGAGCTATGAATGCTAAGCAACCTGTGGATTTTATTTGCCTAACACATGGTGCTGTGAAAGATCCATGTTGCCTTTTCCTTTAGAGAAATTTTCTTGCATCTTTGATTATGTGCAGCAGACTTTTATTAGATAAGAGGGAATCCCTGTGAGTGATTGTCCGTCTTTGGTAATGTCTCTTCTGACCAGAAAGGTATCAGTCTCTCTCTCTCTCTGCATAGCTTCAGTTTTTCTTTTTTCTCATTGCATGTACTGAAGTGGTTAAGTGTGTGTCAAAAATGTTCTTCTCAAAGCAGTGATTACTCCATGGGGTTCAGCAGTGATAAGGCTGGTCCAGCAACCAGTGCTGGTCACGTTGACACACGTTACCCCAACACAAAGACTTTTGAAGCCAACAGTTCTTGAAATTTATTTCAGCCCTGATTCAGACTCTTTTGGCACACTTGGCAACAATACAGACTGTCTCAGAAAAGCTGTAAAATACAAATGGGAATGCACAACGTAAAAGCAAGGCTGAAAGTGAGAGCCAGTGAAATTAATAGAGTCAGGCATCAAGTCGTCTAACAGTCCATTGACAAAAAGGCTCTATTTCCCGTTCCCGGGAACTGAGTATCTAATTAAACTGCATTACGTCTGTGAGTCTCCCCACCCTTTTGAGTAGAAGTCAGATGTCCTCAGAGATGGGAAAATCTGATGACATCTTGATTGTCAGTGGTGCTGGACTCCATCAGGAGGCCTGTTGCCTCATGATGCAGCCGCTGCTGAACGGTGCCCCCCCTCACTGTGTTGCACCGTGGTTGGCATGCTGAGCCTTTACCTTCTCAGATTAGCTGCAAAGTGAGCAGCAGAGATTCTCACACAGGAGAAACTGCTACAAAAGCAAATCAGGAGCTGTAGGGCCCACTTCCTGCAGTAGGGCTGGTACGTGTATTCCCATGCTCAGATCCACTCTGCTATCCGGAGCCTCCAGTTCTGATTCCCTGCAGCAGAGGTCTGGAGGAGGAACAGGTTCCCAAGGCAACATCATTACCCAGGTTACCAACCTCAGGCTCTGACACAGAAGACCTGCGATACCAGTCATCCCCTATTCCCTTTAAAAGTGGGAATCAAAGGAATTATACCAGCCATTGCACTAAAACTTGAGGGCTTTGCAGCTTTTCTGCTTCTCGTAGTTCATATGGTGGAGACCAAGAATATCGAGCTGAAAATTGTACAGATTGACATGTCAGCTGCAGCCAGAATGGCTCCTCCCAGGAGTTAAGGCGTACTAAATCAGCCAGAAGACTTGGGCAAATGTGGTTATCCAGCCCACATGTAAGAGATGGAAAGACATTCTCAGGTACTTTTATTCCAGTCTAAATTTCCATCTAAAACTTTTGATTGTAGCAGAGAGGGAAAAGTAAATCAATAGAATATGTTTTCAAAAAGTTATTCCTGCTTGGGGAGTCTGAAAAAGAACCTGTAAGAACTCATCCACTCATTTTTCTTTCCTTCATCATGTTCTGAAGAGGATAGCCAGTTGCTAAAATTCTGCCTTCAAACACTTACAATAAACTGGCAACACAGTATTTTCTGAAGACACTCTAAGTCTTATTTGACATTCGTGTCTAAAATCCTCTTGCTTTTAAGTTTAGTGTATATTGTGCATGCTAACTCTTACTGAATTTTGTATTCAGACACGCTTCAGAAGCGTGATAAAATGTAGATACTGATATAGTTAATTGTTTTTTCTCAGAGCCTAATGCTTCTGGAGACATCTTTCTCCTGTAACAGCACCGTGCCACACGAAACAACTTAAAGTAGTATTTTTAAAGTGCATGCTCAAAACTGAGCTAAATCAGTATTGAATCACATGACCCAAGTTTGAAAATGTGAATATCCATCATATCTCATCAAAATTGCAGCTATGCCATCTTTGAGCTTGCCATCTTTTCATTAATTCATAATGTTGCTCTACCAGAGAGAGAGGAATTCATATGATTTCTGCCTTTTCCTCACCCTTTCCTTTCTCTCTGGTATTCTTAAAATGAGTAATTATCAAGTTTCCTGTTTGCTTGTTTGTTTTTTCGTAAACATTACCAATTTTATTTTCTTTTAACAATCTAACAGAGTATATTTTTGGCTATGATGTTTGAGTTGTGTATAGAAAGATTTGTCTCTTTCTGATTCACACCAGGAGGAGGACATACACTCTATTTAGACATGTGAAGAAAGATGTGTCCAGAAAGGAAATTATGAAATGCACCTGCTCTTCTGTTTTCTGCTTTGTTCATAATTTTAGCCAGGTTCTTCATGGTTGCAAACTACTTCTTTCACCAAAAGGCAGGTTTCAAATGAGAATACGGAAGTGTGAAATGGTAACAGGCTTCTGCTTTGGTCCATGTCAGGCTTCCTCTGTTTATTTTGGCTGATAAGTGTGCTTTGCTATCAATTCTGCATTGCATGGGTTTACAAAATTAGGATAAACAGCTTTCCAGAAATAAAACTACACATAATGTTTCATGCTGTGCATCTGGTGCATTTAACTTTGTCATGACTTCCAATAATGTTTTAGAATGAATGAATGTACAAATGTGCTTGGGTCATGAAAGAAGGAAATGACACAATATTTCCCTTATGTTGAAAATTGTTTGCCAAGTGGTTATGACGAAAATTCAAATGCTGGGAATTCTAGGCTTCCTTCTGAAACTTTATGTATTGATTTGATTAATGTTGAAGTTAATGTAATTTGTTGAAATAATTTAAGCTGTGCAAATAGCTTTTTAATTATAATAGGCAGTTGAGAACATAAAATTTGTACAGGTACTGTTTTACTTGACTGTTATTCTCTCCTTGGTTCTTTGAAAAATGTTTGTTTAAAAATATCTGTACTTGTTCTTGCTCTTATCTCTTTTTCTCTGTGGGATGAAGGCAGCAAGCAGTGTGAAGTGAAAAATAATGTATTTACTAACCAGAAAAAAGAGTTGTTTTTTCCCAGAAAAACTTTCTTTTTTTTTTTTTTTTTGTATGTACCAGACTTCTGTAACATACTCCTGTGTAATGGTTGTAAACACTCTTTTATTTTTAAGGTTATTCTTGTGCAAGTTAATCCAGGGGAAGCATTTACAATAAGAAGAGAAGATGGACAGTTTCAGTGCATTACAGGTAAAGCTGATAAATTTATTTTAATATTTCCTGAGTCTGCATCAGGATAAATAAAACGCAGCTTGTGGTGCTGAAAGTACAAGACTGACAGAAATTATTTTAAATACAAGAGCTGTTTAAAGACCTAGCTAATTAGGTGCTAAGGATCATTGGACTTAGATTTCACTACCATAAACAAAGTACTTTCTATATTAGGTGAAATTAAATTTCTTGGGAGAGAAAGGGAGGAACGTTTTCAGTTTGCAAAGCAAACAGGGAAATGCTGTGGTAGCAACTTTTGACTAACCTCGTTTATTACACAGACCTCAAATTAAAAGCCACAGTTGTTAATTTGATTTGAGTTTTTTTTTATTATTATTATTCTTTACTGTCATGTGGACACTGTTTGCCCATCTCAGCAGTAGCTGTCTGTTATCGCACTACGAGTTTTTCATTGTTTCTAGGGGTCAAATTAGGTCCTTTCTGAGTTCTGGCAAGTGCAGCTTCAAATTACAAATGCTTCATCTAAGTGTAGCATCCCTGTATGCAATGGTCAGTTTGGATGTTGTTTTCTGTTCTGAATGAAAATAGCCACCAGTTAAGCCTATCTACTGCTGCAAGAAATAAGCAGTCAGATATTGCTGCTGTTTAAGAATCTCACTTCACTGTGTTATAAGACAGCATCCGCTGATTCAGCTATGGGGTCACTTTTTTGTTTATTACCTGCTGGGCAATGAATCCTACCTTCTTTTTTTCTGGGTGGTGGCCCAGCTTCAACAGATGCTCTCCTGGGAGGCTGAAGCAAGTATCTTCCAGCTCCTTTCCCCCATCTTTCCAGTCTGAGAAAAGACAAAAGGTCTGGTTTCCAGTGTCGTAGGCAGGTCCTTTGACTACAAAATAACGGTCCTTGGATTGTAATTAAATTTTTATATTGACAATTCTTAAAGTTTATGTGTCCGTTAGCACCATTTTTCAAAACTTTGTGCTGGTTGCATAGTATTGTTGCTTCCTTTGAGCCACAAATGGATCAGTGTAGCAACTCACAGTTCTACAGTGCTTATTTGAAATATAGCTGTGTAATAATTACTTGGCACTATTTGAGGGGAGCACAATGATTTCTGTCTTGCAATTAAAGAACAGATGTGTTTTACAGATGTTGCACAAAATACCGAGGAGAGTGGCATGCATGACATTTTTTGTTTTAATTTGGATTTATCAGATGGTCTTAGGCAGGGGAATTAATTGACGCTTCCTTGCATGATCATCTTGAAAGCAGGAAGCGTGTGATAAACTGCAAAAATACTGAGACTGTATCTTTATAGACACAATTCCAACCTTTCGTGGTACAGCTTTTGTCCTTGCTTGGTCCCTCTTGCTTTCTGATTAGGCAATTCACTGTTGTGATTTGACTCAGCTGCTAATTTCTTCATGCTTTAAATATGACAGTGAGAGTGAGCCGTTATTAGACAAGTGTTCCTGGATCTCACTAAGTGTAAGCTCAGGTACAGTCTTTACAACTTTCCTGAAAATTGGCACTGGCAGTGAGAAACCTACATCCCAAATCCACTGCTTTTGCAAGCTTCCTGTCATATAGACATTCTCCTTATCCTCTCCCCTTCCAGAATATAAAAATATGGCTTATAGTTAGTAGTAAAACAGAGAGCAAAGAGGTTTTTCATATCTGTGCATTCACTAATCTTAGAACAGAATCTGAGCAGCACGAGATCTTACGAATGTTGCTTTTCTGGTCTATTCTTGCCGCTCCTGAGACATTTCTATGTTTTGTGAGTGTAATGCCAATGCATCTTTCTACTTTTTGGCTTGTTGGGTCTGTCTGGCTTAAAGAAGAAGTTTCCTTAGCAATTGATGCTGTACCTTTTTCATTGTATGTATTGCAACTAATGAGGAACGTCTACATTGCTGTTTTCCGTGTATAGATTTGTATAAAGTGAACAATTTCAGATGGTATACCCTGTAGAGAGTAATTTGGTATTGGTGGCCCTTTTTACTCTGCCACAACTTCTCAAATATAGTTTGCCCTTGACTTGGCTACAAAATGGATTACCAGTCCGCAAAATATGTTACAGCTGCAGGACACTATTACACTGACTCTAAGGAAAAGTTCCCTGTGCCTTTCTTCACTGTATGCACTCAGTTATAAGGTCAAATCAAAGTTAAAGATGCAGAAATGGATAATGAGTATGGTTTGGAGGAAACCTTCTAAATGTGCAGAGATACTTATTTTAAAAAAGGCACGAAGAAAGCAAAGATGGCTGAAATTCAATGGAGATGCAATCAGTGGGAAGTTAATTTAGTCATTATAATGTTTCTTAATACTTGTTTCCAATCTAGTTTTCCCTCTAAATATTTACCCATCTTTGCACTTGTCTGACTGTATTGTCTTAAAAGTCTCTGCAAAGAATGCATATTCCGCTTTTTCTGTGATGTACTGTGTAAAAAGAGGTAGTATTATATATGTTAAAAATGTGTATCTGTATACTACTTTGCAAAGACACAGCACGTATTACCCACAGAACAGTTGTGATTGTGTACAACAAAGATATTGCATATTGCAATTAATAGTGTTTGTCTTGTATCACACTCAGAATTCACCTGGAGGAAAAGCATTAGTACAAGCAAAGACTTTTCATGAAATGCACTTAACTTTATTACAGAATTACCTTATCCCTTTCAAAATGAGGCTTGTAAAGCTTACATGTATAATTCGCAACACTTACTTATTCACTGTGACACAATATTAAGTGACCACCAAACAAATCTCTCTGTTTCTGATGTTTGCTTTCGATGATGAACTGGTTCCGAGAACCTCATTTATGTTGTATGTTGAGGGATGTTCAGTATTCTACAAATAACAAGGAATTCAGTTCAATGTCGAACAAAGCACATTTTTTTTAAAGGAACAGAAAATTTTCAAGTACTATTTTTTTCTAAGTCTATATTCTAATTTATACTTAGCAAAATGGTGGCTAACAAACGTGTTGTCTCTTTGGAGTAAAGTCTTACTGAAAGATATCCAAAGAAAAAAGAGAAATAATTTGAGATTACAAAAGATAGTAAGAATTTGGAATGTTATACATTGACCAAAGATGAAAATGATAAAATGTAAATGCAGGTTCTTGCAAGACAATTTGCATGGACATATGTTTAATTGAAATGATATAATACTAAAATGAAAGAATAGAACTTGAGAGGTAGTGAGCTGCTTCTGAATGGATCCCCAATAGAAGTGCAGATACAGTAGTTTGGGTGGTTTGGTAAGTCACCGCTCCTTAGATAATTTTAAATCTCTCTTGTGCTTTATTGTTGGTCAGTTCAGCTTGAGATTGTGGTGTTTGCTTAAGTCAATGTGGATTGTTTATAAATCTAACCATAATGTTAGTTGTGTTTTCTTGCATCATGTCCCTGTCTGTTGGAAACATTGAGATGCTCCATTGATCTTTGTGCTGCTCTTGTCATAGTTACTTTATTTGTAGAGGACTATCCTTACTTTGGATATTCTATGCATAAGGTAAAACAACTCATCCTGAAAACAAGGGGAGTCACTGTCTCTCCAGGAGGAAGGAGAGGTGTGAACAAAGTGGCTATTTTAGAGCTGTCCTTGAATCAATGAAGTAATGAAAATTTAAAAACTCCAGTTAATGGAGAAGCACATTGTGCTTTTTCTGTGAGCCAAGCTTCTGAAGAGAATGTTGCACTTAGACCCAGGTCTCTGTACTGACTTACCATCTGTTTGGTGGTACAACTCCCATAGATAATCTGTAAAGCTTCGACTGTTTTGGAGCTGTGAGAAGTGAGTTCTCAATGCAGGCCTCTTTCATGGCAGCTAAGATTGGGTTAAAAAGCTCTTAAGATGATTTTCTAGTTTGAAATCTCTTAAGATTGGTGGAAGAGCAGTGGTGGTTAAGGGAACTTTCTCCCTTGGTGAATCCCATTCCTTTATTTTGGCAGAGTTTTGATGGCTTAAAATAATTTGTGTATTTGTAGCAGCTTTCCAGTACATAAAGGGGGCCTACAGGAAAGCTGGAGAGGGACTTTTTACAACGGTGTGTAGTGATAGGACAAGGGGTAATGGATTTAAACTGAAAGAGGGCAGATTTAGGTTAGATATAAGAAAGAAATTCTTTACATTGAGGGTGGTGACGTACTGGAACAGGTTGCCCAGAGAAGTTGTGGATGCCTCATCCCTGGAGGTGTTCAAGGCCAGGTTGGATGAGGCTTTGGGCAACCTGGTGTAGAGGAGGATTTCCCTGCCCATGGCAGGGGGTTTGGAACTAGATGATCTTTAAGGTCCCTTCCAACCCTAACCATTCTATGATTCTATGATTTTATTCATGGCATCTTACAGTTATATTTCTGTAAAATAAGAAGCATGGTTGCTTTTATATTTCTGTGTTTAGCAATCTTGGATCTTAGTTGCTTTTCCATCACACGTATTTTGACTTAAATACTGCTTCAAATGAGCACTTCTGTGTGCAAATGACCATTTTCCTGATTTTATAAAATATTTTCTTTAGCTGCCTACTGGTTTGTCTGATAGCGATGACTTCTGCCCCCTCTTGACGCAACTTCATTTTAAACCATTTGTCACTCTCTTACTTTCCAAAGACACTGTGCTTTTCTTGCTAGACAGATAGGAAGATACCTGTCTGTATCCATATGTTAGACCAAATTGTTTATTTTCAGAACAAGTCTTTTAAATCTATGAAACTGTTCTCAAATACACTCAGACTTCTGTGGAAACTTTCCTTAAGGCAAAATTTTCTTCTGTTAAAGTGAAATAATCAGCTACATTACAGTGATTCAGAAAAGCAGGTTTGAATGTATGAATGGGCTCTCTTTGTTGAAGTGAATTACTGCAGATCACTCATTCATGAATTCTTCCTATTGCAGAATAAATGAATGAAGATGACTCATCTTAAGCACATTTTATAACAGTCCCAAGTTACAGCTAAGGGCTATTAAATGTTACTTGACATAATAAGAGAGACCATGTTCTATATGTCTTTGCAAAGGAAAATTGCCATTCTCATAATAAAATAAGAAAATTTATGTAAATTAGAATGAGTCATAAATACTTCATGCTTTGAAATGAAATGAAGTATCAGTATTAAGGTTAGTCTCTGGGATAAAAGTTAAGCAATCTTAACATCTTTTTTTTTCTTTTTAAAATAAGGAATAAAATACTTCTAAAAAGTGTTTTCAAGGAAGTCAGAAGCAAAAGAAGATCGTATCAATTCTGAGACTACAGTAGTGAAACATGAACTTTAATTCCTTCTAAGATTAACTTCAGCTTTGCTACCAAACCAGCACATTACCCAGAATATTGTGGGAATAAAACACTTACAGAATCACAGAATGGTGTGGATTGGAAGCGACTTTTAAAGATCATCTAGTCTAACCACCTGCCATGGGCCGGGACATCTTTCACTAGATCAGTTGCTCAAAGCCCTGTTGAACCTGATCTTGAATACTTCCGGTGATAGGGTGTTTGCAACTTCTCTGGGCAACCTCTTCCAGTGCCTTACCACCCTCATCATAAAAAAATTCTTTCTTACATCCAATATAAACGTACTCTCTTTCACTTTAAAACCATTGCCCCTTGTCCTGTCACAACAGGCCCTGGTAAAAAGTCTCTCTCTGCCTTTCTTGTAAGCTCCCTTTATATATTGAAAGGCCGCAGTAAAATCTCCCCAGAGCCTTCTCTTCTCTAGGCTGAAAAATCCCAACTCTCTCAGCCTGTCTTCAGAGGAGAGGTGCTCCAGCCCTTGGATCATCTTTGTGGCCCTCCTTTGCACCTGCTCCAGCAGGTCCATGTCCTTATGTTGGAGTCCTCAGAACTGAATGCAGTACTCCACGTGGGGTCTCACAAGAGCAGAGTGGGAGACTCACCTCCCTCGATGTGCTGGCCACGCTTCTTTTGATGTAGGCCAGGGTATGGTTGGATTTCTGGGCTGTAAGTGCACATTGCTGGCTCATGTCTAGTTTTTTGTCCACCAGTATCCCCAAGTCCTCCTCCTCGGGTCTGCTCTGAATCTATTATCTGCTGTTATCTGGCTGAACATTTTAAAATCCAATATGACTCCTATTTAAGTACATTTGAACCAAAATAAAACACTATTGACATTGAGCATCTCTAGTCTTCTAGGTAGATTAAGAGCCTAGATGATAAAACCTTAAAAGTAAAGCCAGATGTGTATTACAAGATTTTTAATGCTCTAGTTTTCCTGCTCCCATTAAGAACAGCTTACTGGAGCCAGCCAGGGAAGCTGCTCTGAGTGATCTTTTCTTTCCGTAGCCTAAGAAGAAAATAATTTTATCCTTGTTTCTATTTACTCGTCTCTCATTTCTAAATACTGAAATGTTACATGATGACATGTAAATTTATTTGCTTTCCTTTTTGTCCTCAAAGATGCTTTACAGCTTTTCTCCACTGTAGCCTTCTGAAGACACAGATGTAAGGTTTTATACATCAGTTCATTAAAAAAAAAAACAAACCACCTAAAAAAAAACCCCACACCCTAAATGGTAAATAATTTCAGTTGTCTTTATCCATTCCTGTGCGAGTGCTGCAGAAGACTAAATATGATATGCAAGGCTGAAACTGGATATAGACACTTAGATTAACATCCTCTTCTACACATTAATTTTAGGATCTCCATCGGAAGTACTTAGAGAGCCTTCATAAAAGGCATTGAGGAAAACTAAGACAAGTCAACTGAAAGTATGAGGTCAGCAAGCTACAGTGATTTAAAGCCACTTAACTCTTGGTTGATGATGTCCATGTAGAGTTTCTGAGCTGAGTCTAGGAGTAGCTTAACTTTAAAGTTAAAAGTTTCCATCTCTTTGGAAATGACCTTCGATATGCACATTTCAGAAATTCTTTCATATATGTTTGTATTTCCAGGTACCTACAGTCAAACTAAAAATAATAGGAACACTGGTATTGGTCAGCAATAGAGGAGTACGATTGTAGAGGAGATTGATTCTCTTCTGTGTTGCAACAAGATGATGAGGAGAGAAAGTGACCATGAAGCGTGGTTGTAGCAGCTTAATTTGGAGCTATCTCATTCCAAAATAATTATAAGTAGGAGCTGTTCTTTTTATAGCTTAGAGTGATAAACAGAGTGCATGAATGTCCTTGCAAATTTTGTAGAACAGACTTACCCTCCTGCCTTTTACAGGTAGGTTAGCGTAAAAGTTAGATGAAGATATGGCAAATGCCCTTCTGATAAGGTAAAGAAATAATGATGGATTTAAGCCCTCGCTGTAGTGCATGTAGAATGCTCATACGATGGCTTTAACACATAGGAGAAATCTAGTCCGTAATTCAAGTACTATTGGCAGGGAAAACTGGCCCGTAAGCCCTGCTGCTGCAGCTTTTCTAGTACTGCGGCTAGTACTGTGCTGAGTTAAAGGTAGTTCAGGTTAGGTCTACTTGATTCTATAGTCCCTTTTGCAATAGGGCAGAGGCAGTCTGCAGTCTTTTCAGGGCCATCACTCAGATTTGTTTTATTAACTCAACAAAACTTAAAAGTAGTGCAAAACAAGGTCATTCCCCTGACCGGAATAAACCATAGCAATCCTGAAGTCTGTTGTTTAGATCCAGCTCTTTCTGCTCCAAGAGTGGCCATGAGAATTAGCCTCATAACAGAGCTCCCTCAGCCGTCTCTGGGAACTGCCTGACCTTCTCCTCTGTTAAGTCCGATTAACTGACCAGGTCTCGGTGGTCCCAGTCTCCTCCAGCCTTTAAAGAGGCAGTCAGGCATGCTGCAGGAAGCTGCTGCTGGAAAAGCTTCCTTTATCATGCTGCTTTTCTGCCAGAGCAGCTTGATTTACTGTTGTGCCCGGTTTGTTGGGATTATAAATACTAAATTTCTAAAATGTGCTATTCCTAGAATAAACTAAACTTGGCAGAAGGTATTACTAAAAAGCAAACTAGACCACCTGTTTTATTACTTTCTGCAGCAGCAAGTTAAAAAGCAGGTTAAAAGGGAAATGCATTAATTCAGGTCTCATTCACAATGTTGGTCGTAGAGTGGTTTAGGGAAAACTTAATTTTTCTATCATTGATTTCTGTTTAAAATGTGTTAAATGGATCTAATATTTTTATATGGACAAAACAGACATGTCTATAACATTTTTGTCTTGGTTGTTTTCTTATTCTTCTGTTAGATATTTTTCTGACTTTTATACTATCTTGACCAATTTTACATATTTTGAGATATAAATAAATTCATAATTTACTATATTCCTTATAAGGTGTTCAGTTAGGTGCTCCTTTTCATGTCTTTTTCCTGTACATTCCGATCAGTTAATCTTTCCATATATCTTCTCTAATCTCTTCCATTGTTCACTTGCTTCACTACACTGCAAGCTCCACACTGCAAATCCATCCTGACTATAGGAAGGTTCTGGAGACATTTGTTTGAAATACCAGTGCTTCAGCTGCATACTGAAGACATCTAATTTTAGGTGTCTAAACGTGTGTTTCTATATGTGGCCTTGAATCTAAACTCCCATTATAACTAGTGAAGATTTAGTCAGTAGCTATGGTACAGTCAGTGCTTTTCAGCTGACATCAGTTTGCACTGAATAGCTCTCCAGGCTCCACTGTCTGTACTGACTAGATCTCCACTTGCTATAATGGGAGTTTAAAGTCCTAACTTGCATGCAGACACATAATTTTAGATACCTAAATGAGATGTCTCCATTCTGGAGCTGAAGCCTGGCTATTATAAGCTGAAATAAGTAAGGCTACATCCTGAAAACATCTCATTTGAGTGTATTGTTTCACAGTTGTACCCACAGTGAATGTCTTTGCCCTCAAGCATTTGAACTCTTTGAACTCATCCATTTCCATGAGCATCTAATCTCTCACATTTTACAAGGAAGGTACCAGTACTTGGAGGTGCATGTTGGGAATGGAGCTACAGCCCTAAGCTGCACCTAGAGAATGCCCCTAAAACTTGGTTTCCATGACTGTAGTCAATCATGTCTAGCCCATAAGACTGTGAAGTGTTAACTGAAACTGCTGAGATTCAGGTGCTACTGTGGACTGAGTCTGGGATCAGTTGGATGGGTCTTGTATGAAGCATGTTAAGCTTGACAGGTCTGTGCCTGGCAGTATTATGAAAGTCCCTTGGCATTGCAGTCAGTTAATCTGTTTTCGTCCCTGACTATGCTGCTGATGGGAAAGAAATAGCCCTGTACTACTTGCTTATGAGGGAATAAGAGAGGAAAATTTATGTAAGATCTCTTCTTGGTTTCTAATGTAAGTAGAAAGTTTGTCTAATGTAAGTAGTTGACAGTTTGAACTAAATCAGAGATGCAGGCAGACGAGTTTGAAAAAGACTTTGCGTAGTATTTTCAGTTAATATCCTAACATTTAGAATCACGCTGATAGCAGTTTCTGTATCTTAATTGGATGCAATCTGATTGATTGAAATAATAAACATTTCATGAAGATTGCTAACTTCATTAAATAAAGAAGTTTCTGAATTTCATTATCTGATTAGTTCTTTAAAAACAAATGGTGCTTTTATTTTATAGAAACTCAAACTTAATGTTTGCAAGTTGACTTTGCACTGGATTTCCTAAAAACGAATGGCTAGAACTTTGTGCATCAAGGACTTCTTTTGTTAAATCCTCCTTCACGTGTACAGTATGAATACAGGCTGGTGTGTCATCTGTCGGAAAATGCTACAGATTGTTAGATGAGACCTCTGGATGTTTCTGTATAGTTCCACCCTGTGAGATTCGGGTTGTATTGTTACATCCTTGATGTATAGCCATAGCTATGAAAGTATTCAGGCTTCTGTCAAGAAATTACTGTTAACGAAGAAATAGCTTTGAATTAATTTTGATTTACTCTTGTTCTATTTGTACACCAAAAAGCAGTTGTGGCTGCCTTACCTTGTGAACCACTGTCAGGCACGTGGCAGTTGTGAAGGGTGGCAGGCAGGCTGGGAAGGAAACCAAAGTCAGTGTGGCTGTAGGAACAGCTCTCTTGGCCATTATTTTTCCAGAGTTCCTTGAGACAGAGCAAGCTCCCCATGCACGCTCAGGCTGCCACAGCCACGGCAGCAGCTTACAAGGCCTGACATGGCTCTATCTCCATGCTTTCTCCTTTGATGCTAAAAGGCGTTGTGTAAACAGAGGGCTAAGGTAGCAACAGAAAGAGAGCAGGAGGTTCGTCTCCCTTTCCTTCGTTTCCACCTGTGCAAAGGCTACTGCATTGTCTGCGTGGGTCCAGATACACTTTTCTTGCCAGAATGTAATATCTAACTGAATGTTGCAACTTTAAATCCAGGATTTTTTTTATTCTGTCCTTGGTTTTGCTTTTTTCTAATGGATGAATCAGCAGCGTATGGCTTGATAGATATGGCTGTGCATGTGTTATTAATAGTAAGTGATTATGGTTGTCTTTTTTTGACTGTCTGTTAAACAACTGAGGTTTTGTCAGCTTGCATGACTTACATGATCATGACACTCTTCAACTTCATTAAAATTGTGGTAATATAACTTCCCTTCCCCTTCTTCCTTTTGCAGACATGCAGCAATCTGTTTTACATCTAAAGCAGTTTATTATTCAAATGAGGGAAAGGAAGAAGAGGAGAAATATAACAAGGTCATTACAAACATACAGCCTAGCTGTGCACAAATACAAACAGCTCCTGTGTAATGTGAGTTAAAGACCAATTACAAGCATGTAAGTTCAGCCACTTAAAGCCATTAAGAAACAGTGTAATTACATGGGGTTTCAAGCCAAGCTCGAAGGGCCAAATTCACTGGTAGTAAATACAGCTATCCACAGTGCTGTTCTTGTTTTCTTTTTGCCAAAGAGAAGCTCTTTCTCACATTGCAAAGAGCTTTCCAGAAAATGTAGTTGTCTGGAGCAGATGCCCTAGGACACCATCCAGAGTGTCTCAGATTTTTTCAAGTGACCGTATAGCACCCAATAACTTGTAGATGAGTCTCAAGTTAATGGTATTAGAGCTGCCAGAGAAGCTGACTACACCTTCCTTCTCTTTTGGTTAATCAGATATTTTGTTAGCATATGGTTTATCTCCTGTGCCGGTTCTCAATTTGTTTTTCCAGTAGCCCATTCTCCAGCAGTTTCACTTATCCTTTTCCTTTTGGTGCTCTGCATATGGGCCATCTTCATAAATACCGTGTATATTGTGTTTCCCTTGGATGATCTTGACAGTTGTATTCATAGGTAGAATGGATGTGCCTTCCAAGGCAACCAAAGAAAGAGCTCCAATAACAACAATGAATGCCAAACTGGTAGTCTACATTATTGCTTCATTAATAATTCTTGAAAGGATTTAATATGGACTTGTAGTTTCAATAAGATGAGAGTAAGTTACTGTGAGTAGGATAGTGCATATTCCTCATGATGACCTCTTGGTAATGAAGTATTGCAATAACCCTAGAAAAATCTTATAAAATACCGACAGGTCATTTAAAGTTGAAGGACTGTGCTGAACAAAGATCACAACAGGACTGTGGACTGAGACAAAGTCCCAAAGTAGGGAAAGCCCTACTTGTAAAACACAGCTTTGGCAAGCCAGTTCCAAAAACTAACCAAAAAACCAAACCAAACTACTAAAGCAGGTGGAAACAATCAAATTCCCAGAAAGAAGGCAGGGAAAGAACTGTGAAGTCCAGGAGCTGTGACTTAATGATACTGCAGCCTTCTATTCTAAGAATGAGCATGAAAGTTGAAGACGACAGAGAGGAGGAGAAAGATGTGTCTACAGAGAGTTGTCAGCCTTTCTCTTTTTCCCACAAGTTTCGTTTAAGGCAGTTTCTTGAAAGACAGCATTTAAGTGAAGTGCTGCTGTGCTTCATCCTCAGCTGCTTTAGCCTTGAAGAGGTTGTGCTCTGAAAGGCACCACTCTCTGGACAGTCAGTGTTAGCTCTTACGGTTTGCGCAGCCAAGAGGCATCTCAGTAAAACTCTTAAGTAGCAGGTAAATTTATAAAATTACATGAAACATACTTAGGTTTGCATTTATTCTTACTTTTTTTTGTGCTTTTCATACATTTTGTTCCTCGTTTTGTGATCAGGCACAGAATTGTTTTGTTCGATTTAAAAAAAAAAAAAAAGCTTAACCTCACCTAGCATTTAAATTCCGTTAAATCTGAAATCTCATCTGACTTTCTGCTCTTGTTTTTCAAAAGATAGTGCATACAAATAAAACTGGCTTGCAGACAGATCCTTGGAGTGCCTAAAGCCCAAGATGAGTTTGGGAATTTGAGAAGCTAAACTATTTCTTTTTCTTGAAGAGAATTTTCTTTCTGAATTGGATAGTAAGGGGTCAAAAGCAGAGTGACTACCTCTGATTTCGTGTGACACTATCGATAGTGCAATTTTGGGGAGCATCTGGTGACTAAGCAATGCATCAATGTATGAAAATACTTAGTAAGTTAAAAGGGCAGCCTGAGCAACTGGAACCAGTTAAAGTTCTTCCAGAATGAAAGAGTTTTAAATCACCTGCTAAGGGAGCTCAAAAATAAAAGTGACTATCAGCAAATGCTGAACAGAGATACAGAGGACTGGCTGGCGTGGGCTTAACTTTCACTTGTTTCCCCAACTTGTACTACAAATGGGTACAAGAGGACTAGCAAGCATGAGGTTTTGAGACTGATTGACAGTTTGATCACTTTTTACCATGGACTTCTGGCCCGTCTGTGTTAGAACAATGCTTTCTACACAGGTTGTAAATCTGACATAATGTGTATGTAGCCTTTTCAATAAAATATTTGTAAAAGGTGTGGTTTTATGCTTACTACACTTTTCTAATTTTTACGCAAAGAAAGATTGTGTAAAATGGAGGAAAACATACCTTGGAAATACCCTATCTTTTCTCTTAATTGCAGCTATATACAAGTTTCCTTGCATACCTTTCCAGCAAAGATATGACACATACTAGACTAGGAATCTTATTAATATGCCCACACAGCTTTATCTGTAGGTTGTTTCCCCAGCTCATTCTCTGACAGGTCTTTAAAATATCCAGAGCACTGATTTGCCCATAATAGCCTTCCAGCTCTCCCTTATGTTCATAGAATTTCAGTGCGTTGTCATTTTTTTTTTTTCAGCTATTGAGCCTTGTCCTCTCATCTGAAAAATAAATCCGTCATTTTTGATGAGAAACAATCTATTCTCATCTTGATGACAGTAGTTATATAGAAGGGTGTTGGGTTTGGGGTTCTTTTCAGAAGCACATAAATGTATGTTGCTGGATCACCTCGTTGTATGGTGGTGGTGTGCTGCTGTGTCTGGAGAAGTAGCACATGGGCAGCCTCAGAGAGCTGAACGGGAGGTCTGAGGTGCCTGGGAACATGCCACATAAAAGAGGCTGAATGTCAGGTAAAGGAATGTCTATATGGGATACAGCTTTGGGGGATATGAAGGCCAGTGAGAAGTACATAGAAGGACTAGAGAATGCAGGTGTAAAGAATTGCAGGTATGCAGTGGAATCTTGAGGCCAAATACCTGCATGTTGCCTGTCTCCATGCTGTAAAATTCAAAGCATAGTACAGAAATTTTTTTTGATCTTTACCTCTAAAGAGCTTCAGCAGAGTCAATATAACCTAATTTTTTTTTTTTTTTTAAGGTTCTAAATTGTGGCTGTAATAGGAGAGCATTGAATGCTCAAGCATGATGCACAGCTAGCCTGGGATGGAAATATATCCCTTCTTAATCTCTCAGTAACCAATGCACTCGGGTATCTTTCAGCTATCAAGATATTCTAGAAATACTTGGCATTTCAGCAAAGCTGATCATCCAAACAACTCCAATAGCATAGGACATTTGTATTCCAGGAGTGGAAAATGATCAACAAGAACATGCATTAACCATCTAAAGGAGTGTTGCTTGAATGATACCCCTGAACTGGGTGAAATGCAGTTATAGACAATGCAAAGTGATGCATAAGATTAATAAATTATAAATGGGGATCTCCTCACTTGAAACCTGATAAGGAGGAGGAGGAGGAAGCAGGCAAGCTATTTGACTTGCAAGGTATTATCTCCAGCGTAATGTATCTGTAAAGGTTACTGTGATCATAAAATGCATCAGGACAGTTGTTGCTAGTACAGCTTGGGGTGGTTAGTAGCATTTACAGGATTCTGCTGAGACCTCAACTGTAGTTTGATAATTTATAATGATGAAATGAAGCTGATTCCAGGTGTTGTAGAAAAGAGCTATTAGGATATTCAGGAGAATGAGGAGCTTATTTTATAACAGGAGAATAGAAGAGCTTGGTTTGTTAGGCTAAAAATGAATTTTTTTTAGGAATAGGGAAGTAAACACTAAGGATTTAAAAAAAAAAAAATGTTAATACTTTAGAGCCCAGCTGGATGTCAAATGGTTGTGAATAACTTTTATCTAATTACAAGAAACCTCCTGGCTCCATAGGAAGGCGGTGCTCTAGAACAGCTCTCCAGTGGAAGGTGTAAGGGTAAAAGAACTGACTGTTTTAAGATTGGTCTTGATGTTTTTATGCGGAATCCATTTATGATGGATCTTGATGTGTGATAATGGGGGAGAGGAATGAAGCTGCAATTGCAGGTGAGTGGACTTGATTCATTAAGTCTTTTTCAGTCCTTCAGCCCTGACAGTCCAGCAACAGAAAATTTAGATCTCCTGCATCCAGACAGTAGTGAAGCAATAAAAAGGTTTCTGCACAAAGGACACATTTACTTTCCAGCTATTAAGCAATTTTCTTGTCTCAGCTCCTTAGTAGAGGGATATATTGATCCATACATAATGTATGGTAAGGAGCTTCACCATAGGCATGTGTCTTTTTCCCTCTCTTCTGGTTTGGAATGATGACTTTTCTATGTCTGAGCCAAGTTAATTGTTACATCCCTGGCCTCTTGTTTGGCACAGGTGAGTAGATTTCTTACATACTTCTTTCTGGCTCTGAGTTCATTTTGGCTGCCAAGGCAGTGGGTATATTACTTTCTAAAACGTATTTGGTTACAGAGCAAATTGAATTTGAAGAGAACACTGCAATGGCATAGGCTTATCTTTGTGTCTGGTCCCTGTTTACTGCTTTACCAGATACTTTTTCATAATACATATTTATTAACACTATTGAAAGCTTTTTATCAACAACAACCTTTGTCATAGATGCTCTTAATGTTTGAGCTTACGTACTTCCCTGTGTGGCAACATGCTTGAGATTTGGAGAAAATAATTCTTTGTTGGAGGGATCTGTAAAAAGTTCATTGTAAAGAATCAAGGAGCCTTTGTCACATAAAACACCTAAAAGCCCAAATTTTAAATTTTAAATGCTAAAACAAGTTTAAAAGATTTAAATGAAATTTTTAAAAGCCTGTATTAGTTAGCATGCCTTTTTTTATTATTTTTTTTTTTTTTTTTTAGCTAACCCAGACCCTGAAAAAACTTTCTACTGACTTTCAACAGTATATTGCAAGGTTTGCAGTGGGAATTGGTTAAGTGTTTAGTGATCTGTACAATAGAAACATTTCACTCACAGAAGAGGCTGCAGGTGTTGGTAGCAAGCATGGTGCCTTTCTATGTTGCAAAGTCTGACTGAGAACATCAGCTTTTTTATGTGTACCTTGATTTTGGGTTAATTAATTTGGGACCAAATTTCTGCAAAGCTTTTTGAACATGAAAATTCTTGTGTGTTGACCTTAAGTCATTAGTAGAATCAGAAGTCTTAATCTAAATGTTGAAGTATTTATCATGTCAGGTGCAGTTATTAAGAATTTTCAAGATCAGTAGTTTTTCAGTCAAACTTTTATTTCCACTGCCTTCAGAGTATCCCTTATTGTAGCTGCATTCACAGGCTTGTCTTGTTATTGGTGAAGAGGCAGGAAAGTATGTCTCTGATGGACTGTGATCACAGGGGGTCACATTCAGGGTGCTTGGTTGCCACCTTAGTTCTAACTTCAGAACCTTATAGCTGCAGAAGTCTGAGACGCAGCCCAGGTCACCTAACTGAATCATGACCTAATCCTAGCAAGCACATTGAATTCATCGCTTCTCCTGTTTTGACCATGGCATTCCCTACATGCCTGTAATCGTACAAAACATGAGGTTGCAGGAGGACAGCCAGAAGCCAGACATCAAAGACAAGCTGGAGTGGAGACAATATAGAGACAGTATATAAATGTTGTCTGTCTTTCTCTCTCTTGGAAAAGAAAGTTTAGCTGTTTACTTGGGCTATATTAAGTTTATCCTCAGATGCAAACAGTATCAGCAGCAGGAATCACAGAATCACAGAATGTTAGGGATTGGAAGGGACCTCAAAGGATCATCTAGTCCAATCCCCCTGCCTGAGCAGGACCACCTAGATTAGATCACACAAGAACGCGTCCAGGTGGGTTTTGAACATCTCCATAGAAGAAACTGATTAAAGCACTTGACCAGAATCAAGGAGATCTGAGGTTTTTAGTTCTTTAAAGTTCCACAGAATCTGAACCTGTAGCTCCTGATTCCAGCAGAGTCCCCTAGCCATGAGGCTCTGGGGTATTCTAAGTTTAGGCTTTTCTCCATGTCGTCTTTTGGAGATATGGGCATCTTCATCTCAAAACCAGATAAGATTCTAGAGGAAAACTACAAGAGAAGGCAATCTGCCTTTTTCTGTTGATGTAATGGGGATTCCTGTGTAATTTAGGTGAAGTCTTTGGTTCTGGTTCCTGTTTTAAAGGCCAGCTCTGTGTTGTCTGTTTAGAAGCTCTTGGATTAAAGGAGTTAAGAGTCTCTAGCAGGGACAGGAGCTTGGTGTGTTGCCTTCCAGTTTCTAGTGGCCCATCTTCAGCAGAGGTGACCCAGGTTATTCCATAGCCTGGTGTTCATAGCACTCTCCTAGACAGGAGCGAGCTGTGGGGTTAACGTGCTTGAGCATAGCACAGAATTTAGCCTACCTACTAACCTAACAGGAACACCTTATTTTCCTCACAGTAGGAATCTACTCTCAGAAAAGTTGATGTACTCTACTGAAATTGGACAGAAGGTTGACGAGAGCAGATATCTACTTGAGGACACACTGTCTGTGCTTAATGATTTGTGTCATTTGGTATTGAGGTGCCTTCCTTCCCTGCTAAACGTGCAGAAGCACAGAGTTGTCCTCTGGAGGCAGACAGTGAATCACCTTGCTGAAGCCAAATGTTTGCTTTAGATGCTGCAAAGTGTAGAGTGTGTAACATCAGATGTTTTCAGTTTGGCCTTATGTCTTATTTTTGTTGTGTGATGATTGTGTCATTTGCGTGGGACTTGCTCCCTATAGTTTATGTCATGACAGAACGATTTCGCGTTACCAAATGTCACGTTTTGAACTGTCAGCTTCAGGGACTGTTTTCTTCACTCATGATTTGAAACAAAACTCTGTAATAAAGTGTTACTTCACAATTTATTTCAGAGTTTAGAAACCTGCGTCTGAGCATTTGTTCGTGGAACTGCAATGTTGGTAGAATCTTTGTTGGTGGACTCAAGTGAATGTCTCTGATGTAGGCATAAAAATAATTGCATGCGGTGAGTGTAAAAAGAGGAAGTCCTGTAGGAATGAACTCTCCATTTCTTTGTATTGTTGCAGAAGACCTTTTCATCTGACCAGAACAGCAAACTGACTTACCTAATGCAAGAATTACATCTAAGAGAGAAAAATGTCAGTGGGACAGAGCTGTTGGGTGTGAGGGTTTTTTTAAATCAGCAGTTATCATTAACCTTTTACCTTTACTAAGAGCAAGATTTAGTCCTGGTTTTGTACCCTAGAACTTTAGTTGTGGAGACAATGTCATTCTAGATTCATCTAGTTTCCCTTCTTTGTGCTAAATCATGTAGAATCCTGCATTATGGGATCCCCAGAAAGCTGAGACACTTCATGTTCTGCTAACTTAGTTTTATGTATTCCAATTAGGAATGACCACTCCCAAATTGTTCCTGTTAAAGAAAAAATGCATGTGGTATTTATTTTAGATATTAGAAGGACTTCAGCTGCTTATAATCATAATAATTTTTGTTCTACTTTGTTTTTATTTTATATGGACCATCTGAATGTGCATTGTATTTGTTTATATAATTAGCTTGAATCCTAAACAACTCGGAGGTTTTCAAATGAAAGTGCATGTCCCTAGTAGATTCCAGGAACTCAGGGAAGTACATCTTTAGAGGTGCCTGCCTTGGATAGAAATAAAAATTTGAGTTGGGCACCGAATTTTCTCTTGGCAGCCTCTTCTGATATGAATTTCTTGCTCAGGTTTCTAACACTATGTGTTGTAATACTCAATCACAGTTTGCACAAACAGAATTTTATTATATCCACAGAGTCTTCTGTATATTTTCATCCATAATTTTAAAATACCCTACCCAAGAATTCGGTAAAATTTTTTCAGCATTTATGTGTACGCTATTGATTTTCTTAATCAATACATCATATTAGTGTAAGTAATACTCAGTAAGTCATATTCAAGTCATAATCTGTATGTAGATATATATACACATGTAGAGGGGTTGTGTATAATAATTTGAGGGGAGAATATTAAGAAATTTGCACAAAGGAGGGGAGGCTTCTCTGAACACCAGCTCTGAGACAGAAGAACGTGCCAGGTAATTCTGCACTCTAGTTTCACGTCAATGTAGCCAGGTAAGTACGCACACAAAAAATAACTCATTAGTGTAGTAAGTTGAATATAATGATGCCAAAAAAAGCCTTTACAATTAATTATAATACGTAATTTCATTTTTGGCACAACCAGGTGGAGTGAGGGAGTTGAAGTTGATGCTTCTTCCTTCCAAGATCTCTCTTCTCTGAATCAACATGCTCTTTTGTAGAAGCCGCTGTCTGCATGCCAAGAACTGCCAACTGTTGAGGCTCACTTGTACTGTTCACCTCTTAACCACAACCAACTCTGAGTAGTAGTGCTTAACTTTTTACTTTTCTGGTCTGTGGTGCTATATGGCCAAAAAAGAATCTGATTAGAAAGCCACAAATTCTAGTGGTAACAACTGTTAGATGACTAAATTGTAATTTATCATAAATGTTGTGAATCAAATGGAACATGATTAAGCAGTATGCACAAACATTAAATATTAGTCTGAAAAAGTTGTGGATCAGTACCGCTTAGTATAAGTGCTAGGAAATTTGGCTCTCCTTGAGGAAAAAAACCTAAGTAAATATGCGATGCAGATTAAAACGAGTGCAGATTTATTTTTCCTGTGAAGAATAAAAATATTTTCATCAAAGTTTCTCTGTGTTAAGAATTTTATATCACGTTTGACTCCCTTTGAAATGCAATGATTTATGGTTCACCTCATATTTAAATTGGAAGACTACAAGGGAGAAAGAACAATTCTTTTTTTTTACATAACTCTTCCGCATAGTTACTAAATTAACCTAAGTCTAAACCTAAAACAGCAAACGAAATGGAGCAATTTAACAATCTAGGCTGCACAGTACAAAGTCTGTGTCGTATTTCCGCATTAGCATCTTTGATTTGTTGGTACTTTTCGTTAACGAAGCAGGATAGTCGATCACTGTGCCACGTGATTGCTTCAGAAAGAATGTACAAAAACTTTTTCTTGCTGGAGTATCTCAAAAGTCTAAAATCATCCTTCTGCAGGCTCCCAAGTTTAACCTCATGTTGTGAAATTACACCGTTCAAAGGTGTGGCCTTGCAGTCTTTTTTAATCACAAAACTGCACAGTGGTCATTGTTTAGAAATGGGTGAAATGGAAGTACATTTAACATTTGAACACAGAAATCACTGTCATCTTTTTCCTTTGAACATACGTGAGGCCATTATGAAAGAAAATCAATAGCTGTATTAATGGTGAAATGCTATAGGAACCTGTCATCTCTGCACTTTGCCTATGAGAAGAGATTTCACGTCTTTTTTTTTTTCTGAATATATATGTATGGTTTCATGGGAAAGATCAAGATCTCATTAAGATATAATCTTTAGAAATACTGTAGTTAGGCTTCATAGCTTTCTGCTGTTTTAGCCATTATTCCAAGGTCTCTGTGGATGGATCGGATGCTTTTCCCTTTGCTTTTGAAAAGGAACTATGTGAACGTTTTACCTTCAGTTTTTCCTTTCGTTTGCCAGCCTGCAGTCTACTGATAGACATTTGTAACCAATTAATATATTTAAATTGATGTTACTGCTGTGTCAGCTGCTGTTCCCCAGCCTTGATAGCAGAAGTAGACAGATGGATGGGGGAAGGGATTATTTTGTCAGGATGAATTTAGAGCATAAGAAATATGTTAAATTGACAGCATTGCAAACTGAAGTCTTCTGATCGCCTGTGTCCTTGCAGTGTTCACAGTTCCTTCTTGTGCCTCTTCCCCAGCTCAGGCCTAACAGTAAGTTCTATGTTTGCTTTTCTTTTTTTGCTGTTCCTCGCTTTGGTTACATTGCACCTAGTAAATGTAAAGCTGATGATTCTTTTTGATGATTTTTTGATGCCTGTTAACCTAAAGTAGTAATTTGGAATTATTTTCCAGGCGCAGCTTACAAACGTAGACCAAGCAGTGGTGGTTGTTGTTACTGGGTTTTTGTAATTCATTGTAGCTGCTGAGAGCCCAAAATAAAACTTTGAAGTCTTGGCCATTATGTAAAAGGCAGAATGGTGCAACTATTTGTGGGCATCTGGGACTATTGATTTACTGCAGCCCGTCAGTGTCAGAGGGGTGTGCTGCTACGTCAGCTGTGCGCTCTATTGTTTCAACTGCTGTGGCCTTTGTGTTTGATCCTGTCAGTGCTTGCGTCAGTGATGCATATCATCGCCCGTATGATGTCAAAGTGTGGGTGTTCAGTTATAGAGCCATAGTTAACCTAATGTGCTGCAGTAAATCCTGAATGCTATTTCCTCCTGGGGATAACAGTGATTCATCGCCGTTCACATTAGACTAACGCTAAGTATAGCAGCGTTCATGAGCCACAGTATCCACATAGATTAGTGTCAAAGTCATTGCAGCTTTCCAAACGCGACGCCACGCCAGAAAGTGTTTGTTTGCAGCCGGGTCTGTTTGTGCGTCTCCTTTCTGAGATGTAAACTGATTAGCGGTTCAGCTGAAGGTAAATCCTATGGAAGGACTGGGCTGAAGTAATCTTTCAGAGCTTAATTATGCTAATTAACGTAAAAGCTTTCAGCTGAAAGAACTTGGATCACACCAGCCAACGACAATCGGTAGAGTACAGTAACAACCCGAGCGGCAGCGCTGCGGGATGGCTAAGGAAGCTTCCCCCGGTGGCGACGGTGCCCCCCAAAAAGCCGCCGCGCCTGCTCCCCGCAGCCCAGGGCCGCTGGCCCGGGTCCCAGCCGCGGCGCGGGCAGGGCGGAGCGCGGCGGGCCGCGGGGCGGAGCGGAGCGGAGCGGCAGCCGCGCACCTGAGGGAGCCGCCCCGCCCGCCGCCGCCCCGCCTGCCGCGGCGCGCCGGGGAACAGCCGCTCGCCCGGCCCCGGCCCCGGCTCGCCCCGGCCCGCTGCCCGGCCCGAAATGAGCGGTAAGGTCTCCCGGCTGCCCAGCTCGGCCGCCGCGGGGAAACACAGAAGCAGGGCGCGGCGCTGCAGGCAGCCCCTGCGGCAGCGGCGGATGGGGGAAAGCTGCGGCGGCTGGAAAAAAAATATAATACGTGGGGAATCCGAGCGCTGCTAAAGGCCTGCCTCGGTGATGCGCGGGCTGTGTGTGTGGGGGGGGGGGCTGGCCGGTCCGCCGGGCCTGGGGGCTGCGGTGGCCCCGGCAGCGGGCAGGGAGCAGGAAGCTCCGCGCTGGGAGGCCATTACGAGCCGGGTTTTGTAGGAGCGGGGCCGCGGGCGGGCGTGCCCCGGAAGAGCATTCCCATTCCCTGGCGGGGCGGGGCGGGGCGGGGCGCGCGCACCACCCTGGCGCGGGGAACGCGCGGAGCTCGCCGCCGCCGGGCGGTTTTGCGAGGGGCTGGAAATGGAGCGGTGCTAAAGGGTTAAAATAAAGAGAAATAGCATATGTGTTAGGGAAGCGGTGGCGGTGTCCTCAGATCTTCGGAATGACTATGTTTAGATCAGCTCGTCACGATCCTAGCGATTATGCAGCGCCGTTAATTTTGCCACACGTTTATGGCGGCTGTAATGAGCGTAAAGAGGTTTTTACGGTCTACGCAAATAGACATTCTGGAGAATTTCACCTGCTGTTGCTGGCGGAGAGGGAGGTATTCCTCCTGTTGCTGGGATTTATGTGCTTCCTGTTTCAGGACACACGTTCCAAGTTTTATGTGATCTTTTATAGGCACTTTTTTTTAAACTTAGAACAAAACGCTTATATAGAGACTTTACAAGTTTTCCTTTTCAGAGTGGTGAAATAGCAAATTTCAGGACAATAATAAACTTGAAGGTGTGGTGAAACATTTGCTTCTTGGATTCAATTGCGTTAAATAAACCTTTACTGTGTTTGAGTCCTTTTTCAAGAATAAAGTATAAAACACAGCTATGTGTTTGTTTTGTGTCCCACAGTGCTACTTTTCCACTCCTTATATGTGAGGACTTGTGTACCTGAAACCATGTAGAAGATTTGAGACCTCCTCTTAGAGCAGTCAAGTCATCAACATTCATAATATACTGATTTGGATGAAGTCAGTTCCATTTATATGAAATACATAAAATGAGATGTTTGCTTCACACAAATTCCTGGTGCTGTTGTTTGCTGGTACTTTGTAATCAGTCTCACCTCGTGGTGAAACACACTGGCTTTGTCATGCACCAGTCTAACCAATACCTAAAAGCATGAAAATTCCTCTTGCAGTATATTTCACCGAAGTAGAGCCAAGATCCTCACATCAGTTATTTTTAAAATGAAAAAAAAATCTGGTTTTATCTTGTATTAGTATTTTATCTTTAGATACAGGAAAGCTCTTTTTAATTTTTTGTAGGTAGTAATATGCTTTCTGTTGAGAAATCAGTAATTTAACTGTAAAGACTGTATGTTCATTAAAATATATAAAGTCTGCTAACTCTTTTTCTATACTTTCCATTTTCTTGAATATTCCTTTGCAATCTAACTTCATTCCACAACCACTTGGAAATCTAATCAGAAGTAAATTTGGAGTTCACCCTTACACCTTTAGTATTAAAAGCATATTTTCCTAAGTTCTAAAACTTTGAAGTGGGATGCAAGTTTTCAGACTACTAATTTGATTCTATTCTAACACCAGAGTAATTCCGGTTCATATATTGCCTTCATGTCTTTATTTTTGTGACCGCTAGATTGTGGGTATACTGAAAGTGTCTTTGTGGATCAAACTTTGTACCGGATTGGAGATAACTGCTTTTTTTTTGTTTGTTTGTTTGTTAGAGAGATTAAAGGACTGAATAAGTGAGCTTTAAAAAGATTGTAAACAGTATTCGTTTAGATGTTTAAAACAAACCAAAAAAAGCCAAACACAGAAATACCTGCCAGTTCACAAAGAAATAGGCTGTTTATTTTAGAGTTCCTTCATACCCCAAGGACGTTGAGTTTGCTGGAAAAAGTTGAAGTAGCTGTGGTCTTAATTCTCAATTTACCTGAGACTTATATAGTTTAAAATTGTAAGTTTAATAAAAGTGTCAGTGTGTTGTATTCATTAAGGAAAAACTGCAAGTAAGCAACACAAGATACAAGCTGTGTAAAATCTACCCTCTTATGTAAGGATTTAAACCATTGTTTGGTTAAATGTCAACTTACAGTAAATACACTTCCATTACTGTTGACCTTTTTGAATTTATTGTAGCCTAATGCTCTAAAGCACTTTTTCACCTTCTCTTTTGCAGCTTTTCATTTCACTTTAATATCTTTTTAGCACTTAATACTCAGGAGAAGCTTTCACTAAAATATTTTTTGAGTTTCACCTGAGCAAAAAGATCCGAAGAAGGTTCAGTTCTCAATTTGTAGATGACTGTAGTCCTTATATTCTTTGCTGTTACACAGTGCAGTTAATCTTTCAATTAAGATCTTGTTCTTAAAAAGTCTCTTCCCCACCACCCCAGTTGTGGGTTAACATACATTTCAAAACCTCTGTATCTTGTTCTTAAGAAGTCCCTGTAGTATGTGTAATCAAGTTGGATTACATGCTACTTTTTTAAAGAATGGTTTGTGTTCTTTTTCCCCCCCTCTTGGCATTTGGACATAATTATCTTTATTTTTTTTGTCAAGTTCATGCTTACCAGAATGAGATATGCTAGTCTTATAAACCATACTTTGCGTTTAGTTAGTACTTTCCATTTGTGGATCTTAACTGAGTTTATAAAACGTTGATGTGGATCTAGGAATGCCCTTTCAGAAGTGTTAGCAAAACTTCAGTCAGAGTTGGATTGGTGTGAGGACATCTGTAGGCAGTCCTGCTTGAAGCCTGTGCCAGTGTGCTTGCTCTCAGGGCAGCCAGTATCAAATGCTAAAGGGAAAAGCCCAAGGATAGGGCAGGCACACACTTTCTTGTTTCTCGCTTCCTGAACCAGAAGTAAAACTTGTGTTTTTTCTTACAGCTCTTAATGAATTATTTCTCTCAATGCTTAACTTCGTTCAAACCTAATTTTTTAGTTTCCACAGTGTTCTTAAAGCAAGGAGTTACAGCATTTAGTTGTGCTTTAATGAGAAATTCCTTTATCTCCTTTAAAGCTTTTACCTGGTCATTTAATTTAATATCTCTGACTCTTGTACATGAGAAACTGTAAATGATCTTCCCATTTTTAGACAGTTTTGTGAGTGCTTTTTTTTAGAGGTCTCCTACTATTTCTCTGCTGCCAGACCTTTTATGTTTTAACCATCTTCAGGTGGAAGAATCCTAGTCCTTTTAATGTTTACTCATAATCAGGTGGAAAGCCACTGTATACTTTTTTTTTGTTCCTTTTCTAGTTCTGTGTGATTTTGAAAGGTGTAGACAAACACTGCACATAGCACTTAAGGTATTGAGGTACAGCATAGATTTATAGCATAGCTTAATAACGTTTTCTGCTTTTTCTCTGTTCTGTTAGTAATGATTTCTAGTATTCTCTTTCTTTCTGCAAACGCCACTGAACAACAGCCTAATATTTCCTTAGAAATATATGTAGTAACTCTATAGTTTGCAGCTGACTTATGGCTTATCACTGTAAACAGATACTTCTGTTGTTCTTGTCCAGGTGCATTACTCTCTACTTATCAGCACTGTTTCTTCTGCTTTTTATCATCTGATCATTGAGTACGGTGAGATCCTTTGCAGTCTCTCGAGTGCATACCAAAGATTTGTCACCTTGCTGTTCATTTCCTTTTCCAGAAATTTTGTTAATACATTGAACAGAATTATCTTTGCATGCCTCTGGGCCTCCTTTGGTCACTCTAGGCACTTCAAAGGTGATCATTTACTTCTCTTCTTTCTTTCCTGTTCTCAAACTAGTTAGTTATTCATGAGAAGCTCTTTTCCCTTTTTAATGAAAGGCAGCATTACTACTTTAAGAGTCTTTGAGAAAGATTTTTAAAAAGCTTTCTGAAAATTCAGGTGACAGCATCCCTGTGCTGTTTGAAGATGTCAGATTTACCAGGCAGTACTTTATCTACAAATGCCACCTTAACATAACCCTGTTGTGTCATATTTATCTAAGTGTCTGCAAACTCTGTTCTTTCTGGTTTGCATGATACAAGGATCATCATGCTATCACAATTTTTCCCATTAAACTTACTGGTTTGCAATACATTGACTTTTCCCTGGAACTTTAGTCTCCTGTTTGCCACCTCCCACTTCTCCAGTACTGAGACCACTTTATTTAGGTGATAAGTCCATAGTAACAGAGCAGCAATTTTGTAAGTAATTTTCTTTAGAACTCTTAACTGAATACTTTCTGATTTTAGCAATTTCTTTCAAATATTTTTGGTTTTGTTTTAAAGTCTCTTCTGTTGTCTTGTCATCTTGGAACACTTCCTTTGATTTGTCACCTGTTAAGTTTTGATATAAGCTCTTTTGTGAGCTTACTGACAGAGAAGGGAGAAATATCTGTTGGTGAATTTTTTTAAATTGAGTTTCTTTTTTTATCTAACTGCTTCTTAGATTTCTGAGAGTGCTCTTTGCTGTAGTTTTATCTGTATGGTTCATTGCCTTTGTTTATCCATGTTATCTTGTATATTTTTCACAGACTTTGCAGTTCAGTATGTTCTTTGAACTTTCTCAGATTATTAATTGTTGCTGTACTGATTATTTCTGTAACCCATTTAGGTCCTGCTCAGGTTCCAATGATGTCCCCAAATGGTTCAGTGCCTACTATTTATGTGCCTCCTGGATATGCCCCACAGGTATGTCCCTTCATTTAATTCCTATTTTATTTCTTTTCATGGAAATTACAGGAGTAGAACCAAAATAGCTAATTCAGTAAATTAATGTGTCAAGTTTCAGAGTCATTGTGGTCAAGCAAGTAAATAAGGGCAGATGTCCCATAGTATATACACGATAGGAGACTTCTCCTGCGGTATATATGCTTGTTTAATTATGTATTAATTACTTACATGACAATAACAAGCACAGTTCCTTGTTGAGTTCAGGATCCTAATGTACTCGGTGCCCTCTGAACATAAAATACAATCGTGACCCAAATAGTTCATTATGTAGGACCGGTACTGAATTCTGGGTTAGTGAATGTTTTCTTTTGGCACCAGTCTAATTTTATATATGTACATAGTTCATGTCTGGGAATTTCCCTGCAGATAAGGGGTAGAACAGATCAGTTAGAAAAAGTGTAGCAAACAACATAAAGGAAATGTCAGCTGTCCATTGGGGATAAATTATTCTGTAATACGTGTTTCCACAACTTATCTTAAAATGGGGCTCTGATTTTCTGTGCTGTGCGATTTCCCAATTTAGGTGCCTGAAAATTAAATGTGAACTAGATAACCTGGACATCCTTTAGACTAGATTAAAAGGATGATTCCTCTTGGCTGTTTTTGACACCTTTATTATAATGAGATGTGTGGTCTTCTAGTTGATGTCTCTCTCTCTTTCTCTGAACTGTGGAACGAGCCTAGGGGTTAGTAGGTCAGACCTGGAAGTTACAGAGCAGATGTCCATAATATAAGTCTTTCTCATGATGTTCTGTTGTTTTGACCAGTCTACCTCTGACTTAGCGTACACCTCATGGTGTACACAGAGAAGAGACTACAACGTATAAAATGCAACCAAAAAACCCACAGTGTCCAGGAGATGTTACACAAATTATCTGAACTACATGAAAAAATTGTCCTCGAGCAAAAGAAAAGGCTGTTAGGTTAGGCAGGCTAATGCTCCATGATTTTACCTTTCATCTGTTGCAAGTTGGCTTATAAGTTGATTCGTGCATCCTTCAGAGTTGACTTCCCAAACAGGCAGAAGAAAAATGAATTAAAAATAATCATGAAAGTCCGTTTATCTTTAGGTCATAGTAAAAAGTCTTGATTCCTGTTTAGAATTCATTTTTAAAGAACTGAGAGAATTTTTTAAATAAGTGAAATTTGAGTTTTAACATATTTCTTGAGTACTTCATTTCAGTTGATGAAGTACTTAATGTTTAAAAAGTTGTGTAACCTGGGACAATCTGAATAAACTTTAACAAAGTAATTTATCCTTCCTTTGAGGACAGCTTGGAGCAGACAGGCTGCCTTGCTGAGACACACTCATTAGCCTTTCATTGGAGCTTATTAGTGCAAGCAAATGTTGTGCCAACACAACTCTCTGACTTTTGAAATGAAGGTGCCTGACGTCTATCCGGCTCAGACTACAGGTGGAATGAGCTCATGTATGCTGTTTTCGTTTCAGTAGAAGTATCGTAGTCCAGGAAAACTTGTAGTATATGAGGCTTCTCAAGTGTTTACTGCTGATAGAACATCCCAGCTGCTGTGCTTTATGATGGAAGGTCCTGTTACAAGCCAGAAGATTTGATAGTAGTCTTGCAAACAGGAAAGCCTGTCACTATTGAGCTGAGAGTTACCCCAGACTTAATGCAGTCCCAGCAAAACAACTTCCATGGTTTCTTCAGACATAGTATATTTTTAAATTTCAGCAACTGCAAATATGCTTTGAGAGAAAGAGGAAACCAGCTAAACGTCTAAAGCCAGCAGCCTCGAAGAACAACTTCAGCATAACCATCTTTTGTGTATCCATTATCATTTAGTTCTGTTATGACTCTGCTTGCTTCAGTCCCTGTTTGGCAGTGATACAGCATACTGTCCTCTGTTGGAAGTTGGGGATAACTACAGAATAAAGCATATTTCTTTTTCTTACATCACATAAATAAAAAGCAATTCATAAGTTGATTTACATCTCCCTTCCTCTCCTTTTGGAACTGTAGTTCATAGATTCATAGATTCATAGATTTCTGGGTTGGAAAAGACCTTAGAGATCATCCAGTCCAACCATCCCTAATCCCCGTTAAACCATATCGCTAAGTAGATCATCCACCCTATTCTTAAACACATCCAGGGATGGGGACTCAACCACCTCCCTGGGCAGCCTATTCCAGTGGCTGACAACCCTTTCAGAGAAGAAATACTTCCTAACATCCAACCTGAATCTCCCCTGACTAAGCTTATGCCCATTTCCTCTTGTTCTATCACCCATCACTAATGTAAAGAGCCCTTCCCCCACCTCCCCACCATCTTTTCTCAAGTATTTGTAGGCTGTAATCAGGTCTCCCCTCAGCCTCCTCTTCTCCAGGCTAAACAGCCCCAACTCCCTCAGCCGCTCCTCATAAGTTTTATTTTCCAGCCCCTTGACCAGTTTAGTCACCCTTCTTTGGACTCACTCCAGGAGCTCAATATCTCTCTTGAAGCGAGGGGCCCAAAACTGGACAGAATTTAGTTGTAAAACTCTGAAAAAAACCACACCTTTATTCATCCTCCCCAAGCTGTTTGCATTCACTGTCTGTACTGAGTTTTCCAGTGATGTTTAGTTGGTTCACTCAACCAAGCGGGTCTATGCCAGAACGATGTGTTTTGCTAGCACGATTAGGATAATAGATAACTTGTTTATTTTTTTAACTACTTGACATGATGCACTTAACTGCTTTTTGGAGGGTTTTTTTTTTCTGTGTAGTTGCCTGGTAGAGGCCTACTGTTGAGTTGATGTGTGATTTAGAGGCACAGTTACAGACTTGTCAAACTCTTCATTTTACACTATTAAATTTAAGGTCCCTGCTGCTATGAATTCGGTATCTATTTCTGAGTTACTTAGGCTATTAGCAGACCCAAGAAACAAATTTATAAACTAAGTAGCCTGTCTTTTTTGTGGAAGCTGCTTCCTGCATAATCTGTATCTGCTCATAAAATCATAATAAATTGCACCTTTTTTGTGTAAGCAAAAAGGACTTACATAATTAAAATTACATTTCAGTGTTTAGAGAATTTCATTGAACAGCAGAAGTTCTAGTTGCATTTACTGCTGTTAATATATCCTACCTTTAGATACCACTCTGCTGTGGTTGCACAGATATGAAGAGTGTCTTTAGTGAAATTACTCTTTCCCAATAAAGGACGATTTCTGTTTACTGAAAACAGCCCGTTTTTTAAAGTCACACAGCATGTATGTATTTTAATGCTATGTTCACTTAGGCAATTTGTATTAATTTCCAGCTCTCTATTTATGTGAGTAAGGTGATCAGCTCCATTGTGTACATATTTTTATGTCTTCTGAATGTTACTGCATATGTATAGAGATCTTCATTCTACCATTACAGCAGAGGCATTACTGTGTCTAATTGCTGTCTTTCTCGGTATAGTAGTGAAGTTTTGAAACAATTTCCTACACCAACCTCACTCTACCTTGCATTGATCCAGCTAGCAGGATAATTTTGGGGTGTACGAATCAGAGAAAATAAAAGCAGAACCTCCATTCCAGATGTACCAGGTGCACACCAACCCCTAATGGAGACATGGTAAAAACAATAACTGATTCTCCAAGCAGCTTTCTGCCATGGACTTGGTGGAAGTGTTCACACCAGGGCATGGGACTAAATCTAGCCGAGTGTAATACTCTTAAGCTTAGTGAAGTTCAAAGCAGCTTGGCACTATGTGCTTTCATCTGTTGATCTGCTCCTGTTGCACGAGGTTACTCATTGGTGTACGTGCCCGTTTCCATCACATTTCAAATGCCAGTCATAGAGTTGCCTTGTGCCTTGCTTTTCAATGTAGTCATGATATTCCAAATTCCTTTCTTCTTCTCCCCCTTTTTGGGATGTTTCATCCAAAAACGTACATTGCAGTCCCTGCTGTGGCATTATTTTACAGCATTTTCCTAGTAGTGAAGAACAATTTGTTCATTGGCATGCTGAATACTAAAGTTATTGACACCACGATAAATACAAGTTAAATTTTGCCAAGATCATCTCCAGATATTACCAACAGTCATGTATTTTTGTGAGTTCACCAGTAGTGACACAAACACATAGAGTGGATCATGATGGCAGTCTTCCCTGTCTGTGATGTGCTTCAGGAGGCACCCCTGTTCCTGGTCCAGTTGATGACCAACCCTTGTTTAGTGAAGAGCATTTTCTGCCTCGTTACTTCTACAATAGGTGCCTTTGTGCCTGCTCTCCACCAGACCCCTACATGCTGCAGACCCCAGCTGTGCTGCACGTGCCATGCACAACACACCTCAGCTCCGTGCATCTTACGTGACCACGCTTATTCTCATCATGGGATTACGTGTGTTGCTTTTGTTTATTGGAACTTCTAGCAACATTGCTAAGGGCTGCACTTGGGTCCCTCAGCAGAAGGCTATCCTGTCACATCTCCAATTTGCCATTTTTGCACAAGCCTCTTTGCTCACCAGAATCTGGTAGAGTCTGCTACAAAGGCACCTGTTTTTTGAGTAGCATGTGGCTTCCTTCAGGGTGCAAGACATTTTAGGGGCGGGGGGGGGGGGAGAAAAAAAAAATCCTTTTAAAAATTACCTTGAGTTGTGAAGGAGTCTTGAGAGGGCTGACTACCATCCTGCTAGGTTTTTGGCTGTAACAGCTTGATGCAGACAATGGCTGCTGCATGCTGACAGATGCAGTATGGCAAGTGCCTCCTGAGTTAATGTTGGTGGACTGAGTTGATGTCATGGGTGGATGATTTAGATCTCTTAAAGAACCACTGTCAAAGGCGTTAGCTAATGTGGTTTTAATATGATGTTGTAAAAGTGCAGCTTAGCATAGTTCAATAGCAAGGTTCACTCTATTAGTTACTGCATGGAAGAAGCATACAAAGGAAAATCAAGTTAGAATTGAGTTAGAATGATTCACACAGAGACCAGAGATGCAAAGGGTAAGGAGGACCCTCCCGTTGAGTCATGAGGTTCAGAGTGGACCCCCCTGCTTTCTAAACTCCTTTATGGAGCCTAGATGTGGCTAGGTCCAATCTTAGTCTCAGACTTGGACAATGATTTGTTTCTAATGGAATTATCTATACAAAGTTTATGATCATTAATATTGAGTAGCTACATGGATTAGTAGTGTTTCATTAGTATTAATTCTGTATGCTATCAATCACTTAATCGCAACAGATCCTCAGTAAGGGATCTCTCTGCCTTGGGCAAGGAAGGATCTTTTAGTCTCAGGTAGGGAATCTCAAACCTTGAGAGGTGTCCCTGTTCAAGGGGAGAGTCATCTGGCGTGCAATCCAGCTGCAATTCAGGGAGAGCTCAAATCAGGCTTATTCCAAGATCTGCCATTGGTAAAAGGTCTCTCTGCCTCAAGGAGCAACCTTGAGAGGTGTCCCAGCTCCCGTGGAGACCACCGCCATGCAGCCTAGCAGGGAGAGCTCAAAGGCTGTCGTATTTATGGAATAAAGTGGTTGGCTCGTAGTCAAATTACATGCGATGGAAAAGGTGAGCATGAGACCCCTTGTACCCGTGACTTACTTTGTTCCTTGATAAATGAGTTTTAGAAGAACCACCTGCTATTCATGTGTTAATCGTATGGTTAGTGTTCCAAGCTCATATGAATTGATGCTCACTTTGCTCCTTTGTGGGTTTTCAGAGAACAGACAGGAACGAGAGGAGTTCTTGGCCCAGCTGCAGCTCAGGCCTTTAACCTCCTTTGGAGCATGCACCAAACTACCACTAGTTTGGTTAAGCGGTCCAGTGCATCCGTCACAGTTGGACACAGAGCAAAGACCAGACACTATTGTGCCTTTTCTCTCACCGTTTATGCAGAGTGAAGTCTGTCCACCCACCAGATCACTTCTAGGGAGCAGTCCAGTTGCACTGTAGAACAAATCATAGGATCAGTGTAGCCTACAAGCAGTGTGAATGAATGAGGGTGGAAACAGGACTCCAGGGAGAAATTAGACTCATGCCGTAAATATACCTGGTTGTTTATAAGATGTTGTTACAGTCAGATTTTTTTAATAATATTTTTCTCTAGCACATTGAGAAATTACTGGCATTATTGCAGTTAATATGTTTAAAAAGAACATAAATTGCCCTTTAGTTGTCCTTGTTTTTCTTACCTTTGTGTTTTCCTTTTTTCAAATTTAAGGGTTTTACCATGGCTAGTTTTGTTTAAGTATCTGTAAAACATACCTTTCAAACTGTCGTTCCAAACATTAATTCCTTTGCTTGTTTTACTAAGCATTTCTTTGTTTTGGTGTGTGGTGTCTCTCACTGTACAGGTTATTGAGGATAATGGTGTTCGAAGGGTTGTGGTGGTTCCCCAGGCTCCAGAATTTCATCCTGGTGGTCACGCAGTGATACACAGGCCTCCACATCCCCCACTGCCTGGCTTCCTTCCTCTTCCAGCCATGATACCCCCTCCACCACGCCATATATACTCACCCGTGGCTGGAGCCGGTGACATGGCAACGCAGTACATTCCACAGTATCACACCTCACAGGTCTACGGGGATCTGGGTAAGTAGCTTATCGATATTGCAAGTTCTACCAAAGGAAATAACGCTCTATTCATTTCCAGCATGTTATGCTGATGTATGGGCTTTATCAAGGAAGATTTAGAGCCTGAATGGGAGCTATGCACAAAAGTTTTATGAGGATACCAGTCTTGTTTTTACAGAGGCTTATTATTTCAGAAGAAGTTCTTTTCATCCATTTGACTTGTGTATTCAGTGATCCACTAAACATACAGTTTATTTCTTATGTTTATCAGTTATAGATTTGCCCAGGAAAGCAATGCAGGAAGTGTTTGTAGCAATTCAGTTGATGTCTTCCCCTGAGATTAAACTTTTAAACCCATATCTGAGCACTGTTGTGAGATATCATGTCTTGCAGGTATCCTGTTTGAAGCATGAAATAGGAGTTCTTAGTATTCATTATGAAAAAAAGATGGCTATTTTTCATAAAACTGTATGCATTTAGTCTGATGTCCATATTGAAGTCCAACTTGAGTAATCACATGCCACCAACCTAAAATTAATACTGTAGTTGAAGTTATCTTTGGTAGTGCTATTGACATCTGCCTTTAATAGTGTTAAGTGGCAAAGTGTTTGTGTCTAACAACTCAGGGTTGGGTTCTTAGATTAATATTTACATTTCTGGTAGACTTGCTTTTCTTTAGATAAACTTCTGCTATAAAACAGGTGCTGACCTTGAAAGACTTCAGAGAGCAGTGCCAGGTTGCTTTAGAGAAAGAAGCTAGAAGCTGTGGAGGGGAGACTAAACACAGTTTTGTCATGTCGCTGTAGATGCGTAGATCCTCAGTGTTCTGTGATACTCCTAAAATAATCTAAAAATGTCCTTCATGTAGTCACTGTGCTTAAATAGTCATGATGTACAAAACCGTCAGATAAGAATACACCAATGTCTTGATCTTGCTGGAATTCTTCATGTTTCTGTGTTCTTAAGTTGTGATTTTCCTTGCACTACTTTGATGACAGTACATTATTAGGTGCTCTTTGGGTGCTTATTTATAGTTGTATTTCTCAGTTTCATGTAGATGGCAATTGTTTGCTTTTAGTTTGCTAAACTAAGAGATTGAAGTATGATAATTAAATGCATAAAGTACTTCTTAATGGAATAATATTTTTTAGATTTCTGCTGCTAGGTTTTATCTGTTTAAATATGAGTTCAGTGATAATTTGCAAAACTGCTAATGTAACAAAAAACCTCGATGAAGTAGGATTCTCTGCTTTTGCTTTATTTTAAATATACATGTAAGATGCCCTTGGATTTAGGGAATTAGAAGACTAGGGATGCTTTAATTTGTAACATATTTGCTACAGATTCCATTTTTTATTTTAGACTACTGACTTTGGGCTTTGACTTCTGAAAGCCATAGCCACAGTTAGGCTCCTATACAAGGAACATAAATTTAAGGGGGGAGAAGAGGGGAACCAGAAGCACTTAGAGCATGGTAGTTCTCTAACAAGAGCACCTAAATCTCTAATGGTAGTTGAAAATCAAATTTGTAAATAGTTACAGCTTAGCTAGTAGTGCTCTTAAATTTTAGCAGGAATTAAACTGACCTAAAGAAACAGAAACTGAAAAGTTCTCTAGTTTTGTGATTTTATCCTTCTTGCAAGGAAGTCTTTATTTGATCTTGTTTTCTATACTTCCTAGCACGTAAGAAAAAACAAATAATGAACTTCATTCTTCAGACTGAGTAATCCAGTTTACATGAAAATGGACAAATTCTGTGCTGGTTTTGAAGCTGGAATTTTTTGAAAGCTTTCATCATTTATCATACATAGGATTATGCTGAGGAAAGAGGTGGTGCCATTTGGTGCACTGGTTTAAAGTCTGGAGTCAGTGAGCTGTTTCTAAGCATAAAGGTGAAATGGGTAAAAATGTTAGAATTGGGCAGACAAGTTCACCAATTTGCAGTTTAATTTTTTTTCAGTAGTCCGGTACTGACTTTTTTCCAAAGCCACATTCTAACTATTTTCAGTCTTTTAGTGTTTTTCAGTTCCTCTGTGCTTTTGTGGGGTTTTTCCCTGTTGATTTCTGCTGAAGCACCATTAAAGTAATAGAGCTTTAGTTGCATAGCAAAACTTAAAACTTCTGTATTTTTATTCAGCATTAGAGCAAACCTCCTCACGTATAAGTAGCACGTTTTTCCGGTGCTGACTTTATCCTGTACCTTACAGCTCAAGGAAGATTATAGAAACATTTTAAGAATAATTTTTAAGTAGAAAAAACATGTGGGAAGGAAAGATTGTGCTTTCTCCCCTAACATGTTGTTAATGTCTAATTAGTGTGTATTAGTTTACCTGCTGGACATTTCAGTTTTCCGATAGCAGTAGAGATGTAATTTTACACACAAGCACCTACTTAAGGCGTATAGCATTTTTAAATAGATTTTTAATTACATTCTGTCCTTAGTGGCTATTTTTCTTTTTTTTTCTTCTTTTCTTTCATTTAGATACTCTGCCTGCTCATGGAAGATCCAACTTTAGAGACGAAAGGTCTAGTAAAACATATGAAAGGTTACAAAAAAAGTTGAAAGATCGACATGGAACTCAGAAGGATAAGTTAAACAGTCCTCCATCGTCTCCTCAGAAATGTCCTTCTCCTACAAGTGAACATAACGGACTTACAAAAGGACAGGATGCAACTGGTATAAGCACAGGTTCTACCAAAAGCAAGTCTTTGGGTAAAGGAAAAAGCAATTCTCAGACAGACACAGAAGTAGAAGGTAAGTGTTAATAAAAATAATATCATAGAATCGTAGAATGGTTAGGGTTGGAAGGGACCTCAAAGATCATCTAGTTCCAACCCCCTTGCCATGGGCAGGGAAATCCTCCACTACACCAGGTTGCCCAAAGCGTCATCCAACCTGGCCTTGAACACCTCCAGGGATGGGGCATCCACAACTTCTCTGGGCAACCTGTTCCAGTACCTCACCACCCTCAATGTAAAGAATTTATTTCTTATATCTAGCCTAAATCTGCCCTCTTTCAGTTTAAATCCATTGCCCCTTGTCCTATCACTGCATGCCCTTGTAAAAAGTCCCTCTCCAGCTTTCCTGTAGGCCCCCTTTAGGTACTGGAAAGCTGCTATATATATCATGCAAATCGATTGTCTGGCTGAGCATAGCATTTGTGGATAGAGCACTGCACTTTGACAATCCTGAAGGTGAGAGTAGCCTGTAACTGCCTTGACTTACATAGAGTGGAGTTAAAGGCAATCGACCTGCACCTCGCACTGGAGCGATGGGTCTAAGAGAACGAAACTACTGACATGCAAGTCTCCATACAGGTTTGAGCAAATCTTGTTGGTCACACTTCGTGACAACATTTAAAGAAAAATCTGTGCTTTATCCAGAGTTATTGGTGCCTACATTTTGCGAAATCACTGAATATCGATGGCCTGCTTGATATTGCGGAAAACATGGGGAAAAAAAACAGCTGTTTGGTACAGGAAACCTACATTCAACTTGTTAAAAGAGAATATTTTGTAAAAGAGATACCATTGTAACATGAAATTCACATAATGCCTCTCTCTACCAACTCATTATTGAAAGGCCTTTGTAGAAAAAGACTAGTCCTCACCCTAGTCAGTGTGATTTCATGATTTCTAAGACACTAATACCTTGATTTCATCAGAAAGCTTGTGAATCTTATAAATGGACTGAATTCATTCAGTCTTGGTCATACAGTTGTTGTCAAATCTGATGATGTGTCACTATGCAACTTTCAGGTCATTGGCATAGCATGTCAGATTCAGAACATAACGTCAAAGGCTTGTCGTCAGCCAAGTACAATTTTCTTAGATCATGGAGTTGTCGCTAGTAATGCCGAAGGGAAACAGCCATGATTTTCTCAAGTCATTGAAGTTTGCTTTGAGATGATGATTTTCTGCCAATGTATATTAGATTGCTGTAGACCAAAAGGAATGTACTACCAAAAGGAAGTATGTCTAACTAAGACGAGGAAATCTCAACCTAAAAGAGCTGTTTAAAAACGTGTGTAGATGATACCCTGTGAAAGCTTAGTACCAGGGGACACCTTTGAAATACAACCTGAATTCAGAAGTTGGGAACTGTTGCTCCAAACTTGTATGAATACCTGTCACTGTAGTGCCAGGGTGGCATTTGTCTTGGCTTCTGTTAACTTTCTGTTAGTTGGTATTTATCTGTGAGATAACTTTACCAAGGCACAGGTGATAAAATGTACTGTTGCTTACATGTGTTACAAAAATTATGTTAACGGTTCCTTAGAAGTCTATTATGTGAAAAATAGTAAAGTCCACTTTTCAAAATTATTTCTTTCAGGAGACCTTTTGTAGAATTTTGTATTGTGACTTGTGATAACAAACAGAAGTCAGAAAGGCGTTTAATTAGTTATAAACTTTGAAATATACAGTTATAAACAGATTTGACGTGTTTTTTAAATAATTTTATCAGGCTTTGTTTTTCTTTTATTTTTCTTTTCACTTTATTTTTCTTTTTACTCTAAGGCAGGTTAAGTGAACTAAAATGCCTTGCCGCACCGTCAAAACTGACTAGCCTGTTCACTTAGATTATTGGGATAATAAAATTTTAATATTATGTGAGAGAAAGCACATAAAACACTTTGTATAAACTTACTGAGTCCTCTGTAATGCTCAACTATACCTTCAGCTGCAACAAAACACCTTAGATTCTTCCCCTGAGATGTAACTGTAGGCTAAGCTGAGGTTTGCCTTTGCAATTGAGGGAAGCCAACTCCTACCAGTAGTCCTCCATATGATGTGCAATAACATATTTAAAGTACTGTAACTTGACTGCATCTACATCCAATGAGAAATCTATAGGAAGTATCTCAGCCAAGAGCTTAAGTTCTCCAGAGCAGTAGTTTGTTTAAAGTTATACATTAATAAAAGATAAGCAGACTTTCTGTATTCCATTAAATCATAGAACAGATTTAGAAATAGTTTTGTATTAACAACTACTTCTTCTTTGGTTTTACATTGCTCCGGATGAATGCAAGTTGGCAAGGTGTTCTATTTTATACGTGTTTTAGTCTATGCGCAATTGTTGAATTTGGAGAGCTATTTCACGGTAAAGTCACTGAACAATATTCATGGGTACTTTTTGTTTGCTTTGATTTTTGCTTTTTAAGAAAAGGATGAAGAAACAAAAGCACTTGAAGCACTTCTTTCAAATGTAGCCAAGCCAGTGGTAAGTAAATAAAACTTTCCATAAAATCAGAATGTATTTGTTGCTAGTTTATACAGTTACACCTCCTTTTCTCTCTGCAAGTTTAAAGAATCTTTAACTTCCAGCACTAAAGAAAACTCACTAAACTTCCAGACACTGAAATGTAAATGACCTGAGTAATTTTTAGTGTATTAACATATATGAAGCTAAAATTGTCTTGGTGCTTATTATGTAGAATTCTTCTTGACCACTCTGTGAAATCTCAATATTAACATGATTATAATAGATCATGGATAGGCACACCCTCCTTTGGGTTAAACACTGGCTGGATGGCCGGGCCCAAAGAGTGGTGGTAAATGGGGCTAAATCCGGCTGGAGGCCGGTCACCAGTGGGGTTCCCCAGGGCTCAGTGCTGCGTCCAGTTCTGGTTAACATCTTTATCAATGACCTGGAGGAGGCGATTCAATGCACCCTCAGTAAATTTGCGGACGACACCAAGCTGGGAGGCTGTGTCGATCTGCTCGAGGGTAGGGAGGCCCTTCAGAGGGATTTGAACAGACTGGATCGTTGGGCTGAGGCCAATGGCATGAGCTTTAATAAGGCCAAGTGCAGAGTCCTTCACTTGGGGTATAAAACCCCCAGGCATCGCTATAGGCTCGGGGAAGAGTGGCTGGAGAGCTGCCTGGCGGAGAAGGACCTGGGGGTGTTGGTTGACTACCGGCTTGATATGAGCCAGCAGTGTGCCCAGGTGGCCAAAAAGGCCAATGGGATACTGGCGTGTATCAAGAATAGTGTGACCAGCAGGAATAGGGAAGTGATCCTGCCCCTGTACTCGGCACTGGTGAGGCCGCACCTGGAATATTGTGTCCAGTTTTGGGCCCCTCACTTTAAGAGAGATATTGAGCTCCTGGAGCGAGTCCAAAGAAGGGCGACTAAACTGGTCAAGGGGCTGGAAAATAAAACTTATGAGGAGCGGCTGAGGGAGTTGGGGCTGTTTAGCCTGGAGAAGAGGAGGCTGAGGGGAGACCTGATTACAGCCTACAAATACTTGAGAAGGGATGGTGGGGAGGTAGGGGAAGGGCTCTTTACATTAGTGTTGGGTGATAGAACAAGAGGAAATGGGTATAAGCTTAGTCAGGGGAGTTGGATGTTAGGAAGTATTTCTTCTCTGAAAGGGTTGTCAGCCACTGGAATAGGCTGCCCAGGGAGGTGGTTGAGTCCCCATCCCTGGATGTGTTTAAGAATAGGGTGGATGATCTACTTGGGGATATGGTTTAATGGGGATTAGGGACGGTTGGACTCGATGATCTCTAAGGTCTTTTCCAACCTAGAAATCTATGAATCTATGAAATATAGAAAGAAAATATATAGAAAGAGCTTGTAACATTGCCAGTAACATAACAATGATGCTTAACATAAGGTGATGCTTAACATCATCTCTGTACTGTAAAATCTGTTCTCAATTTGCTGTGACATTGTTTAGTTCAGGAAACAATGTTACACACCAGATATCTCTAAGCATGAGAGATACCTGGTGAGGTTTTGAAAAATCTTATTTGTGAAGTAAAGAAAAACTAGGGCAGATTTCTCTTTAAGAATCTCTGGCACCTCCAGGAAAGAGACATAAAATTCACCAAGGAAGGTGACTGTCAGCAGTGGGCTTCCGATTTAACCTGCTTGAAAATCTACCTTTTCAGTTTGTAAAACTGTAATTTGTAACCTCTGTGTAGAGAGTCTTTGAAGAACCGTTGCCAAATTCAGCAGTTTCTTGCATTTTAGAACAGACTTATGCTCTGTTCTTTCATCAGCTGGACCTCCTCTGTCCTCACCTTTCTGTGAGAGTTTACACAGCTTTTCCAAAACTTCCACCTCAATCAGTCCTCAGTCCACCAGCTTGTCTGAGTAAAAACAGTCTGTGTTCCCTATTGTGAACTACGAAAAGTCCATGCAGCTCCAGCTCCAGGAGGAGCTTGCCGTAGGTTTGTCCGGTCGGTCAGCTACTTCCTCCGTAATCAGGCACCTTGCTTTTCATCCTTTGTCAGTTCTCAGCTTACCACACCACACGTGTGCCTGCACTCACATGCACACACTTCACAAAACTAATGAAGAAGAGAAAGCTTTTATGGAAGGGAGGACATGCAGAGACAAGAAGATGAAGGAGGAAAAAGGATCAGATTTAATGATCATCGGACTTCCAACAATTCCATTTGTCAGCTACATAACTCCTGCCCTTCACCTCCCAGACAACCTAGCCTCTGTTTTAGTGACCAGTCTTGATTCTTCTTTCCTATGTTATTTTACAGCGTGATGAGGAGAGACTGAGAGAGCTGGGACTATTTAGCCTGGAGAAGAGAAGGCTCAGGGTGATCTTATCAATGTATATGGAGGTCTGCAGGGCAAGTGCAAAGAGAGTGGAGCCGGGTTCTTTTCAATGTGCACAGTGTCAGGATCAGAGGCAGTGGGCACAAGCTGAAACACAGGAGGTTCTCTCTGAACATCAGGAAACACTTTTTTTACTGTGAGGATGACTGAGTGCTGGCACAGGTTGCCCAGAGAGTTTGTGGAGACTACCTCTTTGGAGATTGTGAAAAGCTGTCTGGATGTGTTTCTGGACAGCCGGCTTTTGGTGACCCTGCTTGAGCAGGAGAGTTGGACCAGTTGACCTCCAGGGGTCACTTCCAGCCTCAGCCATTCTGTGATTCTGTGGTGCTTCAGGGGCTGAGCAGGGATTGTAATTACAGAGACATCCTGCTGTGTCCAAGCATCGGAATGGGTTAACATGTCTTCAGTGCCCCTGTGTATTTAGTGGCTAAGCAGCATGGAGGTGGAAGCTGTCTGAATCAAATCCTATAAGAAAGAGTTTAGAGAGCTGAGATGAAGAAATGGAGAGGAGTTAGCTGATCCTAGCTGTTGCTGCGGTGTAGATAGTGACTGGAAGAGTCAATCAGTAGCACTTAACAGGATGACCTTGACAATTGGAGCTAGTGGAGAGGCAGTAAAAAGAATTTTTGGAGGGCAAATTGGGACTGAAAAGAAAGCTTAGGGGGAGATCAAGGTGCGTGGGAGAAAGGAACTAAGAGGAGAAGAAACAGCTCTAACAAGAAGCACAAGTCCAAAGGACAACCCAGACTTGAGGAGTCCTAAAACAAGTGAGTAGTCTAAGATGAGAAAATGAGGCCAGGAACAAACAGAATGGTAGGTGTGAACTTTTGGAAGAACAAGATGGAGAGCAAGTAGCTTTTCTGTTTGTTAGTTTTACAAGCAAACTGATAATGAAAGGGTGATGGGAGTCTCAATGTCTTGTTAGAAAGACAGAGAGTGTTGGAGATAGTGGACAGTAGTAGCAAGAGGCTGAAACTGCTTAAGAGAGATGAAGATTGGTGAGACAACGATACCAGAACTTTATTGAGAGACTAAAGGGCTGAAGTCTGGGGTGTGGTAAACAAGAAGTACAGCCTGGAATGGAGAACTGTTGATTAGGACCAGACTTCAAGAAGCTGGAGAAAAAGGGTCATAAAGGGTTATGGCTGTAAGAAATGAGTGTAAGTCTACATCTGATAGCACTGATTTTTATCCAGGACCTAGAAAGTAATCCAGCTTTCCCACATCTCATCTTTCTTCTGACAGCAAGTACCTCCAAAGTCCTACCAGCAGAGGTTTTGTTTTGCTGCCTGTTGTTTCACTGCCCAGCTATGCATCTCATCTCCACAGATGTTAGCAAATCTCTGTTGCTATCACTCTGTTAGATCAAGCAGTAGACACTTGTACAGCAGATCTAAAGGCTCTAGGCTTGCTGTAGGATGATGCTAGAAAGTATTTAAGGAGTCATTTGCTATTTAAAAATATGAAAAATATGAATGATATAAATATACACACACACATATTCTAGGAAAAGACGTATCAGAATACTGTTAGAAGAATTCTATTCTGTTCTCAAAGTGAAAAAAGAAAGATTTGGTACTAGTGCTGGTCCATTGTGTTCAAGATTACAATAGCCTTTTGGTTTTGTTTTTTTAACACAACAACATGCTGTTCTTTCTGTATGGTCCCTGCCATTCAGTGTACAAAACACACCTGCTTTGGGAATGGATCAGGGTTGTGTAGCTAAAGGGACTGGTGTCTTTGACCTTTTTTGACTCTGAGTCATGAGAGTCTGTCCCAACAAGGGAGCACGTGTCTAATTTAGCCACATACTGCATCAGAATGGATGCAGGAACAAATTTTGCTGCAAGGTTAGCTTACTGCAAGGTAGTGCTGTCACTGGGGCATGCTGGACCGCAGTGTTCTCAGTGGCCTTCAAGTTACGAGTGCCTGCTGTGTGTCATTAACTTTGTGAGAATGTGAGTGATCCTTTCTATCCTGACTAGAAGCAGGGGGATCAGTTCTCTAGATGTAGGCACAGTCCTCTGCCAGTGGTCAGGGCATACAGGGATGCCATCCAAGTCTGGGGTGTCATCAGTGGCTGCGTTGCCAAGGGGAATGATAATTCCAGGCTTCCTGGGGTGGTTAGATCGAGACTGAGAAATGTCATCAACAGGTGGTGTCTTCTGCTGTGTTGCTAATGACATATAAAAAAGCAGTGGAGTGCCAGTAGTTTCGTTTTCTTTCGCTTTCTTCCACCCTCAGCACTCAACCATCCATGCCTTTTAGGCAAGCACTCCATTACCCGTCCTCACCATGTCCTTACCTGAACATCATTGCATGTAGCTGTGTGCCTACGAGTGATCTCTTCGCAGACCTCAGAAGACATCACAGACTTAAGCAGTAGTAGTCTGCTACAGACTAGTCATCGTACACAAGACAAAAAGCCAGACTTCCAGCACTTGGAGATGTTTGTGCTTTGTGAAGGCAAGGGACTCTCAGGGCTGTGGATGGGTAGAAGACTAGCTGATGTTGCAACTTAGGGGAGTGTGACATAAGAGAATGGGAGGCTGCGTTACCTACTTAGCCCTTGCAGGATTAGAAGCAACCCTCCCACAGTTTCTCCAAGGAAACGTTTTTCTCACCCTCCCACAAGTGAACCAGGAGATTGTGTTATTTCACACCTTCCGTTTGTAGTTCTCATCAGAAATATTCATGCAATTTTTGATAAATGTTTTGCTTGAAGCACTCACTGTGGGGATGGTGCCATGATGCTCCTCTTGATGGATCATCAACACACTATTCCCTGGTTGAACTTCAGTGCTGGCACAGGCAATACTGGATACTGGCTGTGGTGGTAGTCATATGATCTGATGATGGTATGGGTGCTGTCCAGTATAGTGTCCGTTGCACCATATCCTGCTCCAGAAAGCCCAGAGTAGTGCTGGAGGCTGTGACCTGTCCTGGGCTGTCCCATATCTTAATGCCCAGGCCCAGGGCATGCACATCTAAATGAAGTGGTGGGCTCCGTGGTGTGCTTTCATTCACATATCTCTTTCACTTCTGTGCAATATGGGACGCATCAGCTTTACTGCCTCCAGACTCTGTTAGGTGTTCTTATGAACATGTTCTCATTTTCTTAAACTTTTCACTGTATGGGTCCCCTATCCTTTCATATATGGCAGTGTTAAGTCAAGTTGGTAACGTGGTACTGCCATCAGATCACCTTTCTACCAGGGAGGTCTTGAACTTTTATATATCCAAATATAAGTTGGAATGATTCTACGGATTGCACTATGCTGAGTCCTCAGCGTTTGAGCAGAGTCCTCACCAGCTGTCATGTCCTTTAACCAAATAACAAAGCAAGCAAAAGAGAAGACAAGGGGACCTGAAAAGGTAAAAGCAAAATGAAGAATGGAGCTTTCCTTATAGACTTTATTTTATTTTTCTTTACTTTTAATATCTTCTGTCTTTAATCCTGTTAACTGTTTTTGTTTCATTGAATCTTTCATCTTCTGTTGTAATTTCTGTTAAATCGTAGCGGCTAACATATTTCTCCTTTTAACCCATATGCATACGTGTCCATGTGTATGATAGAGAATTTATATCATTTTTATACATTGCAGCTTTTTATGTACTGTTAGGATGTCCTTAATTCCCAGCTTCTGTGAATACCTTCCACATTGCATTTCTGATCATGTTCAGTTGCACTGACTGTTGCTTTTAAGCTTTGGCAAATTTGCCACAGCAAAGCTTCAACTCTTCATAATATTCTTTAGTCCCATACTCTGTTTACATAAAGGAAAACCACCAAAACAACATTCATAGTCACTGATTTTTAGCTTGGTACATAACACTGCTTCATTGTGTTGCAGTTACTGTGTTAACAGTCATCATCTATTATTTTGGAAGTCTTATGGAAGGTTTACATGAGTTGACCAACAAATACTGCCCTGGGGGAGTAATTCGGGATAACAGTATTTCATGCAGTCAGACACTTAAAGAACATTTCACGCTGTTTTCTGTTGACATACAATGATTTCCACTGATACTCTGGGTTTAATTTTACTAGTCAAAGTCCTGTGAGTTGTCTGTTACTCTGTAGACTCGAATGTTGTCTTTCATCTCCCTGGCACTCACGCTGCTCTCTCTGTACCGAACAGTTGAAACCTCTAATCTTTTAGTGTTCCAGTAAGATGTAATGCCACCTTTCACTCATACCAGCCACATTACTTCTCTGTTCTAAAAGAAGATAGCCAGACTAAGATGTATGAAGAGAACTGTAATCTGTCAAGTGTATAAGGTAGTTTGGCATTAGTAAAGCATTAGATGGGATGTTACGTGCAGTTCTGGGCAAAGCACTAAAGCAGGAGATAGGGAACAGTGAGAATGATCAGAGATTTAGATAAATGAGGGGAGACACAAATGCTAACAGTCTTCAAACACATAAGAGAGAACTGCAGAAAAGGAAGGGAAGATCTAACGTTCAACTCCATGGTGGCTAGGACAAGTAGGCTTAGCTGGTTCTTTCTTCAGTAGCCTCTGTGCTGTCTTCTGCAACCCAGGAGGGAGGGATTAAGATTGTCTGAGAGGGAGCTTTAACCACTGCAGATGCTTCCCACAACTCCGAAGACTTCCAGAAATGCTAGAATTGTACTGAGGTGGTTGTAATTACTGTTAGTGTAGTTTGTGACCGCATCAAGATTATAGTGGAATTTCTCTTAGCAAACTTTGAATTGTGTTTCCAAGAACTTCAGAGGGTAATCTTATAGAAAGACTTGATTCCTTTCAGGATGTGATATACAGTCCTGATAGCATATAAGGGTTTAGTGACATTATTTCCGAGACATTGAGGTTCATCTAGTTTGATTTTCCTACTTTCTGTTTGTCAGTTATCAATACATTATTTCCTCTGCTTCATTCTTGACGTTGACCCATTCTGATGTTTGGTTGAGTAGATTATAGCAGTTGTGAAGATAGCATTTTAATTCTGATACTCTGATAATAGATTTCCAAAAGCAATTATTCCCAAAATAGATATATATTACAGTCATATTGTATAACTAGTAATTTCATGTAATACGTTTTCTGTTCTCTTATGAAATGATTGGAAACAGTAGGCGGGTGCAACATATAAACCACAGTAGCAGATGTGCAGTATTAATTAACACCCACAAATTTCTAGACTTCCTTCTATAATGGATCCTAAAAATTCATAATCACGTGCACACACGTGCGCACTTATGTACAGAAATATGAGCATTCCCAGCCCCTTGCAGCACACATGGGCTTCAAGCAGCACCCACTCTCCTAGAAGTGTGGATACCCCTAATTGCACATCTCCTTTGGGAGACCTGGGTGCTTTAGCTTTGCATGTAGCTGTGTTATTCCCTAAAATGTGTTATTCCCTACAATCTGCTAATCCACAGGCCATTGAGAAAACTCTGCACCAGGTCGTGTGTGCCCACCAAAGCTGCGGGTCCCTGCCTGCTGCACCCCAAGCTGCTGTCACACCAACTGGAGTTTGGCTACTCAGGGCTTCCATCAGGCATAGATAGGGGTGGCAATGGTGGCAGGGCAACTTCTCGTGCTGTCAGGCCAGGTTTTGACCATTGCTCTCTTCCACTCCAGCATCTTTTATCCCTGGTACAAATTTTCATGCTGCTTTTATACTTATGAACTGATTGAAGGAAGTCTTCATTTCAGAAGTCTCTTTGTGATTGCCAGGTTACCATGTAATCCACCCGAGGGTCACTGCCGTTAGCACAATGAGTCTGTTGGGGCAAGCGCTTCTCAGACAGTTGGAGGTGTTGCATTTCCACACACTGTTTATGCTCATATTTCTGTCACATCAACTGTTGTTAGCCAAGCGTTTCTGCAAAGGGAGAGCTGTGCAGGCAAGCACCACCACAGGAATTCTTTTAGGATGTTTCCCACATATACATATATATATGTGTGTGTGTGTGTATACATGTGTGTACGTGGACCTTGTGAGCATGCTTTCATTGCAAGCGCCTGAGCTCATATTAGATTATGTGTTGTAATATTCTGTTCACTAACAGAGTACTAGATTAGAGCCTCAGGGAGTTGTATTCCTATTAATATTGTGATCGAAAACAATTTTCTGAGATAGTTAACCAAATAAGTTCTAATCTATTGGGAAAGTCTACTTGTCGCAGTCATAATTAAATGCCCAAAGCAGAGTTTCTTTATCTGCCACAATAATGCCAGTCATTTTGGACAAATTCCTGAGCTTGTATATATTTCATATGAAAACCAAGTCAGGAAGAAGATATTAAAATAAATCATAATATCAGCCATGTAAAAAAAAGAAAAGTCTGAAACATTTATTGAATGTTTAATTTAAGTCATTTAATGAAATGACTAATTCACGATATACACTTGCCATCTCTTGTGCTTCATAAATGATACAGTCATTTTTATGTAGCCCACTAGGTGGCATTTGTTACTTAGAAGTTTGATTGCACTCAGCCCTGAGCCCTAGGATTGCAGTTTTCTTATGACATTTCTTAGATTTCCAGTTTGATTTCATTTGTAAAAACTAACTGGTAGCTATTAGATGAGTATAAATACTCTGATATGATAATGCTATATGATTTTCTTCTATTTTATTTGATCCTACATGGCAAATCAGTGTTTATATCCAAAAGCATTTAAATGGCAGAGGTCTCAAAGTTGTATTTCTACAGGTATCAGACATCCAGGCAAGAACAGCACTGCTTATATGGTCCCCTCCATCCAGCGATACCAGAGAAGATGCTGACAAGAATGACATACCAGATGTTTATACTTACGAAGTAATGATTTCAAATACCGGAAAAGATGGAAAGTACAAAACTGTATACGTGTAGGTGTTTATAATCTTTAATTAATTGCTGTTGCATTGAATTATGTGGCTTAAAACCTCATTAAAAATCTGCCTTTTGTCCAGAGATTTCAATAATTAGCAGTTTTGTGCAACTTCTCTTTTGAAACAAACTACCTTTTTTCAGTAGAATTGGTTCTGATTTATTATTGGAGTCTCTACCATCAGTTAGAATTTAAAGACTTTGTTCTTAGGTATTGGAAGCATGTTTTAATATCACTTAGCTGTATTTCAACCAGCTGCACTAGAAACTGTGGATTCTCAATTAGTGAGATATATAAGTAAGCAGAAATACAAATTGTATTTCTAGTTGTTTACTTCAGCACATGCTTCTGCTCCCAGTGAGGCTATCCCTCCATTCCCTGAAAATGCTCTTGGTAAGAGACAGTCTTAAGATATGAAATAAAGTAAGTAGATTCACACAGAACACAATTCTAGCAGCAGCAAAACAAACAAAACTCTTCAATTGTTTCATTCCTAATACAAATGGGTTTTGATTGTTTTTTGCAACTTGGAGAAATAAAACATAAAATTTACCATTAAGGGTGCAGAGCTCTGTGATAATTACAAATCTGTGTAGTTAGCTAGTTTCTTAGTCACCTTCCATGAATTTCTTAGCAGCAGTACATGAAACTCAAGTTAGATATCCCTGTCCTGGAAGCTTAGAGGAAAAGAAATGAGCTTTGCTAGCATAAGCTGATGCCAGTAAAAGCAGACTAATAGATGTCACTGAGGTGCCTTTTCCGTTTACTGGGCTCTAACAAGTAGGTTATATACAGTCATTTACAGCTTTAGGTAATCGTTTCTGCAAGGCCGAACTGAGCTTCTAAAGACTCCAGTACTTTGATGGTGTTTGTGAAATAAATACATGCGAACACATGCAGCTGATTATCCCAAGTAAAGAGGACATCAGTTATTCTTAAAAAAAAATGAACAAACAGAACAACAACAAAAAAAAAACAAACCAGCAGAGCAAAACAACAGGAATCCAATGTAAGAAGCCTCTAAAATTTAAAGATAAATGCATTTTCATTTTCTATATTTAGCAACAGAAACAAGCCGTTAGCAAATATATTTCTTAGAAGGAGTGTTAAGTGGATGGGTTAGATGATGTGTGTCTTTTTATAAATGTATGAGATTCTGAAACAGTCTCTTAAACAAAATCATATCTCTTTCCAGTGGAGAAGAAAATAAAGTTACCGTAAATGATCTCAGGCCAGCAACTGATTACCATGCAAAGTAAGTATCTCCTTCTCTATTTATTAGATTCAGTGGAAATGTTTTAAAAGTTTCGTTGGATCTGTATATTTGTGTAAGTCTTCAGAGATTCTTTACCACATCTCACCCTCCTTTCAGTCACAAATTAACGTTGTTGCCTTAGCTGACCACTCAGTCCATTTTGGAAAACAGAAAATTGTTGCACCCTCATCCAACATCCAAGAGTGATGTTTTTCTGTCCTTGGAGCCAGGCACAGATGCTGCTTGCTTTCTGTTTCCCAGAAGCAGCAGGGGGAGATACCTTGCACAGGAACATGCTCGCTGCTGGCCACCTGAAGGTCAGGTTATGCTGCTTTTGCTTTGCTCCAGCAGACCGGTGAATCTTACCCCATATGCGTTACACTGAGTTAGGGGCATATTTAGTAATTCTACTCTTCTAGCAGAGTTTGATTCCTCGCTATGTCCTACTGAAGAAATAGCATGGGATTTGAAAGATGTAGGTAGGTGTTCTTCCCTCCTTTTTTACGTATGGGAAGGCTGTCTTATTTCTTGGTTTAAAACAAACAGTATGAATATAGCAGTTTATAAATACGTAACATTGTTAAGACAGAAGTGAAGGCCACCTTAAAAGTACTGCCTTTTCAAGAAATAATTGCAAGTGGAGAGTGCAGCTTTAGAAGTGACTGAACATGCAGCAGGTGAGGGATTTTATTCTCTTGAATTGTGTGGAGAACCCCAAGACTTCTCTGTATTGACTGGGAAACCAATTTAGAGGCACAGGGAACAGAAGTGTGTCTGAGTGAGGATCCGAGTCAGAAATGCTGTTCCTCTTTCCACATGAGCTTTAGAACATCAGCAGTAGGGAGGAGGAGGATTTCTGGTTTGTAAGTCTTTTGATTAGCGTTTGCTCAAATGGAAGAGCTACGTTTCTGGTCCTCAGTGTGAGAGGGTCTCTACTAGTGCTATTTTCCAGGGTATTGTCTTGCTTGCCAAACCAGAAGCAAAAGAGGATTGGACTGTTCTTCATCACACATCTCATTGAATTTGGCCCACTGTATGGCCTGCAGCACAGGTTCAGGAGAAGGATGAATGATAAATTGACTCAAAACTCTTCATATGAAGTTTTTCCCTGTGATTTTATACCTATTTTTAGTAGTGTTTATGCACTTTACCCAACAATGTCTAAGTTGAAAATACATGAAGCATAAGGGTCAGAGCCTAGGACTTTTTTTTCTTATGTAAGTCCTTAAAATCAGGCTACATTCTGGTCATTGTAGAGAATGCATGGGAATAGATGACTTGGCCATCTAAGCTCTTTCTGAACGAGGAGTTAAACAGAATTCTGCCAGTGCGAACACTGCCCAAAACCAGTGAAGACCAGAAAGACTGAACTATGAAGATAACTACAAATTACATACATACAACTGTATGCAAGCACAAACAACTTTGTGTGCAACATTAGTCACTGTTCAAATGTTTCACTCTCCCTGTTCAGGAAATTCACAAAGCAAAATTTCCTGTGACTTACTGTTCACGCAACAAGAGCACATGAGGACTTCTGCATATTCATGAGAAGGCAACCCAGGTCTTATACCAGTGATCAGAGGAAAGGTTTTTTTGGGATTTTGTTTTCCCTTTAAAAGGAACAGGTGAATCAGAAGAAAATAAAGGGCAGGTTCACCCAAGGAGGAGACAAGGCATGGCTACATAGCTGGTGGGGGTGGGGGGGCAGAGTGCAGGGGAGGCCAGATAATAATCCTATGTTTAATTTTGGAGAAAAGCTATTAGAAAAACAAACCACTTCTCTTTGAGACAGAAGAAATCTCATGGACAGTGAGACTGAGTGCACCCTCAGCAAGTTTGCTGATGACACCAAGCTGTGTGGTGTGGTCGACACACTGGAGGGAAGAGGTGGGCCTGTGAGAGTCTCATGAAGTGCAACAAGGCCAAGTGCAAGGTCCTGCACGTGAGTCAGGGCAATCCCAAGCACAAGTACAGACTGGGCGGAGAATGGATTGAGAGCAGCCCTGAGGAAAAGGACTTGGGAGAGTGCTGGTGGATGAGAAGCTCAACATGAGCTGGCGATGTACGCTGGCAGCCCGGAAAGCCAACTGTATCCTGGGCCGCATCCAAAGAAACGTGGCCAGTAGGTTGAGGGAGGGGATTCTCCCTCTCCACTATGCTTTTGTGAGACCCCACCTGGACTACTGTTTTCAGCTCTGGGGACCTCAACATAAGAAGGATATGGAGCTGTTGGAGCAGGTCCAAAGGAGGGCCATGAAGATGATCCGAGGGCTGGAGTACCTCTCCTATGAAGACAGGCTGAGATTGTTCAGCCCGGAGAAGAGAAGGCTCCGGGGAGACCTTGTAGCAGCCTTCCAGTACCTGAAGGGAGCCTACAAGAAAGCTGGAGAGGGACTTTTTACAAGGGCAAGTAATGATAGGACAAGGGGTAATGGCTTTAAACTGAAAGAGGGGAGATTTTGATTAGATGTAAGGAAGAAATTCTTCACTGTGAAGGTGGTGAGGCACTGGCACAGGTTGCCCAGTGAAGTTGTGGATGCCTCATCCCTGGAAGTGTTCAAGGCCAGATTGGATGAGGCATTGAGAAACCTGGTGCAGTGGAGGGTGTCCCTGCCTATGGCAGGGGAGTTGGAACTAGATGATCTTTAAGGTCCCTTCCAACCCAAGCCGTTCTATGATTCTGTGATTCTATAAGCAAGAATTAACTCTTCTGAAGTACATGAAGAGTTAATTGATAGCCTTCCTAAAGGAAAGGACAGGGTGAACAGATTCATCAAGGTCTTGAAGAAGTGCAGAATGTACTCTGAAAATACATCAACAGCTTCATTGTGCTTGTCTGATGAAAGCACTTGCTGAAGAAGAATTATTCATAACACAAATTGATATGTCTACAACAGGTAACACACCTGCAAGATGTTGCCATTATTTCCACAACCAAAATACAGCAAATAACAGACATATTTCAGATGTACTTGTGAGACTTAAGGTGACTGATGATAATGATGTATATCCAAAGCAAATGACTCTTTTCTTTTGCATTGCCTTTGCTGACCAAGATGCTTCCACCAATTATTTCTTTATAACAGTGATGTTTTACCAATGGGTTAGCAAGGCAGTAACTTACTTCTGAATACTCCGTTTTCTTTGGAAAGAAAAAGATTTTTAAGCAAAATGTTACTGGCTCTTTTCCACTTTAGAGTCCAAGTAGAATGCAACTATGTAAAGGGGAGCCCTTCAGAAGCAGAGAGTTTTACCACAGCGAGTTGTGAACCTGATACTCCAAATCTGCCTAGAATAACTAATCGGACCAAAAATTCTCTTACTCTGCAGTGGAAGGTAAGAATTGTTTAAAAACCTTGAAAATTAATTTTTTTAAACTCTTCAGAATTGTTTCGGATTTGTCAATAAAATGCCAGTTCATTGAAATGGAAAATTTTTGTCAAGCATGCTGATTTCAGTCACAGTCTGTGACTGGAAATACGTGTACTGTATAAATAAATACTTCTCTTCAGTAAAAAGAGAAGGATTCCCAGAAAAGGAAGGAGCCTTTGTAGATAAAGTTACTGAGTTCAAATGAGAGACAGTGGTTTGAGTTCCTGTCCCCTACTGTACTGTGGAACCATTTCCTTTCTCTTTTACTGAACATAGGCTTTTTTGTGCAAAGCAAATGAAGCGATCTCAAAAGACTGAGATTTGAGCAATCTAGCTGCTGTGAAAAATACCATAGCATTTTACACTGCTGCCAGAATACTTTTTCAAGGTCTATATCAAAACCATAAACTCGATACAAGCATTCATTGTATGGAAAATTAACTAGGACAGTCTTGTCAAGTAAGGTGATCACATAATGGGAGCATCATTTGCCCTCTACTGGTCTTGTCATGATTTGATCTGTACAAGCACTTTTTCCTTAAGTGGTCTCGTATCCAGTTAGAACTCTAATTTTCTTCTTTTCGTGTTGCAGGCATCTTGTGATAATGGTTCTAAAATCCACAGCTACCTTTTAGAATGGGATGAAGTAAGCAAATTATTCTACTCATTTTCAGTTTTGTAGTTTTTAAAAAGTAGTTGTATGTGACTGTGCACATCAAGTTGTGTGAAAATTATTACTTCTGTCTAGAGGCATGTGACAAACATTCCTGAAGCAATTAGGAAAACATGGTTACTGCCCAAATTTTTTCTTGGAGAATATAAAATCATAGGATTTTAATTACATGACTCTACCACTCTTAATATGGCGTTTTCACTTCTAGTCGAATACTTCTTTCAAGAGTTGACATTAAAGGATCATTTTCCTGTAACAGCCTTTCTTTTGTACAAAGGAGGTGGATCTACTATGCCCCGACAAGCATATTCCAGTCCCTACCTGGACACCTATCCTAAGATGGCAGAGCTGCAGAAGCTTCGTGGCTTTTCTTTCCAACCCTGTGGAGCTGGGAAATTGAAAGGAAGGAAAAAAGCCTCTAACTCAATATATATACAAAGTTTCATATACTACTGCCTCACTATATTGGAGATTCTTGAGTCATGTTTCATTTCAAAAAATGTATTTTCTTCATGTTTGTGTGTTGCTTTACTTGATGGATGCATATATAATAGAATGAATAATGTGGTTACCTTACTCCTTTTCAGGGAAAAGGAAATGGAGAGTTTTGCCAGTGTTACTATGGCCAACAGAAGCAGTATAGGATTACTAAACTATCACCAGCAATGGGGTACACCTTTAGGCTAGCAGCCAAAAATGACGTGGGAATGAGGTAAATATTACTATTATATACATAAATATGGAATGCATATGCATGCATGTGTGTGCTTGTTTAGGAAAAACATATGATGGCATTTAAAGAGACAAGTGTTTTGTCCAACCGGGATAAGACAGAATACAGAATAGTTTAGTTAGAAGGGACTTACAGTGATCATCTAGTCCAACTGCATAGTTAATTCATGGTATGTGATTGAATTATTCAGTTAGCAGATTAGCTGTGTACTGTGAACCATATGACCTTGCTTACGTAGGGGAGGCTGGACAAGATGACCTCCAGAGATCCCTTCCAACCTCAGCTATTCTGTGATTCCCAGCATAATGCATTTTGTCCAGGCATGGTATGGCTGCATACTATAACCACTACGTCACGTGCATACTTACCATATAAATGCTACAAATCTCAGCCCCTCTTAGAAGCAAATACATAGCTACTTCTGCCAGACTTAGCCTCGTTCCCTGAAGAGCCCGCTCAGACATGTGTACATGATGCCCCTAGAATGGGGAGCAGGAGCATGGCACAGACATCCCAGCTGCTCTTACATGAAATCAGCTCAGGCTGTGCTGGTTTTACCTTCAGACTTTATAGACCTACGCTAACCACTGAAGTTGCTGCCTTGGACTTGTTTTCTACTGCACGTATTTGTAGTAGGATTTTTGGCCAAGCACTACATTGTAGAGACTCACACATTCAGTGCAATTGTGGCTTTTTTGTCTGATGTAATAAGCACTTCTACTAAAACTCTGGGGATCGTGCTAAAAGATAAGCAGCTCAGCCAAAGGGCCAGAATTGAATAGTTTAAATGCTGCAGTGCTTGTGCTGCTGCAGTGCTGACCAGAGGGTACCTCCTACTATGCTCTCTGCTGCTCTTTGTTCCAAGGAGGTTTGACATGGTGCTAGTTCAAAGGCAGAAGCTGGCATAGTAATTTTCCAGGAATCATCAGCCCTCCTTAAATTTAGAGTTTTAGTGATGACAGTATCAAGAGATACTTGTAAGTAAGTCAGTAACTGTTGGAGCAGGAAGTAAGTCTGGCAGAACCCACCCTTCTGCCTGTAGATGGTGTATCTGTATTGTGCTGTTTGTCATGTCTCTGAAGTGTCTGTTAGTCTCCTGTTATCATGGGAAATGGACAGAATATGACATTACCGTATCACTGAAATCTTTTGAAGTTCTAGAGCTTATTATGAATGCTTAGGATATGTGGTTCTTACTTTTAATTGCAACTTTTCACAAGTTATAGAGCACCATACTTTGTTTTGAAATCTGAATGAATGACATCTGACTTCAGTAGAGAATATAAGTAAGAACTTCAAAAAAAACCAAGAAGTAACAGTTTCTCAGGTTATGCTTACACTACTGTGTGTGTTAGTTCTCGAGAATGTTTATTGGTCTTCAGGCAAAGCAACAAAGCTGGCTAATAGTCTCACTACCAGGGCTCATCATCTCTAGAGCAGACTGACAGTGTGCACACTGCCTAGTAGCACTTGGTCCTTGAGATCCTACGTGACATAACAGGGCTTCTCTAGCCATCAGCCTAAAATTGCTGGTTTGCATTTGTTGTTTTAATTTAGTGTTTGAAATATTCTAAGCATAGTGCTGCAGCTCACCGGAGTGGTGTTTTTATAGCATGAAATAGAGGATATATGTTGTGTGTCCTTCAGCTGGCACAAGGAAGTGCTCAAGGGAACAATACCAGCTTGGACAGTGTTGAAGGATGATGTAAAGAGGAGGGAGCCAGACCTAGGGTTGTAATTCATACTGGGCAGAAGAAATCCTCCACAGGCTATTAAATATGTGAAAAGTACAGCTGGCTCAGGAGATGTGAGGCGTGTGTTGAGAGGCTTTGGAGATTACTCAGGGAACGTGTCGCATATCGTGCCTGTTCCTGTGTCTTTCCTTAGGCGCCTGTTTGGGCTACTGTCAGAGGACGCTGTAGCGGACCAGAATGATTTCTGGTGTGCTCTGACACAGTCTTTATTATGTTACTGCCTTCTGGATGATGTTTCTGGAATGAATTATTCTCTGAGTTGCTCCTGGACTTTGTCTTGATGAGATTCACTTGGAACTGTTAAAAAAGTAAACAGGGAGTGAGCTGGCAGTTAAGCAGGATCTAGTGCTCAGGTCCTCTTCCTGTTCCCCTTTTACGTCTGAGTGTAAATGTACCCTCTAGGAATACCTGCAGATATTACGGATGCCTGCAGTGTAAGCTGGTAGAAGACACTGATCAGTTAAGTACCCTTCTTAAACTAATCACGCCAAATAGATTTTTAAATCAATATTTCATAGCCTTGTAAAGATGCACTTTATTGTCTTTATGGTATTATTTAATTAAGAAGTCTCTTGAAATAATATTTATTAGAGTAGAGTGCCTGATTATTCCTTATGAAGAATACTGAGAACCTTAGGCATCTGGAGACAGAATTTTGTCTAAATGATTTCACCAACAAGAACAGATATTTTATCTTTGAGTTACTCATATTTTTAAGTTTGATTCTAACCACACATGAAACAGTGGCTAAAGAAAACTGGAAAAATTGATTTAAAAGATAGATAGCATTATTGTACTTCTAAGGGAATTGTTTGAGTCGTTCAAATGTGGGTATCACTGGAACTCTTTTACTTTATTTCACTGTATTTTGTAGAGGTTCAGTCGAGAAAAGATATTAAATCATTTTACGGTGTAGGTTTTTTTATCTTATATTTGCTTTAACGTGACTCCTTCAGTAGTTTGTTGTGAATAGAGATAGGCTTAGTATTTGTCTAGCCTCTCTTCATGCTTTCTCTAGCCTACATATGTAACACTGAATTTTTTTTTAGCAGGTATATTGTATGTATCACACCATCATAATTTCAGAGATTTTCTTGCTTGTGACTTTTTGCAAGAAAAAAATTACAGTTCCCCCAAATTTAAGAAGTTTTCTCTTGTTTGACACTTTTTCACTTTTTGCTTCACAATTGATTTCACAGTCTGCGTGTCCACACAGACTGTATGTAGCTTTAGGTGCTATCGACACCCTTGATAAAGTCTTGTCTGTAAGATTTTATTTGTTTTTAAATTCTAGTTTTTGAACTTCAAAAAAACTTCAGAGCAGACCAAAATTTACAACTTGTGTGTTACTATAATGTAGGTTGGGTAAGAGAGAAAGTGAAGTTAAGGTATCTTTATATTGATTTTTCAGGAAAGTCAAGTTCCGCCACATGAGATATTTAACTGGTACTGTTGTTTAAGCCATACAGAGAATTGTGTTTTCAGGGCTGCCTAATGCTCACTTAGGTAATGCCCAGCTATTAGATTAAAATTACATCTTGGACAATAGTTTCATACAGTTAAAAAAAAAAAACTAGACTAGCCCTTAAGCCTGTAAGTGTTTCTTCAGATCTGATGTAGAAGCAGCAAATCTCTAAATAAATGCCAGCTGAGAACAGGTAGTTTTAAGAGTCCAGCTGGATACATCAGACCATATGTACAAGCATAGTACCTATTTACTCACTTTTGCATCCCTCTGTCTCACAATAGGTCTTTTTATGTAATTTATTTGTATTTTCATTTCAGGGCGTATCTAAGCATCATCAGATAAGGTGAACAGTTGTGTTAGGAAATTCACTGGTGTACACTCTACTTCATTTGTTCTGCAATAAGACTTTCATATTGGCAACTCTTAAAGTAACTTAATACTGAATGAGTATGAGTAATGAGGCTATTAGTCTTTTATTTTCTGAATTGCTAGAGAAACTAGTACTTCACAGTATGTTTGAAGCACGTAATCACTGCCTGGGAGAAAAAAAAATTTTGAGGTCTTCCCATATATGTCTTCTCTTATGTCTTCATGTTTTAGTTTTAAATAGGAAGGACACTGTGGTATTAATATGTTATTGCATATAGAGCTCTATTGTTTTAGAATATTGACTTAATATGAAAAAGCAAAATGTTTTGGTTCGCAAAGCATTGTAATTATATCATACAAAGGAATCTTTCAATTATGAACGTTAACCTTGTTCAAATGTTTTGTTACTGACAGACTCATGGGCAGATTGAGTCGTCTGCATGTACCAGCTTGCAATTTCCAGTTGCACGCTTGTCCAAGCAACTGTCATAGCTGTGTTTAGTAAGAATTATGGTTTTTTAGATATTCTTTATTGTGTCTAGTTCATTTACATGCTGTTTGTTTTAAACAGTGGTTTTAGTGAAGAAGTCCTGTATCATACCTCAGGCACTGCCCCGAGCACACCAGCAAGTCCTTTGCTGATTAATGCTGGAGTTACTTGGTTATCCCTACAGTGGACAAAACCCTCAGGAACACCATCAGATGAAGGAATCTCGTATATATTAGAGATGGAGGATGAGAACTCAGTAAGTTTAGAACACTTATTCTCAAAAAGAAAAGAGATTATACATGTGTATGTTTGATACATTATTGTACTAAGTGTAACTGATTACTTTTTATAGAATATTCTGAAAGGAACTGTACCTTCTGAAATTAAGCTTACTTGTCATTGCTGTGACCAAGCCACATAACTTTCTCCTTTTTGTTGTGACAGTAATCATTATTAGTATTATGAAGCCCCAATCCTGCAAAGACACTTAAATTACTTTTAACTCTGTGAATTTACCTGTGAAAGTTAAGCCTTATAAGAGCTGAATCAAAGTAATTGCATCATGAAGTGTGGTCCTCTTAGATATCATTTCAACCTAACTACCTTTGTTTTAAAATGACACCCCTGTTCTACCCATTGACAGTGTTAGGTGTAACTTCTGTTGACATTGTATATGTTTTTCTTACTTGTTCTTTTCTCCTCTCTGATAAGAGAATGGTTAATTAATTTTCCCCCTCAAAAAAAATTATCTTGTGTTTACACAATGGAGTTGCATTTATTACTTTGTCGGAGGAGCATAGCAATTACAATCTGAAACAGTAATTTATTTGTATGAAGTATGTTACATGGTCTGGTCTGCAAATACAATATTTCACTTAATCCTATTTAATTCTACAGGGATATGGTTTCAAGCCAAAATATGATGGTGACGATCTTACTTACACAGTGAAGAATTTGAGACGTAGTACAAAATATAAATTTAGGGTAAGACTTTTTTATATATTTGAGTTTGGGGTTTTTTTGCAACAGAGTAGCTTGAGATTGACTTAGAAGGGGGGAGGGCTGTTTTTTTTGTTTTGTTTTGTTTTGTGAGGGTTTTTTAACACCAAAGTCGATGCCAGTTTCTTACAATTTCAATCTCTTAAAACTATTGGCTGAACACCTGTTTCATGAATGATTTCTTCAGAAAGAATAAGAACATCCCTCTGCAAGGGCGTAACAGTTGCAGGTATCTTGAAATTCCACATCATAAGTCAATGTTCTTAACAGTTGAGGTTTTTTATTTGATTTCTGTGTTGCATATACATGGGTAATATTACTTAGTGTAGCTATGGGACTCTTTGATAGACTCTGAGCACATCTGAAAGGAGCAACTTTGATCTAAAAGCATTTGTCAGTGCTAGCATAGCACTGAGCCCAAGTTAGTAAGTCATTCGTATTATCATGGTGCTGAGCGCATTCTATTAAGTCTCGAGGGCTGAAGTTGTTCCCTCAGGATGAAGTCTGGCTTAACAGTGGCTTAACAATAAGCTTTTGGATGTGGTTAAAAGCAACAAAGCAGCATGCCGGCTATGGAAAGGCAGCCAAATAGCCATTGAGGACTACAAGAACCTTGCTAAGACATGCAGAGATGCAGTCAGGAAGGCTGGGGGTCAGCTAGAACTGAAATTGGCCAAAGATGTCAAGAGCAACAAGAAAGGGTTTTTCAAATAGGTGAGCAGTAAGCAGAAGCACAGGGAAGACATACATAGGCCCATTGCTAAACGGGACGGGGAAGCAAGTTACTAATAATGCCGGTAAGGCAGAGGTTCTTAATACCTTCTTTGCCTCTGTCTTTACTGACATAGCTGGACCCTAGATGACAGGATCAAGTAGCTATGACAAGGTATGTGTTGAGCCGCCAGTGGTGGAGGAAGGGCTGGGCTGTGGCCTCTTGCAAGGGCTCAACCCACATCAATCTTTGGGCCAGGACAGAATCCGCTTCAGGATGTTAAGAGAAGTGACTGACATTGTTGCAAGGCCACTATCTATAATACCTGAAAAGTGAAGGAGATCAGGGGATATCCCTGACAGCTGGAAGAGGGCAAATGTCATGCCTGTCTACAAAAAGCGCCTAAAAGACGAGCCAGGAAGCTACAGGCCCGTCAATCTTACTTCAGTACCCACGAAAGTAATGGAACAAGTCCACTCAGAAACTATTACAAGCCAAATGAAGGTGGTGATTGAGAAAAGCCAACATGGATTTACTAAAGGCAAATCATGCCTGACTAATGGGATCACCTTCTACAAAAAAGTAACACTTTCAGTTGGCCTGGGGAGAGCAGTGGATGTTGTTTACCTGGACGTCAGCAAAGCATTCGACACTATTTCCTACAGCCTTCTCCTGGACAAACTGGCAAGATACAGACTGGATGAATGGTCCGCAAGATGGGTGGGAAACTGGCCAACAGGCCACACTCAGAGGGTGGTGGTGAATGGTTTTTGTTCAGGCTGGCAGCCTGTTACAAGGAGAATGCCCGAGGGATCACTATGGGGCCCCACACTGTTGATCTTCACCAATGACTAGTGATGGGATTGAAAGCATCCTTACCAGGTTTGCCGGTGACACCAAACTGGGTGGTGAGGCGGATGCGTGAGAAGGGAGAATCATCTTACAAAGTGACCTGGACCGGCCAGGAGAGTGGGCTAGCAATGAGAGTGTGACGTTTAAAAGTGCGAAGTCCTGCACCTGGGTTGGAATAACCAAGGAGCCCAGTACAGGCTAGGATCTGTGTGGCTGGGGAGCAGTCTTGCTGAAAGGGACCTCGCAGGTCCTGGTGGACAGCAAGTTGAACATGAGTCAGCAGAGCATCACTGCAGCAACCAAGGCAACTCTGATCCTGGGCTGCATCTACACATGCCTCACTAGCAGAGATAAGAGATGTGATTATTCGATTCTACTCAGCCCTTGTCAGGCCACACCTGGAGTACTGTGTCCAGTTCCGGTCCTCACAATTCGAAAAAGACAGACTGGAGAGAGTCCAAAGAAGAGCCACGAAGATGATGAAAGGGCTGGAGAATCTCACCTGTAAGGAAAGACTGAAGGAGTTAGGTCTTTTCTCCTTGGAGAAGAGAAGGCTTAAGGGAGACCAGTTTTCCAGTACTTAAAGGGTGGCTACAAAGAGGAATGTGGCTCTTATTTCACACGGAGCCACATGGAGAGGACAAGGGGAAACGGGTACAAGTTACGCCAAGACAAGTTTCATCTTGATAGAATAAATAAATTCTTTACAGTGAGAACAATCCACCATTGGAACAGCTTCTCTAGGGACCTAGTGGAGTCTCAGTTCCTATATGCTTCCAAGACAAGAATGCTCAAGGTTCTAGATAATCTCATCTAGGCTTCCTTTTCCCTGAAAGGTCAGACCATTTGATCTTTCAGGTCCCTTCCAACCTGGGCTGTTCTGTGTTCCAAGTTTTTCTTGAACAGTTGTATGGTGTTGGGAACAAAGCTAAAGGCATGTGCCACAGTATGAAGCAGAGTCAGAATGATCTCATCTCTCTCTGTCTACAAGGGAAAAATGTTGATGGCTGTTGTCTTACATACACCTAAAATACTATTTCGTAAAGAAGAATTGGGAGCTGCTGAAGAACAGCGTCTCTGTGCAATATGAAAGGCAGCAGTTGAGAGGGTTGCTGGTTTGTTTCAGGTTAACACTAAAGCGTATTAGTCCTTTTCAAATGATAGCAGGTGTTTTGCACTTTTTAATATGATTACTTTCTTAAGCAGAAGAGATTATGATAGGGATTAACCTTACACTATTTGGATTTTTTTGCATAATATTGAAATAAAAATATAGAGTGTATTTCAAGGACTAGGGCTGTTATGGCCACACATGAACTTAAACTAAAGAACAGCTCATTACTTTGGAACTAGCTTTTGCAGGGCTTGATTGTAGTAATCCTACAAGTTAATCATACACATTAGTAGTAAATATATAGTTAACTTAAACATCCTAAGTTTGTCATTAAAATTAAAAAAAAAAAGATTAATGTGTTATACCCTATTTTTCTTAACAAAACAGTAAACAGAAGTCTCTGTTGACTCATTCATAGGGCATAAAGAAGAAAGAAATATTGTGTTAATCAGGTCTTTAATTTTTATTATACAGGCAAAAGACTTAATTAGTGGTAATATTCCCTAAGGCTTTTGAAAGAAGCTTTATAACCATTGGAAACCTTATTATAATACGTAAATGCTAACTGTGTCTGTTTAACTTCATTTGTAAGGGCACAAAGACAACCAGATGATTGTTAATCTTGTAAACTGTATCGGGAGACTTAGTGTCTGAGAGACATGTTAGCTCACATTTCCTTTTCTCCATCTGTGCTAACATTACTGCTGTCATTTCAATTCTGTTCATTTTAAAAACAAAAAAGCCAAAAAAAAATTTTTTTTAGGTTGTTTAGTTTCTTGCTAGGAGCAAATGGGAATATGTAGTAAACTCACTGCAGACACAACCAGAAAGTAAAGAATAGCAGCAATTCGTTTTCCTAGAATCACAGAGAAGTCTAGACTGGAAAGGACTTTTGGGGATGATCCAAGTCAAACTGCTGTAGAAAGCATGGCCTTAGGTTAGGCAATTCAACTGTCCTAGCCCTGTTGAGCTGAGACTTCAGTATTTCCAGCAAGGGAGATTCCACCAGTTCTTTAGACAGTCTGTTTTCTTGACGATTAATTATTTTTTTCCTTTTATCCCACCAGAATTTTCACTTATGCCCATTGTCTCTTCTCCTCCATCACAGATCTTCATGAAGAGAGTATCTTCATCTCTTTTTTAACTACCTTTTGAGTATTGGAAGACTGTGATTAGATCCCCCCCATGATAATTCTTTTTTCTAGGCAGAGTAAACCCAATTTCTTCAACCTTTCTTCCTGTATCAGGTTCTCCAGCCTTCTAATCATGCTGGCCCTCTTCTGGACTCTCTCCAGTTTCTCAATGTCTCTTGTGAATTGGGAGGACCAAAACTGGATGCAGTATTCCAGCCTAAAAAGTCCTGAGTGAAGTGTCATAATCACATCCTTTGTTCTACTTGCTAAATTCTTGCTAATGCAGCCCATGAAATAATTTGCCTTTGCTACTGCAGGGTGCTTTGCTGATTCGTTTGGCTTGCTCTCCACCAGGTCCTTCTCAGCAGAGCTGAAAAAAGAAAGCTGACTAGCCAGTCAGACCCCAAACTGTACTGCTGCTGGGATTGTTCCATCCCAGGTGCAAGACTTTACATTTACCGTTATCAAAACTCACACGGTTCTTGTTGATGCAGTCTTCTTCCAGCCTGTCGAAGTCTGTCTGGTGGCTCTTCCTTCTACCGTGCATCTCTCTGCTCCTAGTTTGGTCATACGCAGACCAGGGGAGAGGGCATTCACTCCTGTCGTTGAGATCACTTCTAAAGCTGTTGAATAGTATCGGACGTTGTTTTGGCTGCTGAGGAAATGGAATCGGGAGCAGCTGCCAATTTGCCTTTGAACCGTTAACCACCACCCTTTGAGCCTGGCATTCTACCAGGTTTTCCACACCCATCTTGTGGTCCATCTGTCCTATCTGTGTCTTACCAGCTTGTCTGCATGGATGTTGTGGGAGACCATGTCAAACTAAAATCAGGGTAGATGATGTCCATAGCTCTCCATCTATTGAGGAAGTTGTTTCATCATAGAAGGCACTCAGGTTGGTCAAACATGATTTAACCCTGATAAAGCTAATCACCTTATTGTCCTTCATGTCCCTGTAAATAACTTCCATGACAACTTTTGCCATAATTTCCCTGAAGAGTTTATATCACCTTTACTGTTTTTTTTAAAAAGACTTACTTATATAAACACTGTTTTATCTCTGAATATATTTCCTTGAAAGAAGGTAATGAGAGCGCTACTTAATTAATCCCAATTATTCAGTATTTTTCAGCAGTTAGTAAAGCATCACTTTTGGCTCTCTATTTAAATACGTAAAAATATTTTTACCTCAATGGGAAAGGAATTGCAATTAAAATTTTAATAAAAATAAAATAGGAACAAATAATTTCTATTTATAAGCAATAAGTATATATTTATAAATAATGATATATATTTAAGAAATTCTTTATTTTAATAAGAATAAAATTTTAAATTCCTTCAGTGAAAGTTTAAAAATGGCTTATTTGCTGCATGCTTTTTTCATCATCTTTTGTTTCCATGCTTTTAGAAAGGTTTTTTCTCATGCATATATTTCATTATCAATAAATTATTCAAATCTAAGTAAAAGAATAGTTCTTAGACTTATCTAATTTCTGAGTATCTTAGATGGCTTTAAAAAAAAAAAAAAAAAAGTTTTCAGATCGTTGACTTGAAATAGAGTGGCTTGTGGTATATTGAGCACCCACAGATTCCATTAATGTCACTGAGTTTGCATGTCCTGATTGCCTTTTACAGTCAGGCAACTCCTGAGTGTCCTAAGTAAGAGCCTAACTTTATACACTAATGTTTGAAATTTGGGGGGATATGGAAGGTTAGTTGATTGTTAAATTTTTAATTTTTTAAACTTTTTTTCAGCTTCACAATTACTAGGGGGTTTTTAAAGAATTTTTTTTTTTCCTGGAAATTTGCAGGAATTTTTAATTTCACTGTGGTGATTGTCTAACTATGTGACTAATGAAAATGTAAAATGAAGGTATATCATAGCTTTAGTTCTTGTGATAATTTATTATGTAACTATCTATCTAAGCGTACATATAAATTAATCTGACGTTACTATTGCAGTGAATAGCATACCGCTCGCCAGCGCGTTTGTTCTGTTTATAATATTTTTTACATATTTGCAGGTCATTGCCTATAACTCAGAAGGGAAAAGCAGTCCAAGTGAGACAGTAGAATACATTACTTGTCCAGACAAGCCTGGAGTACCTTCAAAACCTGTAGTGAAAGGAAAAATTCATGCACAGAGTTTTAAAATAACCTGGGGTAAGATTGTTGTCCAGTGATTTAAAGTATGTCCTCTGTATTTATATATATTTGTGTACAGAAGGCAAGATTTTACTTCAGTAATACTTCAGTCAACTGAGCCATTAAGATCCATTTTCATGGACCTAAGAGAAAAATACTTTTTAAAAATACTTAGGGTGGCCATATATTAGTGTAATTATGTGGGAAGAATAATATACGAATTGTAATAGGGACTGTTATTGCAAGGGACCACAATAATTAAAAAAAACAGTAATGTTAATTTGTGTACTAAGAAGTTCTGTTTCTCTGGCACAAAAAGTAGATGCCACAAAATTCTGGTTTTCTTTTTAATCGAAAGAGAAGATTCAAGTTCAGCCTGTCTCTTTGAAGTGTTTGGTTTTGATATATAAATGTTTTTGTTCTCTAAGGATCTTGAGAAACTTTGCCTTAGGTTCAGGTTTTTTTACCATTATGCTGTGAAATAGAAGGTGAAACACTACTGTGTGATTCAGTTAAAGTTTTTATTTATTGTCACAGGTAATTAAACTTATTACCTAGTTCTGTTTAATACTGTGTTTAATTCTTTTGCATTAATAATAAGAAAGCTACTTGTAGAGTATAACTAGTACTCAGCAAGTCCAGTCTTACACCAGAGTGCTTTGCTACATCGGGGCCTGATGCTTGATGTTTTGTGGGTGATATATAATATGAGAAGCTATTAGAAATAGCGAATTTGTAAATCAAAAATTACCTAAAATATCTATTTATAGATGACATTTTTAAGAGTCATTTTTTTTTAAATGAGTGATAATTGATGCGATAATTTAATTTTGGTTTTCACTTGGAGGTAATTTGTTACCTTCCAATCAAAAAAGTGCTGTGTGCCATATAATAAGTCTCATTTGTTTTATCAGGTGTGATATGGTACGTAACCCCTGCCTAAGAGCCAACAGCATTTGATCCAGCACGTACATAATGTAATGTTGTGGCAGCAGTACCAGTCGGTCTTGAAGTATCACGCTGTCTTTATATTTGTCAGAAATGTTGGTTTTCTACATTATTCTAATTCTGCTGTTCTCTAAGTCAGCTCTGAGAGAGTAGTAGGATTACATGTCAAAAGATAGGTCTGTAGGTTCGTATCTTATACATGAATATTGTACCAGGGAGGATGGTGCACTCATTTTCTGGCAATGTATTAAAAATTCAAGAGATTAAGTTTTTGATACAGAACTCCTGACTCTATTCTCTCCCAAAATATTTAGATTTTTGAATTGCTGTCCTTAAATAGTTTTGAAATATTATTTGCAAATCAGTATGATAATGTTTTCCTATCTGCAGTCCAAATTACAGGACCATTAGGATCTATGTCACTGAAACAATAACTAGGCAGCCTTCCATGGCACTTCAGACTAACTGAAATGTTTGCTGTGGCATCTCCCAGGTGCCAAATTCACTTGTCACTCTTCATCCATAGACTGTAGTAGGGTTGTGATCTGGCAGTTTCGCATAGTGGAGGATTTGAACATTTCACTGCTGTCCTAAACTAAGATGCTGTGGCTGTCTGTCCAAACATGCACCCATCTCCAGTTGGCTATTGATTTTTCCTTTTTAAAATTCTCCTTAAAAAAAAGCTACAAAAATGTTTGATTTACCCCGTTTAGTTGGAATATTGCTATTTTTTATAGATCCACCAAAAGACCATGGAGGAGCAGCAATAAACACATATGTTGTGGAAATGTCTGAAGGCTTAAATGGTAAGTATTAGGAACGTATGTTGGCATTCAACTGTGTTCTTTTTCGTGTGTGTGTGTGCCTGTGGGAAGAATAAGATGTATATTATGACAAGGAAGGTTATTGCAAAGGACTGCCAGTAAAAAAAATAGGGACGTTGATGCTTGTATACAAGAGATTCTTTTTCTCTGGCTTAGAAAGAAGATGACACAAAACTCGGTGTTGAGACAGATGCTCCATGTTTAACCTATCACTTAGGTGTAGTCTGGTTTGGAAATGAAATGACACATTTCAGACATTTTAGGGCAAGAAGACAGGACCACGTAGCTTTGTTGGATGTGTAACAGATGAAAGAAAAACTAGCGCTCTGTTTATGACTATTAAAGTAGAACGGTGACGCAGTTTGGGTAACTATTTCTGCTATTTGGTTTTCTGTCCTTTTATACAGAAGGGAAATGAACGATATTTCTGAACTGGGTATAAAGCGCTCCAGCTAAATTATTTAAAAATCTAGACCTCTTAAGTAACCTTAATAATTCAGAAACACAGGCACATTGAGAATGAAAGTTTATACTTCTCCAGTGCTGTGTCAGATTAAGACAGCGCACTGTCCCCTTGTCAGGGGTCTTGGCTGCGGTTCTTTTGATACTTAAGTCTGTCACTCTCCTTACTCCATCACGTGTCCACATTAAGTCACTTTTGGAATGAGCCTTTCATGCAGATTTAGTGAGTTGTGCGTTATGTTTCATTCCCAGTTCTCTAAATTCTATGATGTATTGAGTTGTTGGAGATTTAATTAAAAGTCCCCGGTTTCACTGCTTAATCTCTTAAAAAGAGAGAGAGAATGCCAAAGAGTTTCTGATTTTAGAATCTGGCTGAACAGCAAAGAATGAAATCAGTATTTCAGATGATGCTTGGACATTTGGGAATACAGGAACAAGCTTTATCAATTTTAAACTGTAGTTGCAGTTTGCAAAATGAATGTTGCAACTAAAAGTTTTTTCCATGGAAACTTTTTGCGTTTGTATCTTTCTTTCTTATTTGTTTATAATGTTTGAACATGCTTGCTGGCCCAGTAATTACTTCATTAAAAGTTAATGTAAATACCAAATCAGGAAGATACATTTCACTTCAGCAGATCTACACAAATTTACCTAGAAAACTCTCTTTATTAAATGATTGCATCTTTTTCCAGGAAACCCAAAGCAAGCCTTAATTTTTTTTTTTAATAAACTTCAGGCACACATTTATTCAGTAAAGCTAGGATACCTGCTGTGGCTAGTACTGAAGTAAATTACACCATGGTTCATTGCACGCGTGTTTTTAACCTTTCAGGAAACAAATGGGACACAATATACAGCGGAGCTGCTCGGGAGCATGTCTGTGACCGACTAAATCCTGGTTGTTCCTATCGCTTACGTGTGTATTGTGTTGGGGAAGGAGGACAAAGCACGGTAATATGAGCTAATATTTTTATTAAATAAAATTTCTCTCTCTTTAAGAAAATCTAGTCCAGTAGTTAATAAGCAAATATTGTACAGAAGTGCCTAACAAAATAGCTGTAATTAGTACTTCAAAAAGATTCTAGTATTGATGCACCGTGTTTCAAGTTTTTGCCCATTTCTTAAACAAATAAGTGTGAATACTTTTCTAATACTGTATTTTGTTTAAAATTGCTTTTTTCTTATTTACAGAAACAGATACTATGGCTTTTTCTGTGCGATACGTTGATAGAATGTAATTTCTTAAGGCCTAACCCGCTGTCGCTTCTGTGGTGTAGTTCAGCGTCCGGTGCCAAAATGTCATGCTGGATTCTTCTCCCTTGCTCCCAGCAGCAAGTGTAACAAAGTCAGCCCTGGCTCTCTACAGACTTCCAGCAGGGCTTCACTGTCAAACTGATCTCCTGAAAATCCTAAAGCCTTGCATTCTTTGTGTTTGCATTTCTTCCCCAGCCTCCCTTTACTATAGGAAATTCGTGTGTTCTTCCTCCACACAGGAGTCTCCTGCAAAGACAGCCTTGCCCACAACCACCTTGTCTTAAGAATAAATCTGGACTCCTTCAGTACTGTCTCAGCTGCAGTGCTTTCTGTCTTGCCATAGCTCAGCTCACTGTTGTGCAGGGGAAGGGAAAAGGCAGTGTACTTCCCAGTCACCTAACCACAAGTGCACGTATGTCTTTGGAGACTTTTGCTCTGCCAACCTCCTTCCCCATAACCCAGCTCCATTAGTTTAGTATAAACATTATCTGAGTACCAAAGAGAAAGTAACTTTCAGAAAGTCCTGATACTTTCTGAAGGTGTCAGAAATCAACGGAAGAATAGTAAAGAAAGATGTAATAAAACTTTTCAGTAGCTTTTCGTGGCCATACGCCTCCTGAGAAACATTCTGCTTTTTAAGTAGCATCTGTTGTTCAGTCCAATGATACATTTCAAAGGAACTGAAAAGCAGCAGAGCTTCCAATCTACTCTTTCTGGAACATGTAGAAAGCAGTTATGAAATGAGACTCTAAGATGCATCTCTCATGTAAACTAAAAGGCTTACCAACTTTGCAGGTGTTCTCTATCACATTGAAGCTAATAACCCCGCATCGTCTGACTCATCTCTGTCTGCATCCAGAATAGTCAATGCCATCTGCTGCGTGTTGTTACGCTGTGTGTTTTTGCGCACACTTCAAATCAGAGGTGGAAGTTTGTTGCACTTTAAGTATTACTAAGCAATGAAAAAGTTGAAATCTCAATATTTTTTTTAATCTCTTCTGATTGACATTTCTACTCACTTTCACTTTCTGAGATTCTTGCACACAAAGTATAAAACTCTTAGAGTAAGTTTTTAGAAATCAGTAAACTGCAGTTTAATGGAAAAGAAAATGAGTTTAGGTTGAGCAAGTCGTATTTCACGCGTCTCTACTAGGTTTGTACTGATACTTAACTACTGTTTTTAATTCTACTGCTTGCATGTGTACCAAAACACAAAAGCAGAAGTTAATTTTGCATATTGTGTGATGACTGTAGTATGTTTTATATAGGTATTATGAGAAATACATACCAGATCACTTAAGCATCTTCCTGTATTTAAAGACGTAGTTCAAAAAATGGAAGATCCTGTTTCTGACTCAAGTATTTGCCTTTACTTGTGGAATAATTGATAGTGCTTGGTTTGGCCTAGATGACTTAATTAATCTATCTTTCCTTTGTAGGCATCTGATTCTCTACTGGTGCAGACACCAGCAGTGGTTCCTGGTCCATGCCAGCCTCCAAGGCTACAGGGTAGACCAAGAGCAAGAGAAATTCAGCTGCGCTGGGGTAATTCTGTTAGAACTGTTAGCAAGTGTAAGGGATCCAAATGTGTTATGTGTTAAAATTAAATAAGCTTTTCTTTCTTTCTTATTTTCAGGACCACCTCAGGTAGACGGTGGTTCACCCATTACCTGTTATGGTCTGGAAATGTTTCAGACAGAAACCGATGAACACAGAGAGGTTTACCAAGGCTCTGATGTTGAATGCACAGTAGGCAGCCTTCTTCCAGGGAGGATGTACAACTTCAGACTGCGAGCAGCTAACAAGGCGGGGGTAAGGAAGCAGTCTGGAATGAAATTAGTTCCAGAGACTGCAATCACTATTAAGGATCTTCTCTTTTAAAAGAAGCATTTAACAGTAATTTTAAAATGAGGATTTCCTTATGTAGAGTCATTTGATTGACATAGCTTATTGTTGTGAGGGAACACACAGTTAAACATCAGTTTATAATAAAGGGGGGTTTAGATAAAGGGAAGAGAAAATAGCTAATTATGTCTCACATCTGAATAATAGCACTGGGAAACAGTTAGGAAACGCCAAGTACTTTATCAAAGCATTGTTGCAACTTTTAATATTCTCATGTGAAGTAAGGTAGTAAATTATTTTCTGTATACAGCTTTGTAAATTGATTGACCTTTAATTTTACAGCTCTTGGTTCTAGAATGTAGTAATTAGAGTTTCCTGACTCTCTTTTTTTATGTTTAGTTTAACTTCTGAATACATGTTTTATCATATATAGAAATATTTTATCTATTTGGAATATTAAATGTGTTTAAACCAATTGTTGCTGTAGAATAAGCTTTATTTAATTATGTATCCAGAATCCTGATTTTAAAGCAGGGCTGCTTACATTTGTTCAATAATGTTCTCTTCATAAAAACCGTCATGACCAGCTGATGCTGTTTGTGGAGAGGTCTGCAGCTTAACGCTTTAAAGCACTGACCGAACTTTTTATCCACCTCCCGCAAAGACTGGCTTGTCCCTCAAGCATTTTTTGAATATCTTATTTCTTTTAGATAGCTGTAAATAGGCAGTTACAAATTGTGTTCTGTTACAGTGCAGCCATCATGTAAATTCAAAATAAGGATTTGGGTAGCACTTTCCTGTTTTGTCTGAGAGTTTGAAGTGTCAATTTTATTCTGATTGGATTTACTATAGAGAAGAAAAGTCTTGCAGCTATTCTGGAGAATATTCAGATACTGAAATACATCCTGAACCCACAATCCACGAAAGTTTATTTTATAAGCAAGTAATACAAAGTTTCAGGCTGCTGTTACATGTCCCTACTATGGTAAACTGTTATTAAAAAAGTAATGATTTTATTTTTACAAATTAGTTGTATCAATTCCCTTTTTAATAGTTTGGACCTTATTCGGAAAAATGTGAAGTAACTACAGCACCTGGACCACCAGATCAGTGCAAGCCCCCTCAAGTGACTTGCAGATCTGCTGCATGCGCTCAGGTGTCGTGGGAGGTAAGAATGCCATCATATCTTAACATGATTGTCTTCTACATTTTTAAGTTCAACTTTAAAAGCTTAAGACTATTTTAATCACATTTTTAAACAGAATTACCTGATTAGTAAGTACTTGGTTGGTAAAACCTCAGAGTCATTCATCGAAGCATTATATGACAGCTCTAAGTTGGCAGCCTGCAGGTACTTGAGATCTTACATTGTTCTTTTGTTTAAGAGTTTTGCCACAACTGCTGCACTGCATTTCTGAGTGATGCAGGCTCTTCTTACAATATTTCTTTAATGTAGTTATCCTTCCTCAGAGCTAATATATCCACCTAATACAAAAGATCATTGTGCATTTGCTGTTTTTATAAGCTGATTTAATTTTATATAATTACATCAGTAATAATGTATCAAAAGCCTCACAGACTTCCTATAAACCAATAGTATTTAGAGATCTGATTAAAAAAATGCAATAGATAAAAATTAAGCTTGTAAAAAGGAAGATTCTATCTGGGAGTGCTGTTTAAACATAGCTTTTCAGTGGCTTGAGATGGAGCAAAGTACCTGAGTTACAGAACAGTACAGAAAAAAAGGCTAAATGATCTCTGTATTTAAGCAACTGAAATCACAATTACTTCGTGTAGAGTAGTTTGCAACAGTAGTGTTCCTAAAGTATAGGTGACCCAAGGCTTGTAATGCATTCCGATTTATTTTTACTGTACTAAATTAAAAGTCATTGAAGAAATGGGAGCGTAATATTCCTGTGGAAAAAGAAAAAAAAAAATAGATGTGGTGAGTTTGCTTGAATTTTTTTCAGTGAGTTTAACTTCTAGCTGTTTGTATGCATTTCAAAGGTTCCAGCGAGTAACGGAGCTGACGTCACGGAGTACCGACTGGAGTGGGGCGGTGTGGAAGGATGCATGCAGATCTCCTATTGTGGGCCTGGGCTCAACTGTGAAATGAAAGGGCTTTTGCCTGCCACTATATACTATTGCAGGGTTCAGGTAAAAACGTCAGAACTGTTGTTAATGAAATCTGGAAACGGGAATTGACCCTGCTGTAAAAACATGGTCTACTTTGCATTTGCAGGCAGTAAATGTTGCAGGTGCAGGCCCTTTCAGTGAAGTAGTGGCATGTATGACTCCAGCCTCTGTACCTGCAGTTGTGACTTGTCTCCGGGGACTAAGTGAAGATGAAGTTGAAAGTCCACACTATTCTCCTTCCACATGCCTTGCTATAAGCTGGGAAAAACCTTGTGACCATGGATCTGAAATCCTTGGCTACAGCATAGACTTTGGAGATAAGCAACCAATAACTGTTGGGAAGGTTCTGAGCTATTTTATAGATGGCTTACAGCCAGATACTACCTACAGGTATGCCATGCGTAGCTGCTTGACAGCCTACTGTTTCTTCCACAAGAATAGATTCTTTGTTTGTTTCCTTGTATTTTTTTATTCTCTACATGATTGTCAGAGAAGTTTTAGTACATAACCATGGAGGAAAAGGAAACTTTGTAATGATGATCTTCATAAGTAGATGAGCTGTGCTGGTTTTATTTTCTTTCAAGAACAATTTATTTTAGTATGTTTATTGCTATAGATCTGTTGTATCTGTCTGGTTAATGTGTCAATTTAAATGAATTCACATTACAGATTCACATTCGTAACTGGTCTTTGGACTGGTTGTTTCATAGCTAGATAGCCTCTAATCTGTTTGACAAGCTAAAACCCATCCAAGGAAGGATCATGTCCAGTCTTTATTGACTGGATTGTGTGATCTAACGACAGCTCATCACAACTTGCAATGCCTTTTGTGCAGAAATAGCACGTATTTGGGTGGCAATCAGCATGAAGAATATCGGTTTGAAAAATCTATCAATTTTCAATCTCTTTTGAAAAATTGTGGTTACTAAAATCATCCCTTACATTTGGCCTAAGAGTTACTGAAAAATATAAATGTAAATATCAATAATTCTGCCTGAAGGCACTCTACAGTCCTCTTAGAAAAACGTGTCCTCAGTGTTAAAACTTAAAGGAGAACGTCAGTCCGACTAAAGCCTACACTGATTTCAGTACAGCAAGGCTATCATCTGCTCTGCAGTTTTCTGAATCCTTAGAGATTTGTTTTTACTTTTATAGTGCTGCATGTAAGACTACGATGTTTCTGCGTGCCTTATAAGTATTTAACACTAATGCTGGCAATTTGAAGAGCTGTTGCTTTCGGTCAACAAACCGAGAAAAGAGAAACTTCTACTGCAGAGATACTTCTGTACTTCTGCCCACAAAAGTGCTTTTCTAGAATACACTGTCAACTCTTTCTGCAAATAAAAAAATGCATATATTCGCCTTAGTTCTGTGCTATAATAAATTAGCATAATTTTAAATACTACGTAGTGAAGGACAAATATTTATTCATAAGCCTGCACACATATTTGTGTTGCAATATTTTGAAATTGTGTGGTTGATTGTTTCAGAATTTAATTATTGTGATGGCTTTTTTCAGTTACCTAGATAGGCTATTTTAGACAAGCAAATGTTAGTCTGCAAAATGAGATTAGACACACTTTGCTTTCTGTGGCTGTCTGTGAGATGTGTAAAGAGCCTCAGGTTTCTCCATTTCCTGCTTTTTCCTTTTAGAAATAGATTTCTTGGCTACTTAATTCTTACTTGTAAACCTAATGCCAGCATTGTTTTCCTTGGAGTATAAAAAAAAAATCCAACCACAATTATATCTGAATTTCAAGTTCTGCAGACCCCTCAGCCCTGTGTCCTTTAACTTCTTCCAATTTCATCCTCTCCCTTTCCAAGCAGACCCAAGATGACTTCTGTTTGCAGGTACCCAGAGATGGGTTACCAGTGAAAACAGCAAGAGAGGTAGCTGGGCACCATCACTTTATTTTCACATGAATCAGATCTGTTCCAAAAAGCCCATAAAACTTTACTGTAGTCATCCTTGAATTCACCTGATATAATAGCCAAAGATTCCTCTTTTGGGGGTGTTTTTTTTTATCTTCCCTTATCTCTCCGATGTGGCTATCAAAAATTTTGGTACAACGCCTGCAGGGTCAGGAAGATGGACCATGCTTGAAGTAGCTGATAGAGCTTTTTCGTCTTTTCCCTAATGTGAATGATGTAAATATGGTAACGTATTTTTATTTTGAATCATTTCAGCTCCTTAAAATGTGGCAAGGAAAGTGACACTCCTGCATATTCATGAGAGTCTATCAAAGCATAATATTAATAAAAGTCTTCATTGTAGAAAGTACCATCTATTTGGTACCGTTGTTTTCTCTTGAGTATGAAATTACCGGTTATTTTTTTAGAATCTAATTTCAAGTTAATTTATTCTCTCTTTTTTCAAATACTAGAGTACGAATTCAAGCCCTAAACAGTCTCGGAGCGGGTCCTTTCAGCCACACCATAAAACTGAAAACCAAACCTCTCCCCCCGGATCCACCTCGCCTGGAATGTGCCGCATACAGTTCTCAGACTCTCAAGCTGAAGTGGGGAGAGGGAACTGCAAAAGCATTAACTGACTCCATTCAGTACCACCTTCAAATGGAGGATAAGAATGGAAGGTTGGTTTTGGCGTCGCGTTAGTCTGCCCTGCATCACGGTGGTCTGATGCTGGGGAGATGGCAGCAAAGGGTGAAATCCCGTATGCTTTGCTGAATTTACAACAGACACAGGAGGCTTTCTCGTCTGGCAAGGCAAGAAGGGCTCTGGTGTTTTGTGCTGGAAAGTGCAAGATCAGAAACTTCCTAGTTTTTTTATTTGCAGTTCAATATAATGAGTTTAATGAAATGTTTTGTACCAGCCCACTTTTCCCTTTCTTATGTTTGGTTAAGTATTTTGTCAAAGTATCAAGTCTAATCAGTCTTGTGAATTTTGTATACTTGATATTGGAAGAGGGGAATTCTTTACTCTGTTGTCTTTATATGCAATTATTTTTGGTGGAAAATAAACTCATGTAGTACAGATTATTATTTTAAGAGATCCCTTCTCTCATGTTAAATCAGAATGTAAGCTAAGATGGTACAGCAAGTACCCATGCCTAAATGGTAAAATGAACAGTACTGCAACACTGTGTACCGTGTCTGAATCTCTGAGTAGCTTTAGCTTGACAGTGAGGCAAAATAGATCTGCTAGGCGAAATTGCTCTACTTCAAGGAGGAAAAGAAATTAGACTCTTAACTGGAAAGAAATTAATTGCCGTTACCAAAGACTGGGTCATGTGCAGGTGCCGTCTGTTTTACATTTAAAAGGAAAGAAAGAAAAAGTCAAAGTAGATGATAACCCCGACAGAAAGAAATAAATTTGTGCTGTGTCCTGAGGATACCAAAATTGAAAATCAAATGAGAGCTGCCAAGATCAGTCTATGTAAGAATTGTAACATGAAGGAGAGTGGCCAGTCTACAAAGGTGTCAGAATGGGACTTAGTGTGTGCTACAAGTGTGGCTCTGGCTTCCTGTGCAGATCAGAGCGAGCTTCATCAGTCAACCATCTTTAACAACGATGTACAAGAGCAGTTGGATCCGTGGCCCTTTCTTAGGTGTAGTAAAGGAGAGTTACAAATGAGCAAAAAGCTGAAATCTGGTTACCTAATTTCGAAAAGCTCAAGACATTAGATGGCAAAAAAAAAAAGCAGCAGTGTACACAGGTCATTGAGACAGAGAACTGCTGTCTTTTCCCATTGTTTCAAGTGCAGAAGGGTTTCTGAAAATGCATAGGATCATTTTTCCCAAGAGACAGTCTGTAGTACTCTTTGTGTAAAAGAGATGTTATTAAAAAGACGTGAGAAATAAAAACTTGGCCCTGCTAAATGAGCTTATTGTTTTATAGCAATGCTAGAACACTGTTTAACTCTGAAATAAATATTTCTGGGCTTCTCATTAGGTTGTGAGAAACGATGGCAATAGATTTCAAGACAGCACTGTAGCTACTTCGGAAGTCCTTTTCTGTGTTTAAAATAAGCTGCTCTTTCCATTTTCAGGTTTGTATCCTTATACAGAGGACCGTGTCATACATACAAAGTACAAAGACTCAGTGAGTCAACATCGTACAAATTTTGTATTCAGGCATGTAATGAAGCTGGTGAAGGTCCCCTTTCTCAAGAATATGTTTTCACTACTCCCAAATCTGTTCCAGCTGCCTTGAAAGGTAAAGGTGCTGCTTTTTTCATTTGAGAGGTGAGGGGCTTACAAGTTGGGTGTTGTATTTGGCATATTTAGAATGCTATGCCCTTTTCCAAGTGCATGTAAGTATAGTAAGGGCATGCTCCTTTCATGTAATTGCCTAAAGCCTACAATATTCACTCCAAAATGAGAGGCTTGGGGTTTTTTATGCATTCTTTGACATAAGGTTTGTTCTTAGAATCCTTGCGTACCAGGAGAGAGTGGCCAAGATGTTACATAATTCGAGGTGAAAATTCTTCCTAACATATCTAGAATAATTTTAAGCATAACAGCTTTTTTTTTTGCATACTATATACACTTGCAGTCACAAAATTTTTACTTGCTTTTTCTTGGATGACACCTAAACTAGCAGTAGAGACCTATGCAAATTGTTAGTTGTTGTTCCAGAAAACAATGGAGAAAGAATACATTTGAACCTGAATCTTTTGTTTCTCTGAGACAAAAGAGCAGATAGAATACAGAATTTTACAAGTCGTTAGACTATAAGGCGAAGTGATGGGGGAAGCAGATCTAGCTGTCAGCTTTGTGTTTGCTTCCTTTAGTACCAAGGATAGAGAGAATAAACGATCACACTTGTGAAATCACATGGGAGGTTCTGCAGCCCATGAAGGGAGATCCGGTTATCTACTGTCTTCAGGTCATGGTGGGCAAAGACTCGGAATTCAAACAGGTATGATGCATTTAAGTTATTGAATTTTTCTTCAATTAGTATTTGTGATAACTAGTTTAGGTTAAAGATTGTTGTGTTCCAGTATGTGTTTAGTCACCACGCTGACATTTTGTTACTAAGTAATCCAAGGTAGTATCTCCTAAAACCATTGTCGCAGAGAACAGACATTTAAGTAATAGAAATGCTGCAGTAAGTTGCAGCCTCCCTGGGTTACACTGATGTTTACTAAATACAGATTGACCCCTCAAGTGGTGAGGAAATTGTCCGCTAATGGGAAGAACTGACAGAAAGAAAACATTCACCAATGGTATGGAATAATCGAGACTTAGGAGAAAAAGAACAAAGGGCTCTCTTTGCACTAAGAGCTGTTTAAAGACAGTGAGCAATATTATAAAAGCTTTGAAGTTGTCAGAGTCATACTTCTATACAGAGAACTGCAGATAGGAAAGATCCTCTACTTATGCAATGTAGACATTCAAGCATAGGGAAACTTTTTTTATATAATTCAGTAATTAATTTTTTACCATGGGACCTGTCAGTAGCAAGGCATGCTGTAACTACATGGGTCGAGCAGTTGAGAGTGTGTTTTAATTTCAAGTTTGATTATCCAAAGATGCAGTTGGAAACACCAAGTGACAAATTAGTCTGCATTTAAAAGACGGTGTGCAGTGCTAATTTTGCTTCCCTATGAACTGCCTGATAATTGACATTAAATTAGGCTTGAAAACTCTGTTTCACACTATTAAGCAAGCAGGTTTCCTTCCAGCAAGGAAACACAATTAATTCTGCTTTATTATAATTTTATTATAGGTCAATATTAAATAAGTTTTACCTGTGCTTTGGTAAATTATAGGCCTTAATATTTTAATAATTCATAACTTCTAGTGTAGTGCTATTCTTTTAATGTCTATGTGTTAAATTTTTCAGTAAAAGATGAGCTGCAATCCAAGGTGTTTGTTACCGTGCCATGTGAATATTCTTTATTGTAAGTTTAAATTGTAAAGGCAACATTAAGTATGTAAGTAAGGCGTGGTCAGTGTTGCTTCTAGACATGGAGTCAAATCACGCTTTAATTAGCAATGGGCATTGCCAAATGAGCTGGACAGGAAAATAAAGGATACACTTTAAGCCTGGAAATAACAAAGTAGACTGAGGTGCATGATTCCTTTCGTCTCTCCGGAACAGTTTGGTGCAGCAAATTCAAATAAAATGAGAAGACTAGTTTGCAAAAAATTAAATTTGGAACAGTCAAGAAGTAAACACCGTGGAAACAGCCTTTGAGATACTTGGACATGATGGTGACAATTTTCTTTGACATGGACAAAAAATAAACTGCTTGGAAGTCCACTCCAAGCTGTTTACTACCATTTCCGTGCCAAAACTTCACTCTCCTCTCCTTCTTCTCCCTGATCTGTCAGGCGAGTTGCTCGTGTCATTGCTCCTTACATGCCTCAGATAAAATAAATTAGTAATCTGCTGTTGGAGCTATTTGCATCAGTCAAGCTCTTAAAGGGGTTAGGAAGCAACCATATAAATACCCCAGCAAACACATCTGAGGGGAAGGCAGCTTCTGGCAAGGCCCTGGGGACAAGCAGCTGAGGACAGTAGCCCGTGGCAGCTGGCGTAGCTGTAGCTGGAGTAGGATGTGTGTCTGTGGCCTGTTCACTCACTACCAAATGCATGATGCAAATTAGCAGAATTTTGAGGAAGCTGCACTTCCGATGACCTGCCCTGTCTCAGTGTGGGGACAATTTCTCGAGAGAAAAAAGTCTCTAGGTTGTAGATTCCGGTAAAGCTCAGCTGCCTGGCTGCTGTCAGAGCACTTTCTAACTCTTTGAGTAGCCACAGGCACAGCAACAGCTCTTCAGACAACAAAATCAGAAGAGATGGGCTGCTTATTTCATTGAATTCTTGGTAGTTGTATGGTAACTATAGGGAGAACTTCTGCATGACGTGGTATTTCTGTATCCTGCGACCAATTAGAGCAAATCCAGATAATGAGGGAGTGAAGGAGTTTAAAGAGAGAAATCAAATTGTGCTCTGCTACCTACGTAATAGCTCTGTAAACCTATATACTTGTAAACCAAAAATTGCGCCTGCGTGGACCTTTACGTAGCTGCAAATTAATGAATTTGGGAAACCAGCATTTAGATTTCACTGAGTTAGGCACTCCATGCCAGTGAACTGAACTTGAGAGTCTCCTGTGTTAACCAGCCAACTGAGAGGCCCGTGGAGAACACCCTAATAAAAGTCATCTGTGTCTTGGGATCTGATGGAATCAGGAATCTCGGAGAGGGCTCCGTATGGCTTTCGTGATACAGTGTTTGTTGGGATAAATGATAATATTTTAAACACACAATATCTTAACTGCAACAAAGTATGTTGGATTGGATTAGACTTAGTGAAGTAGCTTGGTGCAGAGTTCCTTCCCTAAAATCCTGTGATGCAATACTCTATATACATCCTACGGTATAGTATTCATGTTGTAAGTGGTCACTAAACACACCTTAGCACAGGGGCTGCTGACAGAGTTTATTTGGCGTGTCCTCATCGTGCCATAAAAGCCCTCATATTTCTTTTCCTCTGTTTCACTGTTTCACCAAAAAGACTGGAGACTTTATCTGGCATTTAAAGTGCATTTGTTGAGCTTTTTGTCTGTTTTTCTTCGCGTGGGTGAAAACACTAGTGAGGAGTCACGTTTTTTACAGTTACCTTCACCATAAACAAAACCATACTGAGATATATATGTGTACGTAGGGCGTCTTTACTTGATGTATCCTTTTTTTTTTTCTCTTTATTGCCAGATTTATAAGGGCCCGGACTGGTCATTCCGATACACAGGCCTGCAGCTGAACTGTGAATACCGTTTCCGCGCGTGTGCCATTCGCCAGTGCCAAGAGACAGTAGGTCATCAGGACCTGGTAGGCCCCTACAGCGCACCAGTGCTATTCATCTCTCAGAGGACTGAACCACCGGCGAGCGCCAACAAGGACACTGTGCAAACCACAAGGACACAATGGTCACAGAGCGACCAAGTGTGTGCTGCCGTCATCCTTGCACTTTTTGCTATCTTTTCCATTCTGATTGCTGTTATCATTCAGTACTTCGTAATAAAGTGAAGAGAGAGATTTATTTTAGAACGCTGCCCATTACATTTTGCTTTCTCATAATCTAGAAGTAATTCTGTTCTCTTGCTTTTACAAAAACAGGCATTTAGCACCGGCATTGGGACTGATGCAAACCTTTTCAGCCACTTTCAGACGCTTACTGGTAGGTATAGGCTGACACGTGTTATTAGAATGCAAGCCACAGAAATACAATCTTTTCCTTTAATATGCCTTCTTGCAGTACAGGGCAGGCAAGCAGTGTTTCATGAAAAAGGCTTGACCAGTAAACACGAGTGTTAAAAAAAATAAATAAATATATGGTTTCCTGGCCCACACTTTAAAGGGTTGCTACCATAACAGGGAAGAATGTGTAGATCGCATTTAAAACACTAACAAACTTGTGCTGTATACAATATTAATCCGATGCTGTGAAAGCAATTTAGCGCTGTATTTCTACCTCCTCATTTGTCTTAATTATTTGGGAAGCAGGATTTATGCTGAAAAACAGAAGGGGCTTTTCTCAGGCAGCAAATAATAAACCGGATGGAAGAATATGCATGAAGGAAGCTTCTTACCTGATAAATGTGGAGTTCTTCACCGCAAGTAGATCTTTTTGAAAGACTACAAGGGGATGGCACAAGTGGTTTATCTTACCCCCAGGATTTGATGTTTACTTGCAAAAATGCCTCTTTGTCTTCTTACAAATATGGAAGGGAGAGTGCGAGAGAACTACTTAGACTTAATTATTTAAATTGAAAAACACATTTCCAAAGTTGACCTTTGATTTGGATGCAGTTTATACAGATGTCTGTGCCCTCTGATTTTGGCTAGTTAATAGATTTTTGAGATAAAATCCGTTATTGAGTTTTTGCTGTTTCCCCAACATTCACTTGCCATATCCACCAGAATCAACCACTGCCTTTTTTTGTTGTTGTTTTTTTTCTTTTTCTTTCTTTCTTTCCTTGGGGCACCAAATCAGAAGACGAAGTGTAGTAATTTGCACCAGAGAACTTAAAGCTGCTTTTTTCTTGAGATCCTGATGTTTAATGTAATGTCTCTTTGGATACTGTACCAAATTGTTGATTGCATGTAGTTAATGTTGCATTAGAGCACTTTGCAGTTGCATAACTCATCAATGTTTTGTGAGCTTGCATTTGTGAGTTCTTGAATGACCAGACTGAATTTTTTCAAGTATCCCATTGAACATCTTGCTAGATGTCAATGATTGCCAGTGACACAGAAGCTTGTAGTGAAACTATCTTTTAAAAAAAAAAAATAATCCTTGTCTCATCACACTTATGTTGTTATACACTTTGTAATTAGCTATTTTTAATTTATTTGAGTTACGAGATAGTGGATCATTAATGACTTCTAGTTGTGTTCAGTTTAGCATTTTTAATGGTATTAAACACTTCTGTCGGTCTTAATAATAATAAAAAAAAAGGAACCTCTGTCTTGTGCTTTGAAGATCTCTGAAGAATTTCTCTTATATTAGAACGGGCATGTATTGTAATTGTTTATACGTCCAATGATCTGTGCTGTAGAATACTGTTGCTGAGTTTCGGGGGGTTTTTTTAAAAAAAAAAAAAAAAGAAAAGAAAGAAATGGCGAAGAACTCAGCCTCCACGTGGCGAGAACGACCTGTCTTTAAAATGTACTGTATGTTTACATTTTATTTCAAATTTGTCATTTGTACGTATAGGCTGATACCTTCCCCGCAGGATACCGCGATAACTGATGTTTTCTAGAACCTTCTTAAAAGTGCCATGTTTGGCAGTGCAAATGAGGTTGCGTGTAACAGCTTAGAGATTTCTTACGGTCGAATGTCTAAAACAGTAAGATTTGTCACTACAGTTAATCTGCAGTGACTTATGTTTTTCATAGTAAAATTCAAATGAGCTCCTATTTTTGATAGTCATTTAATAGTGTATTTGCCATTTGAGCCTCAGTGCGTATTACTGCATTGAAGACAGTTTTTAATGTAATCTTAATTTTACCTCATATACTGTACATTCCAAAAAAATAAATTAAAAAAAAAAAAAAAAAGAAAAAAAAAGAGAGAGAACTCTAAACTTTTTAAAACGTTATAGATACACTACCAAACATATCACTTTACAGTTGTACAACGTCGGACTCCATGCAGACGAACCTGTATAGCCTGATAGAAAATACAAGAACTATGTAGCAAAGTACCTTTAAAAATCTGTGGAAAATAAAAGTATCATTCTTTTTCGTTGGTGGTCACTCCTTTCGTTGCCTGTCACGCCGCCGCCGAAGCGCTTTTCCGTCCCCGCTCCCGCGGCGGTGCCGCTGCCGGCGGCGGGGGGGCGGCAGGGGGGCGGGTGCCGCGCTCCCCTCGGGGGAGCCCGTGGCGGCTCCCGCTTCCCTGGGACGGCGGGACCGCGGGGCGGGGCGGGGCGGGGGCGGGCGGCCGCCCCGGAGCCCCCCGCCGCGGGGCGGGGTCGAGCGCGGCGGAGCGGCGCTGCCCGCGGCGGGGCGCGTCCCGCCCGGCAGAGGCGGCCGCGCCGCCCGGCGGGATGGGGGGCGGCGGCGGCGGGAACGGCAGCGAGGGCGAGCCCTGGCCGTGGCCGCCCTGCGACGAGCGACTGTGCTCGGCGCTGCCGGTGCGGGCGCTTGTCCCCGTCACGGCCGTCTGCCTCGGGCTCTTCGTAGTCGGCGTGGCGGGCAACGTCCTGACGGTGCTGGTCATCCGTGGCTACCGCGGCGTGAAGACCACCACCAACCTCTACCTGGGCAGCATGGCCGTCTCGGACCTGCTCATCCTCCTGGGGCTGCCCTTCGACCTCTACCGCCTCTGGCGCTCCCGGCCCTGGATCTTCGGGCAGCTGCTGTGCCGCCTCTCCCACTACCTCAGCGAGGGCTGCACCTACTGCACCGTCCTCCACATCACCGCCCTCACCGCGGAGCGCTACCTCGCCGTCCGCTTCCCCCTCAGGGCCAAGGTGGTCGTCACCAGGTGCCGGGTGAAGGCCATCATCGGCGTCCTCTGGGCCTTCGCCTTCCTCTCCGCCAGCCCCTTCTTCTTCTTGGTTGGCGTGGAGCAGCCCGACAACCACACCGACTTCAGCCGCGAGTGCAAGCCCACCTCGCAGGCCGTGGAGTCCGGCCTGCTGGCCACCATGTTCTGGGTCACCACCTTCTACTTCATCCTGCCCATCCTCTGCCTCAGCATCCTCTACGGCTTCATCGGCCGGGAGCTGTGGCAGAGCAATGCCCGCCTGCGGGGCCCCAACACGGTCCTCCAGGAGAAAGGGCACCGCCAGACTGTCAAGATCTTGGGTGAGTCCCTCCTGTGTCCGCCCTCGGGCTATGGCTGGGGCTGGGATGGGGGCCACAGCATCCACAGCTTCCGCACAAGGTAGGGATAGCGCAGGAGAATGTCCCTGCTGTGCTGCCGAGCCCTCCGGTGCTCCCAGGGATCACCGCGACAGGGGTTTTGCTCCCGCATGGCTGAGGCTTCACCTGGTGTAGCATTGCACGTCCAGCAGCTTTCCTGTCTTCTGTAGAAATACCCATTTTCTGAATTTTACCAGGCAGAACTGAGCACGAGGTAGTCCGTAGCTTCAGAAAAGCTGTGGTAACATCAGCAGTCTCTTCCAGCAGGCAGCAGTGCTCTGGTAGCAAATTTCTGCCCCTGAAAAAAATAAGTTTTATTTTCTTAGTGGTCTTTCGTAGCTCTCCTAGGGGTCAATCCGCTGGTTGCCCAAGCAGGCTGAAAAACAGCGCTTCACCCTTGCAAGGCTTTTGCAGACAAAGCGCGTTAATACCGGAGTGCTTCCTGCTGGAGTAGGACACTGCTCATTTTCAGTTCGTTTTCTTGGTCATACGTTCAGTAACCCAGTGTCAGGCTCTGGAAAGAAAGACCACAGTCTTCCCTGAGGCTTTCAAGCTTCTAAGTAGTGACCGATCTGAAGCGAAAAAAAAATAAAAGGAAAAAAAGAAGGAAAAAAAAAAGGAAAAAAAAAAAAAAAAAGAAAAAAAAGGGAAAAAAAGGAAAGAAAAAATAAATCCAACTATTGATTAATAAGCATAAAATAAAACACCCTGCTTATGTTTTTTTTTACCTTTAGTGAAGGTTTTAACATGCTACATGGGAGTCTTCTTTTACCAAGGATGTAAACAGCTGGATGGAAATAGCATAGCACAAAGTAAAGAAAGTAACAAGCCTGAGAGAGTACATTTTGCTAACTTATTTTAGGAAGGTATTTGCATTGAAGTAGGCACAAGGTTTTCCAACAGAAACGCCTATATCCATGATGTCCTCAGGATCCTTTGAACCGGACCAGTTCCCGCTTATCTCAAAGAGCCAGCACCACTACGCGTGTGATATATTTCAGGCATAAGCTTGCTTGGGCTAGGTGCCTTTTTTTTTTTTTAAAGCTCTGAGAAGCATAAAGGATGCTCCGTAAATGATTAGTTGATTTACTTATATGCATTTATAAGCAAAAATAATGAAAAATATGGATACAGTAATACGCTTATTTAATTGTTCCTCAATTGCAAGAGCGTTTGGATTTGTATTCCTATTGCACTAAAATGCAACACAGGACCACAAGAACAGCTGGAGTGCCTCAGGCTAGAGATCCGTCTAGTGAAATATGTGTCTCCAGCAGTAATTGTCTGGGGACACGTGTAGGAGCTTCAGCAGAAAAAAATCAATAGACCAACTACACTGTAAGTCTTTATGTTAGGAGCCATCCCGTTACAATAGCGCGAATTCAGCAGGACCTTGTGTGATGGAGGTTCAGCCCTTAACACCGTGGTCCTTTTCAGTAACGTGGACGTGTTAAAGAACAGCTCTGTGGCGAATGGAGCTGCCGTGTGCTTCCACAAAAACACCTCTTCTTACTCTGACTTTGGTTTTCATACCACACACATGGCGTTACAGACGTTGCCGAGGGGAATCTTTGGTGTGCCTGATGTTATTAGATGGTTGTTACACCACTCTTAGTTGTTTACGTTTTTCTCAGCAAGCTCATCTTGTGGTTTAGCTGAAGACTTTATCGGTTACCTTTCAATCCAATGACTAACAATCAGACTTGATGCTACTTCCGTTTTCATGGTTTTCCAACATTTTAATGCCTGTGGCAGGGCAGTTGGAACTAGATGATCTTTCAGGTCCCTTCCAACGCAAACCATTCTATGATTCTATGACTATTTCTGTATCTCATTTGTACTGGCTAGAAGAACCTGCAAAATCAGCCACGTAAAACTTAGTTTACTGGAAGGTTGAAAAGTTAACTTGCTCCTTAACTATGGCATGTGTTATTTTATCTTATAGCTGTTGTGGTCCTGGCCTTTGTCATTTGCTGGTTGCCTTTCCACGTTGGCAGGATCATATTTATAAACACCCAGGACACCAGGATGATGCTCTTCTCCCAGTACTTTAATATATTCGCTCTGCAGCTTTTCTACCTGAGCGCATCCATCAACCCTATCCTCTACAACCTCATTTCGAAGAAGTACAGGGCAGCAGCCCACAACCTGCTGTTGCCGCAGCGAGCTGCAGGAAGGGCTTTCACGGTGACGAGAGGCACTGGTGGCTATGTGGAGACCAGCGCTAGCACAAGGCACAAGAACGCCACCAGCTTCTGAGACTGCAGCCCGCGCTTTTCCAGGCCTTCTCTGCAAAAGAAGGGAACTTCCTTTTCACAGGAGGGTCGCAGAAGGACGGACGTTTGTCAGGGTGTGTCGTGTTTTGTAACCATTTGTATTTTGAAATACTTGTTTTTGTTAGTGGAGCAAGCAGGGACCGTGAAGTAGTGAGAATGATGTGCAACCTGGGAAAGGTAACTCAACAGGAAAAGATGGAGTAAAGTACCAGTAAAACCATGGTTTCAATTGATAATATGTTGTTCATGGCATACGTGTTCTGTGCAATTTCTAGTGTTTTCTAAAAATCATAACATCAAGGACCACAAAGGAGGAGGGAGTTTGAGGCAGCAGCTCTGCTTGAGTGCAGTAATGGGTGAAACTCCCAGACGGCCTTTGCCATGTAAAAATGGTTTTCTTATAAATGAGATTTTACAAAACACAGTCTTGCAAGGAGACGGACGCAAAAGAAAGCGCCCACCACCCTGAACATCTTTGGAAGAAGGGGCCATATATTTTTAGTACCTGGTCTTGTAATCATGAAGGGGAGTTTCCCAGACAGTGTCACTGACTCTTCCTTTGGGAAACCATCTCTGCACGGTAGCGTCCGGGCTTAACCCTTTTGGTATGACCCATGCAACCAAATATAAGGTCTCTTAATTATACACTAGCAATCAATCCCCTCTATCTGTAAGAGTTTAGATATTCCAGGTCACTTCCTCATGGTCACTTCCTCATCACAGACCCGTGGTGTTTGGTTACCGTTAGCCGTACGTCTCCGCTGCGTGCATGTGAATAACACGCTGAATTAACCTGCCTCATGACAAACGAGACGCGTCACCAAACGTGTGGGACTTCGCCCGGGACTTTACTGCCACATAACGCTGCGCTGCAAGTCAAAAGCCAACTCACTCATTCTGCTCCAGAGATCTGAAATACAAACGTTAACTATATGATGCAGGAAGGAGCGCTTGTTGGGAGGAAGAGCTAGAAGGAGCTGCAGTACGGGTTTCTCCGGAGGGCTGTCTCACCTGTACATTTTGCCTGTTACTTTCCTGGCTACAGTGATATGAATCTGGACCACCATCAATGAGGTGGGACTGCGCTTACAGGAGCATCAGCGGTGGCTATGTCTGCGCTTGCGCTCGGTTATCTGTTAACCTTTGTTAATTAACGTGTCTGCGGATCAAAAAAGTAGCGGTGGTGGTTGCTGCGTGCAGGAGGAGTTTACTGCAATGGTGTTTGCTGCCACACGAAGGCAGAATTCAACATCCAGCTCAAGGATCTCAAGGCGGCAGAGTTGGACCTAAGCCTTCTCCAGGTTTTAAAAATCTGACCAGTTCTCCATTTAACAATCCATATTTCTGAGTCACTGAATAAAATAAAATTTAAAGACAGAAGAAAAACCTCTAGCTCACTGCACACACATTAAGCTTTCTTCTTCCGTTTGCTTTGTACTAAGGGAGAACAGTTGTCTGCACTTGTGCTGGGAGATCCTGGCTAAATTCCCACAAAAGCAATCCCATAGGTACCACAAGCACGAGGTGTGAGTGGGAGGAGGGAGGAAAATGCCCCAGAGAGATGCTGTACTGACTCCCCCCCACTTTTCCGGAGTGTGCTGCCTCCCACAGAGAGCCCTGGCACCCCTCCGCTGTCCAAGCAGGCTGGGTGTCCAGGGCAGGGCCCTGTGGGGGTCCCTGGTGGCTGGGACCCCATCTCACTGCTCATAAGCTGCTCGGGGGGAAAACTCTTTCTGTGGGGAGCTTCAGGCTTGGGCTGCTCCTGCTCAGCCTCAGACACCGCAGCGAAAGGCTTCTGCTCCCGGTTTCCTCAGCATTAACCAGGCCTGGCACTGTTGTCTCTGGCGGTTGGTACTGGATTGTGTAAGGAGGGATGTTGTAGGTTAAAAAATAGCGCTGTCTTACTTATTGCCAGGAACGCTGTGTCCAGGTGCAGGTCTATTTTTAAAAGAAATATTTCAGAAGTAGTTTCCATACAGGCTATAGAACGTAAGGGAAAATGGACTAGAGGTGCAGGGCAACTTTGCCAGGCAGAGAGAAAGAAAGAATGATGATAAGTTTCAAAACACAAAGAAGATGAGGAGACGTAAAAGAAAAGCACAAAGAATGGATAACGAAAAGAAAGCACGTCGAGGTACTCTGGGTTTTAAGAGAACACTTAGTTACGCTGAAATGCACAGGACGGAAAATTAGTGATTAGACACAGCCCACGACTGCCCCCAGAGACTTATTAGAGTGTTACTGTTCTTAGGAAGACATTAAACCAAAATTAACCACCTGAAGTTTGAAAGGGATCTAAAACGGTTCGTTCTTAAGCACGGGAACAGGTTTCTCTGAACAGAGCAGAAAGAACGTCCTCCCCTGGACTGTAGCCTACAGCGGCAGCTCGGCCCCCAGCACAGGGTGGTGTGGGCGGGATGCTCGACAGGTCCCTCCGGCTTCGGTGCCACACAGTCGACCTCTCCTGTGACTGCTTAATAAATTCATTGGTTCCTGCTTTTAAGCCAGTGGTTTGTCACGTCTGTTAGGCTGTCCCTCTGTTTAGGCGGGCCTAAACAAAGCTGCTGAAGTTTTTGGGGAGACACAATGGCGTATCCTGTTAACTTCAGTTAGGTTTGCCCGCGGTGAGAGCCACCTTCGTCCTCACGGTAGTCAAGTCTTCTTGTGCTCACGATCCCAGCGCATCAGAAACGGGGAAAGCAGCAACCACTGCAACAGGCAACGCCAGAAAGTCACTCCCCGACACTCTTCCTATTTTGTATCTAATTTCCATCTTCATTAAACAGCTTTATGTCACATATGTAACTCCACAATAAATTTGGGGTGTGATATGCCCTGGCTGTAACGTCTTCATTTGCATTTGCAGCGTGATAACACTGTGTCACCATTTCACTGAACACAAATCTAAATTAAATAGGTATTAGACTATCTGAGTTAGACAGTAGCTTTTTGAAATCGATTCTAAAAATTGCAATTCCTATGCTAAAATAAACGTGGAAAACTAGTTGTTTCTTACTGTAAGAACCAATATTTCTCTCCTCAATTTAATCAGACAGCCTGACCTGCATGTGTTGATGTTCGTAAGGGAGCCAAAGCGCTCTTCACTCCTAATAAGTGGATGCTCTTTTTCTGGATTGGAAACAAATGGTTCTTCTGGTCCTTGTGGAACATCTGCATTTGTTTTTTTCACCAGTTGTTATACAATTTACAAAGATTTTTACAGTGCTTTATTACAAAAAGACAAACCAATCCTATTTTCCTTTCCCCTGTCTCTTTGGAAATCACATGGACCAAGCAAACAAGATTTCTTCCAAGGGCATCTCGTGCAAGGAACTGAAACCATTAAACATCAGTTGCCAAATGCCGCCATTCCAAAAAGTAATTGCCAGAAACTGGATAGAGGCACCAACTTTTCAGGGTCCTTCCAGGGAAAAAACACGATGCTGCACTGAGCTCGGGTGTTGTGGTTTAGGCAGCAACTAAGCACCACACAGCTGCTCACTCACTCCTCAGTGGGAGTGACTCACTCCTCCTCCCCTCGGTGGGATGAAGAGGAGAAAATATAATAAAAGGCTGAGGATCGAGACTAGGACAGGGAGGGATCACCCAGTAAATATGGTCACGGGCAAAACAGACTCAGGAAAAAAAATCAATTTAATTAATTACCAGTCACATTGGAGAGGATAACAAGAAACAAAGCCAGATCTTAAAAACACCTTCCCCACCCCTCCTTTCTTCCCAGCTCGGCCTACTCCCCAAGCGGTGTGGGGGGACATGGAACGGGGGTTGCAGGTCAGTTTGTCACACCTTGTTTCTGCTGCTCCTTTCTCCTCAGGACTCCTCACACTCTTCCCCTGCTCCAACATGGGCTCCCTTCCCATGGGAGACAATTCTCCATGAACTTCTCTGACATAAGTCCTTCCTGCAGGATGCAATCCTTACCCATAAGACTGCCCATCAGATTGCTCCTGTGCAGTCTTTCCCACATAGTCACAGCTTCTTAGGGTGCAGCCACCCACTCTGACGTGGAGTCCCTTCTCATGGACTTCAGATGCATCTCTGCTTCATTGTCAGTCTCCAGCAGTGGGGGGGTCCTACCCGTGGAGACAATTCTCTACAAGCTCCCTTAGGCACAGGCATCTCTGCTCCAGCATGGGGTTCTCCACGGGCTGCAGGTGGATCTCTGCTCCACCGCTAATCTCCACGGGTGGCAGGGAGCTGCTGCTGTCTCACCATGGACTGCAGGGGAATCTCAGCTCCGGCACACCTCCTCCTATTCCATCTTCACTGTCCTTGGGGTCTGCATGGCCGTTTCTCTCAGATCTCACTCCTCTCTCCGCTGCAGCCACACTGGGCTCAACCAGCCCAACGACCCTCAGCAGTCCCAGCAGGATGAACTCTGCCCAGCCGGTGTCCTGGGAGCAGGGCGCTTTGGAGCTCTCCAGGCTGTGCCGCCGTGGCAATCTCCAGCTGACTGGCAGTGGCACAGTGCACGCAGTCGCCTGCCCAGGAGGCCGGGTGGGGGCAGCCCCCCCACCTCCTCACTCTCTTCACTGCAGGTCCCACATGGGGCAGGTTTTTTTGTCCCCTTTTAAATATGTTATTCGCAGAGGTGCCGATTGGCTCGACCTTGGCCAGAGGTGAGTCTGACTTGGAGCTGGGAAGCGTCTCACAGCTCCTTACAGGGGCTGTCCCTGTAGCCCTTCCCCTCTGCCAAAACCCCACCACACAAACTCAGCACACGGGGGCACCAGCAAAGAGCCACTCGGGGATGTGCACAGTGGCCCTGGTGCATCCCACAGGAATTCCCTGCTTGCTGCTGGGGTTTTGGTATCAGGGCAGGGTGAGGGGGATGTCACCTCCTTCCCCAGCCTCCATGTGTCACCTGCCCTCTCCATACGGCAGACTCTCCTCTCAACTGATGCTGGCCTGGGTCTGCAAATAAAAAAGGGGGTATTGTGTGTTTTTCTCTTTAATGTATCAATCGGAATTAAAAAAGAACCAGACAACTAGCCAAGGGGCACCAGAGCCTAAGCACCATCGCTGTGCAGCTCATGGCAATTGACCTTTTGGTGAGCAAAGACCTTCCAAGCTGAAAGCTGCTCTTTCACTTGCTAAGATGATGCTGTCTCCAGAGGCCATGTGCAGTTGGCCAGGCAAAACTGGGAGGTCCCAGGACACGTTTTCTCCCTGCAGCCATCCCCTCAAAATCCCATTCGGTACCGTGCTGCATCGCTCCCACAGGAAACACAAAGCCTAAGGCCACCTCTGCAATTCAAAGCAAGGGATTATACAAAGTAAGCAAAAAAAGAGCCGGGTATAAAGTGACGCAGGTGTGACCCAAACTGCTCTGAATTAGCTAAACCTACTGAACATCACCCTGGCCTTGGATCAGTTGAGCCTGATGGGAGCAAGGCCCAGCGTCCCTGGGGCTCCACCTCCTATTTGACTTAGGAACAGGTTTACCTTCACCAAAATAAGCCACTTTTATGTTAAAATCAGTATCCAGAGGTATATTTCCACTGCTTTAGGGAACTATTTACAAACTGGTTTACTGTTACTCCTGGGCACCCATGATGCTGCACTCCAGCTTTGGTGGAGGTTTCCTGGAGCTCAGAAGAAAACTAGAGGAAAACACTGGGGCTAGGGGAAGGTTTGCGTTTGAGGAGCTGGGGGGCAGATATAAAATTAAACCTCTTGGTGGTTCTCCTTCCATTCCAGATAAACACACCCTCTCATCTTATTTGCATTTCTGTCTCTCCATACTGGTTTCAGTGATTTCCAGGTGGTGCCTCTGAGGCTGGCCACTGTGCTGAATTTGGGCTCTTTGTTACTAACTGCAAGGACGTTTGGTGAAGTCCCAAGTTTAGGATATTGTTATGGTACCTTATGTCCGACTTGTACCCAGCTCTGGCTTTCATTTGGAGACTTTTCAATGGGAATCACAAGAGAGGTGAGTTCTTAAGGAGAGATTTGAAGGATGACGATGATTACCTTCAAGAGCGTTTAGGAGAAGACCTCTTCCAAACCATGCAAGTGGACTGGGGCACCAACACTATTGTCTGGGAACAAACTCCACCTGCTGGCAGCAAATGTAGATATGGAGATGGGCATCACAGGATGCTTGGCAGCAGGGTCAGCCTTTGGACAGCGGGATCCCAGGTGCCCTCACACCCAGACGGAGTGGAAGCAAGTCGCCTCTAAGTCAGTGCTCTCAGAAACTCAGCTATGATGTCAGATGATGACAAATTCTTATGTTCCTGCTCAGTGCACATTGTGAAGACTGCGACAACTTCACAAGACTCAGTACCCACCTCCTGTTATAGCAGGGGTACCTGTGCACTGCAGGACTCTCCAATGTTTGTGCTCTGAAGCTTTGCAATTCCAGGAAGTCCTCAAAAGCAGCAAAAAATGGCCTGGCTTCTGCTTCTCCTATAAATCAAGGATATCAGCATGAACCAGCCTACAGCTAAACTGATTATGAAGGGAAGCATACCGCCCAACAAGCATGTAGCTCCTATGCAACAAATTTTCCCCATATTAACAAGGAAATCAGTTCCCTAGATTGAATTTAGGTCTGCTCTTTGCCTGTGCTGTGCAAATACATGCCAAAGGCAAGCTGTGTTTTGACCCTGTGAAAGCAAGAGGCTGTCCACAACCACAGAAGAGGAGGAATCTGGAGAGAGCCTGAGTTTCCTTCTCTCCTGCAGCAGCTGAGCATAGAATAGGGGAGGTTTTCTTAATCCAGGGTTTCAGTTCCGCTGATGCCAAGTCCGGCAGCATTCCCAGCCCTGGAAGTTATTTGAGGCGTGTAGGCATTACCTCTTCACAGAGCTTCATTTCAACAGACTTCAGCAGAGCCTGAGCGAACCGACCTGGACAAGCTGTGTCAGTGCAAGGGAATCATCTCATCCACGCACCTGCAGCATCCCGCTCCTCCGGAGCAAGCCGGTGTGCTGATCATAACGCAAGGGGCTGGCCCTGTCGGGTCAGGGCAGGAGGGCGGGCTGCCACCTCCAGCCACCGAGGACGATGGAGGGGCAGCTGAGAGAGCACAGCACGCAGCCTTCACCCCTTTCCTTGCCCAGGCTCTTTCTCTCAGCGAGACCTTCACAAAACACACACCTAGATGGAAACAAGAGACCCCTGTTCAGCAGCTGTTGCACTATCACAGGTCTGCAGAATCTGTGCCCTCAGATCCACTCCTCACACTGAGAAGCTGGGCAAAGGGAAAAGGCAAGCTGCTCCCACGCAGAGTGGTGGTTCATTTTTCTTGCCTGTGGAAAGTTACCGTAAAGATGCAGAACATCTCAGAACACAGTAACATTTGCTCCTTTCCATGCTGCTTGTTGTGAATGGACATCCCTCCTGCAGACCGTGGCAACGGGAAGGAAGCAGGGGAGGATGGAGTTGCCTGAAAACAGCCATGGCTGAGACAAGCCTGGGAAAGGCACAGGAAGACACAGAAGAGAAGCAGGAGGTGGTGCCATGGAGCAGAACCCCTCTACTACACAGATGAGACCCACTCAGCCCCATTTCTTCCTCATATGATCTATTCCCTCCTTACATATTTTCTCTTCTCTCATTGATTTTGTCTCCAGAGTCCATTTTGCAGCTGTTGGTGAGAAACAACAGGTCTTGTCAGGAGCTTGTAACAGCCAGAATCTTCATTTTCATTTTGCTTCCTTCTTTTCAGGCACTTTTGGCTTTGTAAAGTGCATGTGTGTGTGAGGAGCAATCTGTCTCCAGGACACCCCTTCCATGTGGAAATGTCAAATGTATTTCATTTTAGTCTGGCCTCTAGGAATACTTCATTTATTTCTAAATAGGAAAACAAATTGAATTCTTGCCTCCTTGTCACCAAAACATGGGACAGAACTGTCAAAAGAAACACATAATAACAAGAAAAACTGACAGGTAATCTCTGTTATGGAATGGGAGAAAAATCCAAGTCAGATTGTTTGACAGCACACATCACTGCGTTACAACCAATGTCCAAAAAACCAACCTTAGAAGAAATTACTTGTGTTGGTTTGCAGACTGGAAGAGCAGACCGAGTGCCAGTTTTGTGCTGGGCAGCCTTTGGGATATTTGCACAACAGAATTTTGAGTTTTAGCACACGAATGACAGGGAACAAAATCCCATGCCCGAGCTCAGGGCAGTTGGACTGTGAATGAATTTGGGTCACAGACGCACAGGGCAGGGTGGTGTGGAGTGCCCAAGAACTTACGCTCATATTGAAGCCAGTGGAGCAAACTCAGAGTGGTTGCTGAGCATCCAAAGGACCCTGCTCAGCTGCTCAGCACCATTCTGGAGGAACCCTAAGGCAGCCAAGGGATGCTCACCACCTCGCAAAACATGTCCACTGTGTCTTAGTGGTTGTTGTTTACTAGAAAGTATAACCAGGTGAGGGTTGGACTCCAAGTGTCTGGAGGTAACTGCAAAAGGGATTGCTTCCAGGCTGTCAGCGTGAACCTGGCTCTGTTAGGAGGAAGGAAGAGGCATCACTAGCTGCTTTCAGTGACCAGCATGGAAGGAGCTGTTCATAACCAGCTGCCAGCAGTGCCATGTGCCACCAGCATGGCAGGCTGCTGAACTCTCCCCTCATGAGGGAGGAACTAGGACCTACAATTTCTAGAACAGGAGAGAGGCGGAGGGTTTGCACAGCCATTTTTGCACAGCCCTTCCAACCCAAACCATTCTATGATTCTATGATTTTTGCTGCCTCCATTTTATGGAATTGACAGATGCTGTCTTCATTGCCATCAAACTGACTTCTCCATGGTTCCTAATCTTGCTCTTTTTCAAAGCAATGAAAAAGGCAGCGAATGCTTAAGACAGAGTCTGGCATAGAGACTTAAAACCCAAGCTTTTGGATTAGGTGCCTGGTTCATCCCCCTCCTTTTTATCCTCCCTGCAGCTTGCCCAGCAGGACAAGCCGCAAGAGAAGTGCCTCACCTTCTCCTGGCAAAGTGAGTATTTCAGAAGCTGAAATACCAAGGGCCAAGAAGTGTCCCCAGGAGCTGAGCCCTCGGGCCTGGATCTCCCACCCCAGGGTTATCATCCATGGTCTCCGCTTGCAGCAGGGCGAAAGCGCAGAAACCAGGCAGGGGGATCTGTGGTAGGAGAGCGGGCAGGAAGATCATAGAATCATAGAATGGTTAGGGCTGGAAGGGACCTTCAAAGGTCATCTAGTTCAACCCCCCTGCAAGGAACAGGGATATCTCCAACTAGATCAGGTTGCTCAGGGCCTCATCCAACCTGGCCTTGAACGTCTCCAGGGATGGAGCATCCACCACCTCTCTGGGCAACCTGTTCCAGTGTTCTACAACTCTCATGGTAAAAAATTTTTTCCTAATATTCAATCTGAATCTACCTCCCTCTATCTTAAAACCATTACCCCTTGTCCTATCACAACAGGCCCTCCTGAACAGCCTCTCCGCATCTTTCCTGTAGGCCCCCTTGAGGTACTGGAAGACCGCTATAAGGTCACCCCGGAGCCTCCTCTTCTCCAGGCTGAACAGCCCCAACTCTCTCAGCCTGTCCTCATAGGAAAGGTGCTCCAGCCCTCTTATCATCTTCGTGGCCCTCCTCTGGACCCTCTCCAACTGGTCCATGTCCTTCTTATGTTGGGGGCTCCAGAACTGGACGCAGTACTCCAGGTGAGGTCTCACGAGGGCAGAGTAGAGGGGGAGAATCACCTCCCTCGACCTGCTGGCCACGCTCCTCTTGATGCAGCCCAGGACGCGGTTGGCCTTCTGGGCCGCAAGAGCACATTGCCGGCTCATATTGAGCTTCTCGTCCACCAGTACTCCCAAGTCCTTCTCCTCAGGGCTGCTCTCGATCCATTCACCACCCAGTCTGTATTTGTGCCTGGGATTGCCACGACCCAGATGTAGGACCTTGCATTTGGCCTGGTTGAACTTCATGAGGTTGACAAGATGTCCAAGCTCTGTGCCGTGTTAGGGACAGCCATGCTCAGCACCAAACTCTATATTAAAAGCCTGTAGCAGGCATGGCCTGCACAGCACCTGGGATCCCAGGCGTCCAGCAACAATCACCATGCCAGCATCATCACCATGGCTACCTGCAAGACCATATAGCAGCTATATAGATGGAGACTGAGAAAACAGTGAAGCTCTCTTGCCCTTATACTGCAATCTAGGCACAGCCAATGTGCCCTGGCTTGCACCCTGTGAGATCAGCTGAAACCCCACCACCCCCCTGTGGTGATACCCCCAGGGCTGGGCTCTCCGAGGAGCTCCTGCTTGGGGCAGGTTTCCCTGCACAACAGCTCAGCTGTCACAAATCATGCTCCTGCCACCACACTCTCTAAATATTTCCCTTTTCACTGGGTGTACTTCAGCACGCTGCTTTATAAAGCAAGCACTCTGCCATCTGTTCCAAGTTCATGTATACAGGTTCCGTTTGTGTGATATCCGGGCGGTTATCTGTACCAGAGCTATACAAATAGTTTCCTAAAAGAATTTAAACATGTGGAAAACGTTTGCCATTTATCTCAGCCACTTCTAAAAGGTATATTTTTATCTTTTCCTGAGCCATAGTTTGGAACTTAAAACCCCATCTTGACATTTTGATGTATAGGACATCACCGACTGTTTTTTGGTAATTAAAAAGTTAATTTGTGTTAATTAACATCATAGATTCAAAGCACAGTAGCAATGCCTCAACAAATTCTTGTGTAACTGTCATATCTGCAAAGATGTGTGCATGCAAGTATATGAAGAAATCTTAGATAGCACTGCAGATTAAATGCATAATATGGGTATAAAATACCATAGGTTAATATTGCTTGGTGAAACAATTGTTCATTACTCAGCTGATGAATATATAAATTCTGGGCATCTAAATTGGCAGCTACTCCAGATGACCCATGCATGGGCATGGACACAGGATTAGCCTCTCACCCTACGATATTCCATAACCTTGGCATGACCCTAAACCAATTGCCTTTCTGAAACCAGAGCAACAGCACGTCTTTACTGTGTCTAAATAAAGACACTCTCACTCTACAGCAACATCTACCCTCTACTGCTTCCAACAGATACACACTGGGCACAGGGACGGCTTCATGGGAAAGTAGACGCGTCTGAGGCTGTCACAGGGGAGAATGAGGTCACTTAACCAGCAAAGGTGTCAGCAAAAGTGGTTCTACTGAAGTGAGATGTTGTGAAAGTGAGCCTTAAAGTTTGATGGCAAGGTTCACTCTATTACTTACTGCAGAGGATATGATAATGATTCAAAGTTACCAATACAAAAATCTTAGTGCACTATAATACAAAGTTATGTGCGGTATTGGTCACTTACCAGAATTCTGCAGTTACTAAGAGGTATCTCAGCCTCGAGGAGCAACCTTGGGATGCATCCCAGCTCAAGAGGAGATCGCTGCCATGCAGCCAGCTGCCTGGCAGGGAGAGCGCGAAGGTGGCTCACTCAAGCTCTCATATTTATGGAATAAAGTGGTTGGCTCGTAGTCAAATTACCTGTGACGGAAAAGGTAAGCATGAGACAGACTCCTTGTACCTACAACTTTCTTTGTTCCTCAATAAATGAGTCTTGAAAAAAACACCTGCTACATGTGCATTAATCGCATGATTGGTGTTCCAGTTTCCAAGCTCATATGTGTCGACACGTGACATATCACCTTGTGCCTGTGAAGGTTTTCAGAGAACAGGCTGGAACTAGAGAAGTTCTTGGCCTGGTTACAGCCAAGGCCTTTGCTTCCTTTGGGGAATGAACCAGACTACCACGAGTTTGGTCAAGGAGTTGAGCATATGTATCACAGAGGTGAAACACAGCAGTTGCAGAGAACACAGCACCAGCAAACTCAACTCTGTAAGTCTGGAATATCATAGCTTCAGGTTTATGCCCCATCAGAGCACTGAGCTGTGGCTGAGCTGATGTGCAGCAGATGTCCCTACCTCTAGGTTAGAGCCTATCCTCCAACAGGTACATGCAACGTCTTCTTAATACAACAAACTGGAAGGAAGAAATTGCCATCTTGCTTAGAAATCAATTTATTTTCCTTTCTTAATTGTTTTAATTAATGTTATTAATTCCTGGTTTCTTGCTTGCTGGATGTAATTTCAATTATTAGATTAACAGATATTTTTTCATACTTGACAGACTGATGAGGCTGAAGGATGTATCTGGTTTTGCCTGACAGCAGCGCAAAAGCTTTCTTCTAATGAGTTATCAGAAAGTGTATCACCAGCAGGAACACCTTAAACATGGCTGGCAGAGATAAGAAGAGAAGCTTGTTGTATTCGCATGGTACAAACAAATAGCAGGTATCTCCTATACAAACCGGTGGGCCTGGCTGTTACAGGGATGTTTAACAGCTCACTGATACAACTTTTTAGGAAGAGGTGGTTTGTTGTTTTTAAATCCAGAAGGCAATCCCAGGGCCAGAGTGGAACTATGAGAGATGAATAAAGATCCAAAACCGCAGGAATTAGGCACAGTAAGCTCTTCTAACGACTTTTGAAACAGATGATCAGCTTCACTGTACACCATTATACTCCAGTTAAGACTTTGGGGTAAGTGTAAAATCATCTGCATTAAGGGGGTGAATGGTAGTGCAGGAAACCATGTTTTGGGATCTAAAACTTGTAGTGCACAGATGCAGAAGACACTGCAAAACTCATCAGCCAAGGCAATCACACAGCTTCCTAGCACTGAAGGTATCACAGGGTACCTTCACAAATGGAAACACATCAGGGGTCTGAGAACGTAAAACGATGTGACAATTTGACATGACAACTTCCAAAGGACATTTTGGCAGAGCGAGCTTTAGGAATGGGCTTTTTCTCATCTATCAGATCAAAACATAATACATCAGAGAGGAGAGCCTCCCAGGGCACTTAGAATGCAAAATCCTAGGAAATGGGTCTGCTAAGTAAAGAAAAAGACAGGGGGAGACGGGTGTTAAGCAATCAATCTCTTCAATGAATTGAGTTTTTAAGACACAGATGCAGGAACAAATTGCAGCTGTTGAGAGAATAAGTAGGTTTTGCAGCACGTCTGATTCAAGCAGAAAAGGCCCATCCAGAAATTCTTGCTCCCCTGTAGAGTGACATATTTGAAATGGCAGCTCAGAGACGAAGATGTTGGTTAAATGGAAAGGCTGAAATGATTGAATTGTATGTAAGAGGGAGAGTGAGGCTAGGAGCCCCCTTTCCTCATTATGTTCCTCTCCTGTCCTCTCCTCTGCTGTCACCTTGCAAAAAGAAGCATGCTGAGACCCTGGGCAAGGATGCTTGCTTTCTGCACTACGATTGCTGCCAGTCTCATTTAGACAGATTTTAGGAAATGACATGATCTCTCTTGGTCCTGGAGTGAATGAGCACCCTCCTCATGCTCCACATCAGCTGCCCTCTAGCTTTTAGCTGCAGCTTTTGGTGGGAAGCAAACAGGAGCAGCCAATTCTTTAATCCTACCTAGTCCATTGAGAGCTTTTAAGCTCAAAAAGGGAATTAGATGAAAAAAACAGCGCAGAATGGGGCATATCTGTAAATCACGCTTCCTCCTTTCTTATGAAGAAAACAGTTAGCACAATAAGCTAATTGCAACTTATAGGTGACTTGCTGTGAACTTGATTTCCACTTACTTTGGACTTGCTGATAGCTGAAAATCCCACCTCTGTGCCCAGCTGTGAATACAAACACTTAAGCACACAAGTCAAAAAACTGTGGTCTGAATAAATAAGCTACGAGTGACAGAAGCTGTTTCTCCAACACAGTAGAAAAAAACACCACAAAATTTAACAGAGCAGGGAGACTTCTTGCAAGCATTGGTTTGGTTTTGGGATACCAGGAGATCATCTTACTGAAAGATGTCATTCACCAGATTTAGCTTGCTGTAGATCTATTTTAATACAAAATGTCTCTCCTCTGCTTTCAGTAATAGTCCCTGAGACTAGTTTTTCGGAGACTAGTAAGTGAAAATGCACACACCATTTTGTAGCCTTTCATAAAGATCATAGAATCATAGAATGGTTTGGGTTGGAAGAAACCTCAAAGATCATCTAGATCCAACTCCCCTGCCATAGGCAGGGACACCCTCCACTACACCAGGTTGCTCAAAGCCTCATCCAACCTGGCCTTGAACACTTCCAGGGATGGGGCAGCCACAACTTCTCTGGACAACCTGTTCCAGTGCCTCACCACCCTCAGAGTAAAAAATTTCTTCCTTAGATCTAATCAAAATCTGCCCTCTTTCAGTTTAAAGCCATTCCCCCTTCTTCTATCACTACATGCCCTTGTAAAAAGTCATGTAGTCTAAGATGTGGTCTAGAAAGAAATTTTTCAGAATGTAAAAAAAAATTCATCTTGGATAGTCATGCAACAAACAATAACTTGCACAGCAAAGGAATCCATTTTAGGCCCTACAGGAAACAAAAGGATGCTCAAAGAGAAACAATTCGTAACCTAATTCATGCTCTCAGTCTCTGGGCTTATATTGACTTTGAGATTCACAAAAAGATTCTGTATTGCTTCAGGCCACATCCTCAGGAAATCTTTTAGTCATTTTCAGTCCTTTTAATCATTAGTCCTTTTAGTCTAGATTGTCTAGGACTCACTTCTGAAACTCTTCAAGATGGGATTTTATCATCACTGGCTCTGAATATTTTGGGGTTTTACACATGACAGCAGTTTATGGATTTATCTGCAAAAATTTAGCCACAGAGAAGCTTTTACATACCCTGATATTTAGAAAAAGTGCTGAAGACATTAAACACTCCACCATAGAGGCTCTGGACAAAACGCCCATAGGTCAAAGGTAGATGCCTTGGTTTATACAGACCATGAAGCCCAGCAGAGCTTACTAGTGAAGGCTGATCCCTCCAGACGCCTGTGGTGAAAGATGAATAAACTGCCAGAGCACAAACCTCATATCCCTCGTAACACCAGAAAGTAAAGCATAGTAGCAGAGGCTCCAGTTCCTGCTTCAGCTGCACCATTTGGAGCTGGGCCACCTGTTGCAGAAAATAACTTTCTGGGACCCTCTTCCAGTCTGGCTGACCTGTCTAGGCAGGTAGCTGCAGTCTATCTCCTGCCACATCACTGAATTCTAAAACTATATTTTTGGCCACTACATGAGACAGCCAAAATTGTTTCCCAGCTAATCACAGCTATTCAGAGAGCCAACACGACCTGAACGTCACAGTTTTACAGCAGATCCTAGGAGAGAGGAGATGAGGCAGCAGACAAACAGTCAACTTGGCATAGGCCTGAAGTGATATTTCAGTCTTGGGCTTCTTCCTGCTTCTCTCATGCTTCCATTGCAGTACACAAATATTGAATTCTCTTCAGAGGGTAAAATACCACATACAATTAAACCATATCTGAGTTAAGTACAAAGAAATTAAAATATATTAAACATGGCACTTGCACAAACACCCACAACCATAGCTTTCAGGGGGAGATGACCTTCACAAGCACATTTTTGCTGCGCTGTTTCCCAGGCAAAAAGTCCAAACTTTGGGGCAAGCACTTCTGAGACGGGGTGATACTGCCTCTGCAATGAGGCCCAGCTACTTCAGCAGCAACATCAAATGCATCCTAATTTAACATTCCTGGGAACATCACAAGGGCAACTTCAGATGAATTTTCAGATCTTTCTCTGAACAGTCATTATTTTTCACAGAGTTCCCCGGGAGGAAAAAAACCCTTCTGCCCTTGAATCTCATATGCATCACTTCAGGAAAATAGTCACTTGCCAGAGAAAAAGAAGCAGAAACCCAAGCAGTAACAAACTGATTACAGGATGTTAACATCACCTCAGCTGTGCAGCACATTTGCCTGCTAGTGCCTCGTCTGTTCTTCATCTCTCTACAGCATTGTCAAGGGATTTGATCCACAAAACCAAGACAAAAAGTCTGAGTTTCCTTCCGTGGGCACTGGGTTCCTTCTGAAAGCCTGCTCTTTGAGAATTATTTCCTGGAAAAAGGATTTGGGCATTTATTTTTAATGACTGCAACATACAGCTGATTCTTCTCTTTTTCTTTACTCTGGGCTCTGTCCATAGCCTTCACAGGGCCATAAGACTTCAGGTACTTTCAAATGACACCTCAACCACTTTCAGGGATGTATCACAATTCTTCCACAAACCACTGATTATTTCTTTATAAACGTACACAGTTTTGGGATGAAGTAACTCGAACCTATTAAGTTTCAAAATCTTGAAGCTATTAGATACTACAGCCCTTTTGTAATCAGTAAGAATTATCTAGTTAATTACAAGTCATTCTCTTCGCAGATGAAAAGATATTAAATATGAAGTCTGGGTATATTCTAATTTAATGTCCATTAACCTGTTAGCCCAGGAACAGAGGCAGTCAAATCCCACCAAAGTAGCTTATAGAATCATAGAATGGTTTGGGTTGGAAGGGACCTCAAAGATCATCTAGTTCCAACTCCCCTGCCATGGGCAGGGACACCCTCCACTGCACCAGCTTGCCCAAAGCCTCATCCAACCTGGCCTTGAACACTTCCAGGGATGGGGCAGCCAAAAATTCTCTGGGCAGCCTGTGCCAGTGCCTCACCACCCTCAGAGTGAAGAATTTCTTCCTTATATCTAATCTAAATCTCCCCTCTTTCAGTTTAAAACCATTGCCCTTTGTCCTGTCACTACATGCCCTTGTAAAAAGTCTCTCCCCAGCTTTCTTGTAGGCCCCCTTTAGGTACTGGAAGGCTGCAGTGAGATCTTTCCAGAGGATTCTCTTCTCCAGGCTGAACAACTCCAACTCTCTCAGCCTGTCTTCATAGGAGAGGTGCTCCAGCCCTCGGATCATCTTCGTGGCCCTCCTCTGGACCTGCTCCAACAGCTCCATGTCCTTCTTGTGTTGGGGACTCCAGAGCTGAATGCAGTATTCCAGGTGGGGTCTCACGAGAGCAGAGCAGAGGGGCAGAATCACCTCCCTCGACCTGCTGGCCACGCTCCTTTTGATGCAGCCCAGGATTTGGCTGGCTTTGGCTTTCCTAACCTGATCCCTGGCTGCTCAGATAATTTCTCTGTATTCCTCCCAGGCTACCTGTCTTTGCTTCCACCCTCTGTAGGCTCCCCTTGAGTTTGTCCAGAAGCTCCTTGTTCATCCATGCAGGCCTCTTGGTGTTTCTGTCTGACTTCGTCTTTGTTGGGATGAATCATTCATAAGCTTGGAGGAGGTGATCCAGCTTTCTTGGGCCCCTCTTCCCTCTGGGGCTTTACCCCATCATACTCTACCAAGCAGGTCCCTGAGGAGGCCAAAGTCTGCTCTCCTGAAGTCCACGGTAGTGAGCTTGCTGAGCACCCTCCTTGCCGCCCTAAGGATCTTGAACTCCACCATTTCATGGTCACTACAGCCAAGGCTGCCCTTGAGCTTCACATTCCCCACCAGGTCCTCCTTGTTGGTAAGAACAAGGTCCAGCATAGCACCTCTCCTCATTGGTTCCTCTATCACTTGGAGAATCATCATTGCACTCCAGGAACCTCCTGGATTGCTTATGCCCTGCTGTGTTGTCCCTCCAGCAGATATCAGGGTGGTTGAAGACCCCCATGAGAACCAGAGCTCATGAACATGAGGCTGCTCCTATCTGGCTATAGAGGGCCTCATCTGCTTGATCTTCCTGGTCAGATAGCCTGTAGCAGACCCCCACTGTTACCTGTCCCTGCCCTTCCTTTAATCCTGACCCATAAGCTCTTGGTCAGCTCCTCATCCATCCCCAGGTGGAGCTCCATGTACTCCAGCTGGTCTTTGACATAGAGGGCGACACCTCCTCCTCATCGTCCCTGTCTGTCCTTCCTAAAGAGCCTGTATCCTTCCATTCCAACACTCCGATCATAGGATTTATCCCACTACATCTCCATGATGCCAATAAGATCATAACCTTGCAGGTGTGCACATGCCTTTAACTCCTCCTGTTTATTCCCTATGCTAAATGTGTTTGCATAGAGCATTTAAACTCGGCCCCAATGAATCTGATGACTTACTGGCTGGAGTACCTGAAATTCCTTTCTACTTCTCTTCAGGTGCTCTCAGCTTGTTTTGATCAAGCTTGATATTATCCCTCTCCTCCTTCAAATATAGTTTTAAGCCCTGTCAACGAGTTCCGCTAGCTCCTGAGCAAAGACTCTCTTACCTCTTTAAGAAAGGTGAATCCCATCTGGTGCCAGCAAGCCTGGTGCCATATAGGCCATCCCATTATCAGAAAACCCAAAATTGTGGCCGTGACACCAACCACAGAGCCATGTATTAGTAGACTGGGTGAGCTTGTTCCTTCCAGTGTCACTGCCCACAACTGGAAGAGAGGAAAAAATAACCTGTGCTCCAGATTCCCTTACCAACCATCCCAGGGCCCTGAAGTCTCTTTTGATCGTCCTTAGACTACACATTGCAGCTTCATCACCACTCACATGGAGGAGCAGTAATGGGTAACAGTCTGAGGGCCACACTCATCCTTCAGGAGCCCAATGCTTTGACATCCAAGAAGTAATATACCCTTAATTATTGACTCAAATGAAGAGAAAGATTGTTAAAAAAAAAAACCACACACCTGAAACCCCTCAAAAAACCCAATAAGAAAGAAACAGAAAAAAAACATCGAAAACCACCAGCTTTTTTCTGCTCTCTTCCATGGCCTTAGATAGTCAAAGCAGCAACCCCAGAGCCAGTCTTCCAGAATCTGAACATCAATGCATACATGATGAAGAGATTTTGGTATCTCTAGATGGCTGCCATCAGATTGTCACATCACTTAAAAACAACATATACGTTAAAAAATGAAAAAAGATCCATTTTCATAGCTCGATCTATACAGACAAGGCCTTGCTCGTTTTCTTACATAGGTGTAATCACCATATAATAAATCCCCACTGGAAAGACAGTTTCTGCCGACAAAACGACACTGGGGGAAGCTCTGCTCATGCTCCCCAGGGGAAGCAAGTGGTGTGGGTGACAGGACGGGTTTTGCCACTGTAACACCTCACTTGATGAACAGTCGCACAGCAGCAACAACAGAAAGGAACACGATTTTTCACCCGCTTCACCCACGTAGTTAAACTGGCAAAACACATAGCAGGGAACAACACAGGTGATCCCAACAAGCAGAAAACCTCTTGCTACAAGCCATCTGTTTAGCACATCGGCTGCAGAAGCTCCTTCTGTGCTAGGGGTCCCAACCAGGGTGCCCCTCGGATCCCTTTTTTGCCCGCGGGCTTGGATTTTCCCCGGGAGGCCACCACGGGCCAAGCCAGGGATAAGGGCCGGGGAGAAAGGCCCAGACTGGGCCCGCGGTGCCGACACGGCCCCTGACAGCGCACCCCGGCGGGCAGGGGCCAGCCCCGGCTCCCGAAGGGCTGAACCCCCGGGGCGAGGGGTGCGGTGAGCGCCCCTCAAGGTTAAAACCCCGCTACCGAGCGCGGAGCCCGCCTCCCGCCGGGAGCCCGCCCCGCCACGACAAGCCCCACCCTCCCCTCCCACTCCCGCTTCCTATTGGCCAAGCTGCCCGCCCGTCAGCGGCGGTTGCCATGCGGACGCCCCCTCTGCGGCGACGCCCTGAGGGAGGAGCGGGGCGGCCATGGGGGCGGGGCGGGGGTGGTGGGGGGCACTGTAGGACAGCGGCACCGGCACCGATGCATGGCGCAGAGGAGGCGGTGGCGGCGGAGGGGCCGCGGGTGAGCGCGGCGAGCACGCAGACCGACAGCATGACCGGTGAGTGCCGCCCCGTGCCCGCCGGGGGGCGCCCAGGGGGTGGGGGTGGGAGTGGGAGGGAGGTGCTGGGCCGGGGCCTGCCCCGGCTGTGAGGGAGCCGCGGCCCCACCGCGGTGGGCAGGGGAGGGAGGGAAGGAGGGCTGCGCTGACTGGCATTTCGCGGGTCTCTTCTCGCCCACCGAAAGCTTCGAGGTGTTTAGCGAAATGCCCGGAACCATGGGGTTTGACCTCTCCTCAGGGCGCTCGTCAGGCTTTCCGCTGGCCGGGGCTGTTCGGAGAGCTCCTGCCTTCCCTCTCCTCAGCCACTGCTGCGTAGGGTACTTCTGTCTGTTACAGGCAATGTAATAAAGTATTCATCTTGACCTTCCCCGCCCCCCCCCCCCCGCCTGCGCTGTTAGTCATAAGGTCTTTTGATAACATATGTTTGTGTTTTGCATTTCCCGCCCTGTCAAAATGATTTCTTTTTCCAGTTCTATACCATGTATATTTAATGTGTGTAAAATGTAACGTGCATAAAAATGCTTGTCTTCTGAGAGGTGTTCTTACTAACACCTATAGCAGGGTCCAGCTACGAATTTAGTAGACAGCAACTTTCTCACCAGGCTGGGGAAGCCCAGATGAAGCAGACTTTGATAGGCTTCATATATCCTATTGCTGCAGCCCAGGCAAGTGGCGTGTACATACAGATCTCCCGTGAGCGGTATATATAGCTCTCAGACTGAGGACCACGACAGGGCTGCCAGGTCTCCTTGGTGGATAAATGAGTTTTGTCTCATCCTAGTTTTATGAAACTCCTGCTTCCAAGTGAGCAAAGACGATGAATTCTAAAGATGGTTTCTAGTTTCTTTTTCCCAAAAGGAAAGTGATGTCACTGATCTCCTCCTCCCTGATGTTGTCAAAGCACAGTGTTAGTTTCATCCTTGTAAGATGACGTCTTACAAGCCTTTCAGACTTTGAGCTAGAGACTCCTGTGTTGCAACTGTGGCATAATCCTGTACCTGAGCCATGTCCAGATGGGCAGTGCCGGGCTCCTTTTTGCTTGCAGGTGCAGAAGCAGCAGAGTTTTCAACACTGGCTTTCACAGCATGCTTCCCCTGGAGCATGCTTTGGCTCACTGAAGCAAGCTCCCTAACCTGGAGGAATGAAATCATACCTTTATGTGAAGCAGGGAAGCTGTGTAAAGTAGGAAAGCTGTGAGGACTTGATGTACCTGAAAAGAGCACTCCTTTCATATACGGTTTTACTCTCAGTAGCAAAGAGCCTGATTGCTTTTCTTCCCCAATCTTCTGTAGTTTCATTAAATTCTGTGAGATGTCTTCTACCTTTTTTCCAGGCCTCTTTAATGAGTATTCTCTTCACTTTGTTGAACTGAAGGGAACATTTAACTACCTAAGTGAATAAAGATGTGAATACATAGATATGGTAACTGTGATCAAAGGTCTTTCTTTCTGCATCATAGGTATTCTCCTGCTTCTCGTTATAAATTCATGTCAATTAACAGCAGGGTTGTGAATGGTACATTCTTCAGTTTGTTTCCCCTTGTTTGACAGGTCACATTCAGATTAGGTCCAAGAAAACAAACAGTGATTCAAACTTTTTTTTGGTGTATTCTGTTTTGAATCTACTCTGTATGCCAAATTGTTATCCGTTTTAGGAAACATGACGGTATACCTGTGAGTTGGTATAAATTGCACTATTTTAGCTTGCCTTTTGGGAACTGTACATGTGTGTGCTACAGGAGGAGTGAACAGGGCCTATAATGAGAATGAATTCAAATGCCCATTTAAGAAAACAAATTCTACTTGTTTAGATGTGGCTTGTAGACTTACTTTTACAGTTTGTTGTTAGTACAAGTGATAACAAATGTTCACTGTGCTGATTGCCTTGCACATTTCTAGCACACGGATCTGATTGTGCTAACCGGGTGGCCCGTGCAGTGCTTGTGCACAGTGGGATAGCATAGTTGGGCAGCCTAAGGAGTAGTGGACAGTGCGGCATCAGATGGTGCTGCGGAGAGGTCTATAGTTGCTTTCCAACATCACACTTCTGTGTGAAAAAAGGTGCTAAAATACTGTATGAAAATGGTATTCCAGTCCTGGATTGCATGTTTATCTGCTGTCCTAATTGTTTGGGTTCACAGACATGTCATGAAACTAACCCTCTTCCTCACCACCACAACCTTAGTATCTGATTATATCTCTTCCAAACTGCTGGAATTACTTAAAGAAATGTTTTTCTCTATTCTGTTCTTGCCTCTGTCTTCTCCTCCTTTGCAAAAACTTTATTGTTTGTGGGAAGTGATGAAACCAGAAATTATACTATTGTCAGACAGCACACATGAGACCTGCAGAGGAATATATGTTCATTACAGTTCTCTGTAAGCACCCCTGAAACAGAGACTAGAGCTTTTCCAAAGACTTAATTAACTTCTTGTAAAGCCGTCTTGCCTCACGCTTGACATCTGGAGTGGTGCAAGCGTTAGTGAGTGATGCAGTACTTCCGCCTTTTTAATTTGTGGGACTCTCAGCAATGCTGAGCACTGACCCTCACAGGACAACGTCCGGATTTTGAGTAGAAGCACAACACAGAACAAGGTGGTGGTCCGTGAAGGGATTCTTTGCTACGTGTTTGGTTACTTAGTCAGAAGTGACAGCCTGAGCAATAGGTTTACATTTTTGTAAAAATCTAACAAAATTTAAGCAGACTGTAAAAATCGAGAAGCAGGTTTCTCCAGAACTGATGTTTCACAATGGCTCATCCACTCTTGCTGCGAGTGTCAGTGTAAGATCATGCCTAAGTATTTTTGCTATCTTCTGTGATGAGCCTGAAGCTGAATCACAAGTTACGTCTCAAATATCTGCAAGTATCTATGAATCATTTGAGCATATTAAGTTTTTTGGGATCTGATCTGTGATTTCTGCTGTTCATCTCTGAGTAGAATTAACTCACTGAATTTCAGTGAAAGTTTCACCACTTTTTCTTGTTGCACGAATCTGACCTCTGCATCCAGATGTGAGCATTCTGAGTTGAAATCTACTGCCCTGAAGAGAACAGTGTGAATTTAGCTGCTGTAATAGCAGAAGTGGCTGATGAACCAGATTCTGTAGCAGCTGTGTTGTAGAAGACTTGGAAAATATTGTTCAACAATATGAGGTTTCTTTATAAATATTCTTTAATAAATCTTTTTTTTTTCCTAATGACAGGTCAAATGCCAAGACTTTCTAAGGTCAATCTTTTTACTTTGTTCAGTCTGTGGATGGAGCTCTTTCCCTCGGCTGAGCAACAGAAAAAATCACAGGTAAGACGTCCATGTTTACCATTAATTGGTCTTTCTGAAAAGATGCTACTAGCTCCTGTAGTGAATTTAACCTGACTGCTCTTTACATGGCAGATAGTCCAGAGGGAGGGGAAAAAAAAAAAAAGGCTGATAAACTTTTTTCAAATATTTCTTAGAAGTAGAAGAAAAGCCACTGGTGGGAGAAAAATAGCAAAATGGTTAAACAGTATGCTATTTCTGAAAAACTTTGAAGGCAGGGTATACCCCCGACAGGTGAAGCAAACATTAGAAAATGCTCGTGGATATTCTGACAACAAAGGAGGCAGCTCTTCTTAGTGTATACTAATTATAACTTTAAAATCAGTGTGTTTGATGTCGTAGAGATATTCTTTAAAATGTCGATGTTCATGATTGTAGAAGAGTTCTCCTATACAGTGGAGGTGCACAGAACTACTTGAAACGTTTGCTGATCTAGAACTTGTAGATAACTACCTTAGTGACAATGAAAAGAAACCATCCTTGAGAATGAGTCTTCTAAATAGCTGCCAGTTACACTTCAAAGTAGAAAGGCACTTTCAGAGCAGTCCTGGAATAGGGTGTTTCCTTTTGTGATCAGAGTTCTCATTGTGCTCTTTAAAATGATTACTACTTTGTGCAGAGCGTGCCCGTGTGCTAAGATCCATAGCACATGTATCAGCCAGGACAAGAAAATATAGGAAAATAATTTCAGGGACAGTGAGGCTTAATATTCAGAATTTGGTATGTGCCAGATTAGATCTGAGAGAGAGATAGATGAGCGGTACCATACAGACTTCAAAAGCAGTTTCAAATCTAGTAATTCAGGTAGGAACGGCACTTTGTTTATGTGTAGGGCTTTACTACAGCCTCATTTCTGTAACTGCAAAGAAATTGAATAATCGACAGATCTAAGGCAACAGTGTTCTGGTAGCACCTGGATTACATAATGAGAACTATTTCACCAGCTTCATCAAACTAGCCTGTATCCAGTTTCCTCACAATACATAGGAAATCCAGATGTAAGAACTCTTGGCTGTGGTATGCAGACTTTTTCTATGGAAGATTCTTTAGAACCAGGATTCATTTCTATAAATGAAGAGACAGAAATAAAGCTAGAGAAGCTATTGGATCCCAGGATGGTCAAGCTTAAGAGAGAAATTAAATTAATGAACATTTCCATCTGCTGGATGATTCAGAAGGGATTTCAACTGTAATTCACAGAATTTTCTATGCTGCTTCTGTTTCGTTGTGGGCAAAGTAATGACCAAAAAAAACCCAGGAATTTGCGATAAATCCTTATTTGAAGTTTGACAGGAGCACAGCACTGATATTAACAGGGATATGTAGAAACCACCAAAAAAAAAAAAAAATACTGCTTAGGGAAAGTGTAACAGAGGTTGTTTAATGATTCATATCAATTTGTACTGAAGAGTGCTCTGATCCTGGCTGACTAGTGTTACCCAAGGAAGAGCTGTAACATCTCTATGGACTTGATGTTGAAAAAAAGTAAAATAATAATAATAGTAATGCATTTTTCTGTAGGTAAAGAAGAGTGGTCTCGTTGTGGTGAAAAACATGAAGATTATCGGTCTTCATTGTTCCAGTACAGACTTGCATGCTGGCCAGATTGCACTCATTAAACACGGATCAAGACTTAAAAACTGTGATCTTTATTTTTCCAGAAAACCATGTTCAACTTGTTTAAAAATGATTGTAAATGGTAAGCAATGACCGTAGTGGAGTAGGAGTAAATGTTGTGCTTGTGATGGGTGGTATCAGAAAGCTTGTTTCCTCTTTGGACTGTCTCAGTTGTGAATGCCAATCCCTAACTTGTGTAGCCTGCGCTGATACTTTCCACAAGGCTGAAAACAGTATTGAATGTGCATTTCCTGGAGCTGACGATCAAGAAACTAGTGTTTACTACCGAGACTCTATTTCTCTGAGCATCTATTATTATTGGTGGTGCTTGTCGCTTGGTTGGGATGTACCGCTGAGATTCTGAGCAACCCCAGACCTTATGTCTAGGCCTAGATTGCTACATTTTTCCTTACCCTCCCATTGCTTGTCAGTGGCACCAGAGGAAGGGTGTTTTTTATGCAGAAATCACAGGGAGTACTTTAGAGTTTCCTTTTCCCAAGTGAGATGAAGACAAGTCAGATGAATCACTTCCTGAAATGGGATCTGTTGGTACAGCCCTTCTGCAAGTATTGGGTTTTAATCTCAGCAGCAACTTCTATTAGTGCTAACTTTTTTGCATGGTGTTAATGTATCTGTTGTAGGTAAGATGCAAAATGGGACTGCCACAAAGATCTTAGAACTTAGGAAATTTGAATTTTTGTCTATAATCTGATTATCAAGTCTCATAATCTTTTCATACTCGTATGTGCTAGCATTTTTGTTGCCCAGACACCACTGAAATAGCACTCATGGCCTTAAAGGAGTAAAAACAGTGTTAGGAGATAGTGTGTTTAAAATGAGGTTTGTCTTTCACTGTGCTTGCATGGTTCCTCCTGCTGCATTATCTTCTCTTCCAGCTGGGGTGAACAGGATTTCTTACTGGCCTGCAGATCCTGAAGTCAGCTTGCAGAATGAGGCGTCCAACCCTATGACGACTGATGATGCAAAGCTAGATGCCAAAGCAGTAGAAAGACTGAAGTCAAATAGTCGCGCTCGTGTGTGTGTGTTGCTTCAGCCCTTGGTGTGCTATATGATGCAATTTGTTGAAGAAACTTCCACCAAGTTTGATTTTATTCAAAAAATAGCAAAATCTCAGCCTGACTCAAATGCTGACTTTTATACTGCGTGTAGACAAGAGAGAATAAAAGAGTATGAAAGTTTATTCCTAATTTCAAATGAGGAAATGCACAAGCAAATATTGATGACAATAGGACTGGAGAACCTCTGTGAAAATCCATACTTCAGCAACCTTAGGCAAAATATGAAAGATCTTGTCTTGGTCCTGGCGACGGTGGCTGCCAGCGTGCCTGTCTTCGGATGCTTTGGATTTTACAACAGTGAATCACAAGGAACAAATGAAACCGACCATCAGGGTTTGCCCCAAGAAATTGCAAGGCACTGTATGATACAAGCCAGACTACTCGCCTACCGGACAGGTGAGTTGTTACAGTCGTGGAGGAAGAAGGGGTTTCATGAGTAGAGCGAGTTCCTGATTTCAGTCTTACTTCTTCCTTGAGCAAGCTGCTGAATTCCATTCTTGTCTCTGTGAAACAGGAGCAGCAGTAGGAGTAAAAACTCCACAGGGGTACATAGTATTGTGTGTGAAAGCACTGAGCTTTCCAAGAGAAAAATCAAGGCAGGTATTTCACATACAGTGCTAGAAAAGCCTGCCCTGCCAACATGTCCAACACCTGTCTGAGAATAGAAAACAATGACATATAAATTCTTCAAGCTGCTCTGAGGCTCTTTTTTATGGGGGTTTCACAAGATGTTTCTGTTATCAAGTAAGTGCCAATATTTTAAGCATATTATGTACACTTTTTCAGAAAAGACCAGTGAAATAATATCCCTCCAGTAGGGCATTAAGTACAGTTATATTAAGTTTCCTAGTTCCAATCTTATTAGTGAAAGTGATTATACATCTGATGAGCGTTTTCTTTGCAAAGATGCTGGAGTTTTGATGTACAGGCTTTCAGGGTGGAAGGGTAGTTATGGACTGTCTTTTGATAGAGGTGACTTCTGTTGGCTACTTTATTCTGCCTGGGTAGCAATGCAGTAAACTGGTATGTTCTTCCAGACAACAGAATATGAAGACTTAAAACTTGGTGGTACTCATTAGTTACATTTTTTCATCTAGGTAGGATAGTTGCTTTTTTAAAAAACATTGTAAACAAATAACTAGTACATGTTCAAAGCTTAAAATAAAACTAATCCCCCAACACGCACACGTAAAACCAACCTATCAAGTCAGGTCCTGAATGTGCCTTTTGACTTATTCAGACTTTGTTATTCGCAAAGGTGAATCTTTCCCTTTTTTAGTTTTCAGTTGGGTTTTTTTCAGGTACCCTCCACAAATCTGGTCACTAGAAGTTGCAGAGGAGATTGCATTTTTAGAAGCAATTCAGAAGTTTCATGGAACCGGTTGAGGTTTTTGTACAACCACTGTTGTACAGAGCAAGATAGAATGACCAAGCTTGAGTACTCATTCTCGGGGCAGCAAAATTCATTTTTTTCTGTGCTGTTCAGCCTGGACTTGTGTCTGGTTTTCGAGCAAACTCTTACTCCACTTTAATCCTGTAATGAAATTAAGATAAATAACATCACACACACATATTTAGATGCTTTACATTATTATATAGGTGGATATAAGGGGAGCAAGATCATAGAACGTTTTCTATACTGGATTAATATACATCAGTGGCTAACAAATATGCAGGGTATAAATAAAGTCAGCCCTCATAAAACATATCTCTGGCAGGAAAGACCTTCTTTAAGTGATTGTATATGGTAGTGATACTAAGGATGATGGAAATGGTTTATTGAAACAGTGTCTTCTACAACATTAATCATTGGAAGCCTGAAACATTTTTTTTCTCCTTTATATGCTCTATTTAACTGGTCAAGACTCTCATCAATAGCTACTGGAGAAGATTTCCAAGTTCCATAAAAATCTTCCAAGTCACATAATGAAAGTTCTGTTCCAGTTTTTCTGTGGTGATGGTAGGAAACATCCCCAAAATCAGATTGTTAACATTTTGTCTCTGAATTAGGTATAAAATACAACTAATTTTGAAAGGAATTCAGACCACAGAACCATAAACTTAAGGAATGGCAGAAGTTAAGTTATTAAGTAGTAAACAGTGAGAAGGTTTTTATCAGTTTGTTATCTCACATCAGTGAACCTGTCTACCTGTATTCTTGGTACACATTTTCTTATCTGATATATGTATTGGTTGCTTCTTAGCATTTGTAAACAAATGTACATAGCAAAGTCTTAGAATGACTGGCCTTGCAGTTAAAGCACACTCAGCTTTTGCAGTAAACTCATATGACTTTTAAGCTCTTAATCTTTCTGCATTTCTTTTCTTCTGTCCACAAAGCAACCACAAATTCCTTACTCTAGGATCCCATATGTTAATGTATAGGTGACTCAGAAGTGCTTTGTTTGTTATTTACTACTAAAATGTTATGTATTTTAGAGGATCATAAAACGGGAGTTGGAGCTATTATTTGGGCAGAAGAAAAATCAGTAAGTATTGAAAAAGTTACTTTTTCTTGCATTCACAATTCATACACTCGTATCTGAGGCCTGTGACACAGTCCCCCACAACATCCTTCTCTCTAAATTGGAGAGAGATGGATTTGATGGGTAGACTGTTCGGTGGATGAGGGATTGGTGACAGTCGCATTCAGAGAGTAGTGGTCATCGGCACAGCAGTCTAGAAGGCTTGCCCTTCTCATTCTCTAGTAACTAAGTTAATGACCGGTTCATTGTTTTACTGTCAAGATGAAGGGGAAGCATAAACGAGTTTAGTAACTACCAGAGTATCTCTTCCTGGCTTTTCAGTGTGCTTGCTTCCCTGGTCATTGTCAATTATTCCAGGTGTCCTGGCTACAAAGTTTTGTCACAGCTGCTGATCAGGTGCCATGTGCCTGCTCTGCATAGTCCCTCTTTGCAGCTCTTTTTTGGAGAGCTTTCAGTGCAATCATACCTTGACAATCTCTTGAGGATTTTTGTTGCAGTTGAAATGCTGTCTTTAGCATTTACTGCTAAATACTGACTTTAGCATGTTCCCTTTTGAATCAAAGTGATGTTTTTCTACAAATGTTCTTACTGTGCTTTTTCCCATTCAAACATAGAGGTTTTATTTCTTTATATCTCTGATTGTGCATGTTACCGATCCCAGGAAGCCTCATTCTTCGTGCAGCTGCAACGTACTCTTCATTTGTTTTTAGCATTTCTAGCGTTTCAGTTATCAGCTGCTTATTGCTCTTTTGTTTCTTGTTCTGATGTCAGTCGCCAGTTGCTACTTGGTCAGCCCACTGGTCACTGGGTCTGTTGAGAGATGGGTGAAACACAGTCTCTGGCACATCAGGAGCTAACTTCAGCCGTCTTTAATTTTGTACATTGCAGAAGGGCCTATGGACTAAATACTTCTGGCTTTTTGTTCCTGCTATTAGTATGACTTGCTGAAAGGAACGTCTCTAAAGCCTGATGCAGTGTGTCATCTGTGTGTAGTGTTGCCCGTGCAGCTCCCATGGAGCTTTGTGGAAAAGCTCCATACAGACATGGAGCAGTTGGCAAGAGCTGAGTTCTCTTTCAGCTGCTCTAACTTGGCGTGAACTGATAATGTGGAAGTATACATTGCGCAACACTTCGACTCAGTTTAAAGGTCTCCAAATTTGATGCTTTGCTTACTGTTGCAGAGAAGCTGTGATGGAACAGGAGCAATGTATTTTGTAGGCTGTGGTTACAATGCCTTTCCTGTTGGATCTGAATATGCTGATTTTCCACACATGGATGATAAACAAAAAGATCGGGAAATCCGAAAGTTCCGATACATCATACATGCGGAGCAAAACGCCTTGACATTCAGGTAATGGGTTTATTTTTACCACAGAAAAGAATGAGATGGTTCAGAAACAATTCTGTGACAAATACCTGATGTCACTGTGACGAACTGTGGTTTGCGATCACGGTCTCATTCGTGCCTATGATGCACAACTTGGATGTGCATGGGCAAAGCCAGCTTCTGGGGTTTCTTCAGACTTCTTAAGTGAACTTGGTTTTTAAAGGATATTCACTCCAATGCATAGCAGCTGTCTTTCAGGTACAAGCCACTGCCTCTGCTTCCCACTAGGACCATGCTATAACCTGAAATACAAAAGTGTGGCCGTTGTTGAGGCTTCTGGCAGTGATATCTGTGGAGAGGTGGGATGAGTGTTTTGTTCACAGATAGTAAAACCAAGCCAGATACTGTTGCGTACTTGTGCACTTGATTAACAATAAGTTGCTTTTGAGAGTAGATAACACTTCTTTGCTTGCTCTTGTGAAGTATCAAGTTTGTCACCATTCAAAACTATCAAGAAATAAACTCTGAAATTCTGTCCTCTGACTGCTTGTAGGTGTCGAGAAATAAAGCCAGACGAGAGAAGCATGATATTTGTGACAAAATGTCCGTGTGACGAATGTGTCCCTTTAATCAAAGGAGCTGGTATCAAGCAGATCTACGCAGGAGATGTTGATGCTGGGAAGAAGAAAGCAGACATATCCTATATGAAGTTTGGTGAACTTGAGGGTGTAAGCAAATTTACAGTAAGTGTCTAAATGTACTATATTCGAAAAACTCTGGGCAGCATCAGGGGGAGTATGGAGTGAGGAGTCATCTGCAGCCATCGTAGAGGAGTGTTTTCTTGTGCTGTTTAGTCAAGTGAGTGGAATTGAGAGGTTGCTCTGTCACGACACTGAGGAGAAGTGCTGTGCCATATGCCAAATGGTGGGGCCAAGTGTATCCGTTTTCTGCAATTGCCTTGCAGATTTCCTCTAACTCATTGCTGTTGTTTGAGGTGGTCTCTTCACACGCTGAAGTTCTCTCCAAGCCTCTCTGTCACAGCACAGCAACTGATGTGGGAGATCACTGTGTGATTTTGTAGGCTGCTCCAGCAGCTCCTGAAAGAGCTGCAATAGATTTTGAAGGTGGCCGAGTGCACCTGCACCCAGGGCGCTCACCGTGACGAACTGCAGCACTGTCGGTTTGAGCAGGCTCGTTTCCCCTTCTCAAGGGAGTACATGACCACATGTCCGTTAATACCTTTTTATCCTCAAGGCAGGTATGTGTTGGAGGGGGAGCCCTTCATTTTCCACCTCACCTCTAGTCATGTCTTACAGCAAAGGACTGAAGAGTACTTTTTCTTTATCCCTTCGCTCGCCCTTCTGTCTTCTAGAATAAGTAAATGATTTCTTCTTCTTTTACCAGTGGCAACTAAATCCATTGCACACTAATGCCCTTGAGTTCCATGACTCCACAGCCAGGGAAAGTAAGTATTTTTTCATTAACTCGTTTTAAGCCTGAAGTCAGTAAGTGAGATCATGTTTTAAACAAACCTGAATCCCTCTGGGATTGATTAGTCTTAATTAATCTGGATTTCAATTAGTTAAATTTTGCTATGAAAACTTCTCTGTGCTTTTTGAGTAGATGAACTAATGGTAAGTCAAAAACAAGCTTGTTTTATCAAATGCGTGGCATTGGCGCACACGTTACAAAACCTAGTGATGCCGTTATCAAGGTCAACAGTATGCTGTTTGGCACATAGATCATTTAACACTACTTTATCGTGTTTTAAATTTTGTTCCATAAAGACTTTTTATATTGTGTTCTATAAAGAGTGCCAGTCTTCGTCAAGAGAAATTAGGCTCCTCCAAGTCATTTAAATATGCTCTGTGGAACATGTCAGTGCTTCTTTTATGAAGTATTATCTATGCCAGTGCTTTTCAATCAACATTTATTTTTGTGTGTATATAATATAAAGGCCACAAAATCCTTGCTGACCTACACCCATGCAGCAAGGGAGCTGTCATCTTCTGAAAACAGAGCTTAGATAAGTATTATGTTGAAGCCTTTTTGTGCTACAAAAGAGACTCACGATTGGCATCTACTGTCAGCTACCAGCCCTTAAAATGTTTCTCATCCGGAGGGGAAAATAATGTGGAAAAAGAAGCTAAATAATTTTTGTGCCTCAAGCATGAAGATATGGAGCATAAAGATAGGGAGCTGGCAGTTACTCAAAGCATTGAGCACTGTGCTAGGAGCATAGAACAGATTGAAGGTAGTTTTTGTAGCGCATGAATAGCCACGTACTACAAGCTAATCCCTAACATGTAGTGAGCTGGATTAGTGGAGAAGTCTCTTTGTTAGCTATTTCCTTATGAGTCGGAGAGGAGGGGAAAGATGGGAGGGAAGGGCTCAAAGTAGTGTCTATGGCATTAGTAATCACTGCAAATTGTTAGGGCTCTCTCTGCTCTTGGTTTTTAGACCCAGACGGTCTAAAATTCATCCTGGGGTACTTTGTTTGACAACCTTTAACAAGGCTCATTTTTCTAACAATGTTTTCCTCGAGATGGTATGCTTGTATTTTCAACACTGGACTGTTTTAAGTTACTGTTTTTCCTTAGTATGTTTCTTTTACTGTGATTATTACATATTTCTCTGTATGGGGAAGAAGACAAGCTCCCTCACCCCAACCTCCCACCCAGTGTTATTCCAGTGTGCCTGTATGTGTTGAGTATTTAGACTATGCTTACTGTTGTACTAATCTTTCACATCTATTTTTTTTTTCTTTAGATGGGGTCCAGAAAACAAAATCACTAGATGACCAGCAGCACCAAAACAAGAAACTGTGTCTTGGTCACTATTGAATAATTAAGCACTTCTGCAGTTTTGCTCTATACTTTTTATAATGCAGCCTGTTTGCACTTTCAAATAAGGAAGAGTTTTATTTATTGTTTGGAAAGTGATTTTTAGAATAAGTTTATTTATGATGTCTTAAATGTTTTACAGAATAACCTGAAGGTGTTTTTAATTTCAAAGTTTCAGGGGAAAAAATGCTGCTTGTATTTTCTGTGAAAGTAACTGAGTGGCTAATCATTGTTAACATGTTAAAAAATATACTGAAAGTTTATTGCTGGTAGATCAGAGTAATAATAAAATGGTCTCTTCTTTGCTTGGTGTATGGATTGAGGGAATGAATTTCTAAGTTCTGGGCTAGCAGAATGCAGCCATAAGCCCTAGTTCTTCAAGTACAATGGTCAAGGGAATCTTCTAGGTGATAATAATAAATAATCACTAGCAATTATTCTTGTTCCTGAAAGAGGCTTTTGCTTCTCTGTCTCCTTGTATAAAGGAGACAAAGCCATTGGGGTGGTAGTCATTGCTAGGTAAGTGATTTGGAGATCAAGCTCCAAATCATACTCATACATCATTCTTCCTCATACATAACCTCTTCCAGCTACCGTAGCAGCAGAGCTGTTTTGTTTGGTGATACTTGCCTTGCTGCTCAGTGTGCTTCCTCAAGTGCAGCCCATCTGAATTAGTGTAGACAGAGATTAGCCTTGCTTTTTCTCAGCTTCTGGATGCAGGCCTGAAAGAATTTGGCTGTATGCATCTCACTGGCCCCTGCATACTGCGTGAGGATTGCTAGTGTTTAGCTTTGTTAATCTTCGCTAGCAGGCTCCTAGGACTACAGAAGCTAACGACATGCCAGATGTCCTGTTGTTTTTTAGATAGGAGGATCTGTACCAGTGGAATAGCCCGAATCTTTTCAGGTGCCAGTCTCTTGGACGACTGCATGTGGAGCGAGGGTGATGTTAAACCAGTCAGCTTAATGTCGTTGCTAGTTCTGAGGGGCGCAGGGTAGGTAACAGATAACCAGAACAGAGAGTTGTACCCAGCATCTTTTGAGAGGTTACTCTCCTTACTCCCATCTGTTTGCTGCTTTGAACATGACCTCCAGCTGTTTGTTTTAGCAGATGTTCCAAGTCTTTCTGTTCACTCCTCTTCAGAGCTCTCAAGTGCAAACACCTTTTCTGCTTCTGCTGGTAGGATTTATAAACTTTTTTTCCTTTTTGTCTTTGCTGCCCTTCTTAAAGTCCTGGAAGGGGAATCATGCCTTAAGATGCTGCTGTAGATTCTGTTTGTTTCTTTTAGGCTTTGGAAAAGGTTGGAACTAGATAGCAAAGCTGGGATTGGATAGTGTGCAAAGCATCCTTAATGTGGCGTTAATTATATGGAGTCTGTTCTCACCCAGTTTGTCTACTGGTCCTTTAACTTAAGGTATAGTCTTGATGCTTGGAGCTGCAGCAAGGAGCTGTGATTACCTGTGGCTTATAGTAGGACTTCATTTGTGAGCACCTGGACTTTAGAACTGGGGAATGCTTATATCCTCCTACTGCCATGAGAATTCCCTCTCACTGGAGCTGGAGAAGCCACTGTTTCTCTGAGCCTGGTTAGACTGAAGGCTACGCTAGGGCTGCGGGTTGAGTGCAGTGCATGCAACGTCAGCAGCAGCGATCTTGTCAGGCAGCTGGCTGACGTACTGCACCGCTGCTGTCTTGCTAAGCGGAGTGCCTACAGCTTCGTTTCCCAGGACCAGGCAGTGAATGAAGGAGAAAAATCTGACACTGTCAACTAAGGGAAAGATGGTTAAATCCATTTGTGCATCACACCACAAAGAGCGCTTTTTCACAGGAGCTCAGGAGGAAATAGCTGAGCTGCCACTTCACGAGGTCTTGTAATCTATTGTAGAGGAACCCAGATTCTGAATTCAGGACCAGCAGATCCAGCTGCGCAAGAGCTCTGTGCCTCACCTGCCAGATTCAGCGTCCAGGGCCTGGGGATTAAGTTATTGGTCTGGATGCTCTACAGACCTCAGAAAGACTGTTTTTTTCTTCTCATCAAGGATTATACAGTTTCATTGTTTGTAACTTCCATACAAGGTTAAAGTCAAATGTTGGTGTTTCATAAGCAAGATTATAATCTGTTTTTAAATCATAAGTGTTTTACTTTGGCCTATTTCCCCCCTCTTCTTGTAAGCATCTCGTGTTAGAATGATTGCTCTCGGCTTTTTCTACAGATCAGAACACTGTCCAGATTAGAGGAAAAAGTCCGCCCCACCCCACCCACTGAAACGTTCTTGTTTCCATAATCCATTGGCAATGTTCTTCTACTTGAGGTAGAAGCAGGGAAAAAAACAGGGACAGGTTTAAGGCCCCTTGAAGTTTTATACTGATCAGTCAGCGGGTGTCAAAATCAGTAAAGAAGTCTGTGTCTCTATAGGAACAGCTGAAACTGAAAAGTCCCTGAAACATCATAGGTGGCCTGGGTATGTGGAACAGTAAATCAGGATACAAGTCAAATATCACACATATTAAATAACTACGCTGCAGTGAATGCTATGGGTAACCTGTACTTCATGAAGAGTTAAGATTTTACCTTTACTTTTCGTTGGTTTTTAAAAAGAGGATTTTTGTAGAAAACTTTCCATGAAACTTGGGATTGCTTGTGGGGCTGAAGGCTTGGAAGTCTGGCTTTATTTCTGTCTTGCTGTGTTTCTACAGATTCCTCCAAAGGCTCACAAATTTCTGTAGGCTCTGATTGTCAGTATAACTCTGCTGCTTTAATTCTCACTGGGATTGCAAAGTAGGGTCTTTGTCCAGACCAACAGGAACAATGTGAATGGGGTTTCTCTCTCAACCCGTGGACTCTGTAGGTGCTGCTGTGCACGTCATCTGCTCACCAGGGAGAGCCACGGAAGACTGGACATCTCCTGCAGTGCTTGTTTTGCAAATGAACTCTAGGAACCTTGTTTCCTACATAAAAAGAGCAATGTATTTAAAGTTGAGAAATGTAAAAGTTATATATTTTCTATATTGTATGAAATTTCCATATGCATTTTGGGTCTCTCCCATTCGTTTCAGAGCAGTCATTTTAATTGCCGGTACGAACTATCAGTGACAATTCGGCCCCTTGACTGAGAATTACGGAAATTCTCTGTTAATTGTTTGCCTTACAGCAAAACATGTTTTCTGCTAATAAATTAGTCTGACTGCAAGTAGTGCACTGTATTTTTAAGTAAATGCTTTGAGTTATTAGAAACATTACGGAGCGCTTTGAAATGCTCTCGCCCTTTACCAGCCCAGTGCTGTCCTTGCTTCTGCAGTTGCAGCTGTGTGCTGAGCTGCATCACCTCACTCTGCTCTGCCTGAAGAATTTGTCTCAAGGTGAGACTGTGACTCCTGCCAGCCCCGGGCGAAGGGCAAAGGTCCCCTCCATTGGCCCTGCGAGCATTAACGAGCATTTATTTCCTTCTCCTCGGCAGAGCAAGAACTGCCTCAGAGAGCATTGCGTGAGCTGCCACTTCTGCAGCCTGTCTCTTGGTTGGAAGGGATAGAAGTGGGTGAAGCTTTGACCATCCAGAAGTAAAACTGGTTCCTCTCCCAGGTGAGACGCATTTCAGAAGGGCTTGAACCAAAATGTCATTGTAGACACAGTGAGCAGTCAGTGGGACATGGTCAGCCAGGCTCGTGATGGGACAGGCTTCCCAAACCCAGGTTTAATGCAGAAACTATGCTGAAAAGCTTTGCAGACTCAATAGAATTTTTTGATTCTGCTCGTGAACTGGACATCAAATATCTGTTTCAGTTTAATTTGTTAGATCTAATAAGTGACATCACTCGCAGACTAGAAAAGCAAAGGTGGGCGATGGCGCGTGCCAATTTCTGGGTTAGCGTATCGTTAGTGAAGAGGGTCACAGTGCCACATCCGCGGAGCTGAACTCCACTCGGCACAGAAAGGTAAGTGCAGAGAATCGTCAAACGCTGATCTTCCTTCAGATCCTTCTATTTTCCCAGACCTGCATAGCCATCTACGAACGTGCCAGGTTTGTGTGCTGCATCCATATGTGCAGACAACATCCAGTCTTAAGCATTTCCAGGTATCGGGCAGAACATGCTGCGCTGCAGTTTGCAGTTTTGTTCCCTCTTTGAAGGGGAAAGGGGCCTCTAGCACATCTTCCACTAGAACCTACCTCCTCCGGATAATGCGATGGATACAAGTAGGGCCAGGATAGGTGGCGTTACCTTCATGACATGCCAGAACACTCCCTCGAAACTCGATGTGCCACCGTAGCGTGCAGTGCTGGTCGCGGTCGCAGGCTAATCCTGCAGCCCCTGGGCGAGAAGGGCGGCACTGGAGAGTCTTTGACTGGCGCTGTTTTGCTTTAGATGCTGCTGGAAAAAAAAAAAAAAAAAAAAGAAAAGAAAAAAAAAAAAAATGTCAAAAGGGTTCCTGCTCCTTCCCAAAGTGACTACCAGGCGGCGGGGTGCAGGGCTGCGGCGTGGCCGTGAGGGGGCACCGCCGGCGGGGAAACGGGCCCCGGCGAGGCGGCCCGGGCTGCAGGACCGCGCTGCTGCAGCGGGCGCCTGCTCCCGCCTGCGGCTGCTCTGCCCCTGGGAAGGGGCGGGGATGTGTGTCTGTGTGTGTCTGTGTGTGTCTGTGTGTCGGTGTCTGTACGTCTGCCACAGCAGGGCGGTATTTTACCGTAAATATTGCAACAAGCGCGCAGAAAAATCCTCCTGCTGCAGACAGCAAAAGACAAAGGCGTGTTGATGTAAATGCCAGAGCGCTTGAGACGGCTCAAAACTCGTAAACGGGAAGAGGGATAAAACGAGGTTGGCGAGACTGTCATGTAGGTAAAAGGCATTGCTTGACTCGCAACAGCACAGGCTGAGCCGCGGTTGGGCTCGGAACAGACACGCAGAGGAAAGCACAGGGCACGGCTTTCCCCTGGGGTATTTTGCAGTGTGACATTTCTCTTCTGCGCTCCCAAGTATCACCTCTTTGTACCTGAAATTTTCCACTTTGCTTTTCTGACGAGCCAGGGTGGGCTTTCTGAAGCTACAGGACCGCTGTGCATCCCCGCTGCTGTTGAAGCGATGGGGTCTGTTCCAGCTTTAACGTAGCTGGTACTTCTGCAGCGTGTTAATCACTGGCACCAGAGAAGCATGTTAAAACAATGAAGCCTTTGCAGTCTGCCTGCATTTTTCCAACTCCTCCTTTGCCTTCATTGCTCAACTCTCTTTACTTTGGCTCTGGTGAGGTCACCTCACTGCTTTGCCAGTAAACTTTCCCCCAGGGCAGCTAAATTTCTAACTTGGAGGAAAAATAAGGGGTTGAAGCCTGGGAAAACCATGAAGCATTTGACCAGTAACTGTAGCGAGAGCCTGGCCTTAGGGACAGATCATACAAATAGCAGCATAGACACATTTCCCACCTCCCCGGTGTCCTTTCAGAAATACCTGAAAGATGTAGGTAAGATAGCATGAATGCCAGTACATTCACCTGCTGCTCGTCTTTTATTCCCGTTGTGGGGCAAGACAGATTTAGCTACAGAAAACAAAAACCAGTAGAGGGAGAGGAGCGTAGCTGTATGGCTAGAAGGGATATTTATCAGCAGGAGAGCTGGATCTTTTGCTGGAATGAACATATGTCTCTCCTCCCTCAGCAACGCCTGCCATCCCCTGGGAGATACTGCTTTCTTCCCTGCCAGTAGGCCTGTCCCCAGCATCGCCTTCCCTTGAGCCTTTGGCAGGAAGAATGAGCCATTGCTGTCAGCCCACAGCCAGAACCTGCTCTATCCCATGAGCTAATTGTGGCTCTGCCCTTGACACTCCTTGGGGCACAAGGCGAGGCTGTCTCTGAATATCATTTTTCCCCCCACACCCAGCTTTAAAATGGGGAGGAGGTGCCTTTCGCCGCTTCCCCCATAGGAGTTCATGAGACCTGCTGCCTGCAGGCTCCCGCTTGTCCTACGCACACGGAGCCCGTTGGGCATCTGACCATCTGCGTGAGCAAATGCCGAGTTTGTTTGCTCCCTGCGAGCTGCTGGGGCAGGGCTGTGCCTGGGTGTGCCGCCTGCTGAAAAGCCAACCCTGGCTGCGTGTTTGCACAAAGCTCTGAACAGATGCGACGGGCCCTGCTTTGACAGGGGTATTTTTAAATCCACTCCAAACTCTCGTCAAGCCAGCTGTTCCGCAAGCGAGCTGAAGGGCATTGCCAAAGCCGTGCGTTAGTGGAGGTAACGCACCCGGCAATTTGGAAATAAAGGTCCTCTATTCGTAAGAGTTGAACAAGGCACTTTCATGGCCCCCAAAGACATTCTCCTGTCTTCTGTGTGTCCTCAGAAGAAATACTCCATTCATTAGCAGACCTGGTAGCTCCCCCCAGGAGAGCTGTGTTGGAGAGTTGGGTGGGTTTTGTTTCTTTAACTACAAGAAGCTGGGCTATGGTGCCATGATAGAGCTGGTGCCTGTTGTGAAAGGACTTTGTTTGTAACTGTCACCTTGGTGGTCAGTTGTTTGTTCTGCCCAACTGCTTGTGAAAAACCTCAAGATGCTGGAGGTGCCTGCTGGAACAGCGTGACAGTTAAAAGAAGTAGGTTAGGTGTTTAGCCATAGGTCAATGAGACTTCATCCCCAACTCCACACATGGAGCAAAAATCCGAAAAAAAGTCCATGCTTCCCCATAGGCCCTACGGGCAGCACCAGCCAGGAGCAAAACAGGCACATGAAGGGAGGGAGGAGGTTGAGGTGGCACAGGACACACACAGGGCTGTACCTCATGTGCTGCACTGCAGCAGGTATCTGAAGTCTCAGAGATGGCCAGAGCAGAGCGATGCTGTCCTGGGGATAAGGCTCAATAGCAACGCCAGTTACCAGTGCCATACCATGATGAAAACCAGTCGTGGGGCTCTTGTAGCAAAGGCACATGACAGTGTTCATGTGATGCAAGGCAGACCGCTGTCCCACAGGATGTGCTGGGACACCCCTGGTCCCCATCCCCAGTACATCAGTCAATACTAAGCCAGATAGCTAAGCCAGATAGCAACCTGATGTAGTGGAGGGTTTCCTTGCCCATGGCAGGGGGGTTGGAACTAAATGATCTTTGAGGTCACTTCCAACCCAAACCATTCTATGATTCTATGATTCTACAGATGTTGCTGTTGGGGAGGTTGCTCCCCATGTGCCATCATGCTCCCCATGGTGGCACAGCTATGGCCAGGGCTGAGCTGGCGCTGCACCCCGGGCACAGGCTTTCCCTGTGCTACCACTAACCGTGACACAGCCTGAGGTGGGAAAAGTTATTTTTACTGTGGCTTTGCAAAGCCACTCGCAACCAATGCCACAGGAAAGGGGTTTTGCGGTTTGATTGTTTTTCCTTCTTTCGCGTTCCTGGAAAGAGGGTCCCGCGCGAGGCAGGCCAATGAGTCCAGAGGCCTGGGCTGCCCTGTCTTTCCCTGCGGCTCTCCGCGTAGCCGGGACAAGTCAGCCCTGTGAGACGCATGGTGTACGGCTGAGCCGCACAGCCAGAACTCCATAGCTCACCGGGTTGGTCAGTCGGTGGGAGAGGAGTCCTGGATTTGCTCTGAACAGGTAGAAAGACTGGCTGAACTCTGTTGCAGGGCTGGCTGGAAGCGGGGAGCACATCAGTTGCTGAGACTGGGCCTGCATTTACGCCAAAAACTGATACAAACCAGCAGATCCAGGACTTGAGCTCCGGCACTGAAGGCCCTTAGTAGCCCGCATTGGTCACTGGGCATCTCCTCCTGAGACCCCAGGAGTGCTGCAGATCAGCAGGATTTCTGCCAGCTCTCTGCGCTGATAGGAAAGCAACTGGCCACTTCAGGTTCATCAGCATTAAGAGCTATGACACAGGCTTTCAGATCACTGATTGGCACTAAATGCAACGAATCCTTATGGTCTACACAGTCCTCAGCTGCTTCGTGCTGTTCAGCTGCAGGCAACATGTGCAAGTCCAGTGGGTGATGCTCAAGGCAAACGCAGCGTGAGCTCCACACAGGGAAAGCGCTAGGTGCCAAAATACAAGTCCAAAATCGTTGGAAGGCCATGGAAACCTGTATTTTTATCCCAGTGCTTAGTCAAGAAGGGGCAGAGCTGGGTACAATTCCCTTTCATGACATATAGACCAAACCCTGCATCCCCTCTGCCTTGTAACAGTCTTCACCACCAGGCATAAGACATTCTACAGGAAGGTGCTTCTAGCCAAAATGCTGGAGCGCTTCTACATCAGATAGAAAAATGAAGCATTTGTTGGACCAGAGAAAAAGCCTCTCTACTGACCAAACACCACTGCACCCTTTCGAAAGAGGCCTGGGTTCTCTGAGCTCTGCTCCAATTTCACAGACAAGAGCAAAGCATGCATTAGGGAACAAATGGGATCCAGATCTCCTCTCCCTCATGCGAGTGCTTTCATCATTAGATTACAAGGTCCAAGTCATTCTTTCCTTCTCATCTGATCGTGTCCTTGGAGCATGCAGATTAAGAGGCTCAAGCGGTCTTAACGCCCATGTTTCTTGAAGGCCAGAGTCCTGCATCCTCCCCCCAGGTTGACACCTGCTGGCATACATGCCATTACAGACAGGGGAGGCTGTTACCACTTCTCATCGGATTCCTCTTAGTAGCACAAGCTGCCCAAATCCCCAGGACAGAAGCTTCTGGTTCAAAGATTCCTGGCATTCAGCTGTATGAAATAAGGTTTTATGTGCAGGATCGTACATGGCATGTTGGCAGAGGTTCAACTGTGCAATCCAAACCCCCCTGAATGCTGGGTGGGGATTGAAATGGAAAGGCTGCAGCCCAAGTGTCCTCCAGCTTCTTTCTCTCTCCAGTCTACAGTCTTCTTCCCTGTCTTCACTCTGATTAACTGTGTCCTGCAATCACACAGCTCCCCAGCTACCAATTTCAGAGAAATTGTGAGTTCCTGGTGGGAGCAGTCGCTTAGGCAGAAGAACCACCTTGACTGAATGCACCAAAGGAAATTTGAAGTTCTACTGTTATTTCAAACTTGCATTAGAAAAGACCTCATTTTCATTTAATTAGGGATGTGTCCCCACGGGCTGTGAAATATTATTATGGTGCTTAATTTCATCTTTGCCATTTCTTTTCCTTTTTCTTCTTTCAAAGAGCTAAGTGAGTTGAACTTGAGGAAGACTCAATTACTTTGAGGTATGTTGGCAATATCTACTTCAGGACCTTGTATGACCAGCTTCTTTGGCTGCTAGAAGCTGCGAGGGGCCTGGCTCATGTAATTTTTACTGTAAGATCACTCATTTTCTTCCTCTTTTGCAGACACACACGCACTCACACCCCTGTTTCACAAGCCCTCCTTCCTGCTTACTCCTGCTGACACTGGAAAAGGCTGCCTTTGCAGGGATGAGGCCCATCATTGTTCCCGTTGGCTTGCCCCATCTCTGCCTACACAAACACCGGGGTGTGGATGTAACCTTGCTTCTCCTATTACAGCCAGGTTTTGATGTCTTCAACTGCTCTTCCATGTCCAGACCATGCAGACAAGAGCGGCTCACAGCGCTGACCACCCTCACAGGTGCACTGGGCACCTCTGCATGGGCTACACTTCCATCGTCAAGGGCAAGCATTCCTCAGCATTACACCGTTAGACACTATGTCCGAGCGCAGGCTGGAAGCCTGATGTTCTCATGTGACTCCAGAGGCTGAGGCAATGGACACGTGTCTCTGTGCTAATCCAGCCCTGGAGACAGCCCCACCCCAGGAGCTCAGAGCACAGGCAGGCACTCTTTCCTCTCTGACTTCAAATCTCAGAGGATCAGACTGAAATGATGTGGGGACTGTTATTCTGGAGATGGTCCTTCCTTGACTCACAAGCTGCCACCAATCATGAGCACTGCCAGCGGGGCTGGGGGTGAAGATCACAGTCAGGCTAAGCAGGACTGTGGCCTGGCTTGCCAGGCCCCCTGCCAGCCAGGGCTGCAGATGGGATGCTTGCAGAGCTCGTTAGCTCTGAAGAAGGTGCTCATCTCTCTCTCTCTCTCTCCATCTGCTGAAACTGGCTGGCAAAGGAGAGAAAGAATTTAGCACTGCGCAGAGTCTGGCTATCCGGAAAGGCTAGAGGGAAAAAAACAGAGGTAGAAATACAGGGTGATCAGTAATCATGCCTTTAATAGCTTGTAAATATTTTTTTATTTAATTCCAGGCAACTAAGATGTACATTTTTTGTGTGTATCTGACATCTGAAAACACCATAAGTCCACATTCTGCTCCGTTTCATCCCTTTTCTAAAGCACATAAATTAAAGTATCAGTCACTCCAATGTACAACAGTTTTATGAAAGAAAAAGTCTGTTTCTGTTTTTACAATTCAGTATCACCTTTTTATCTGAAGCATTAGCTCTAGCTTTACCTAAATAACTGTCTTTCTTACAGCAAATAGGAAAATTCAGTCTGTCCAGAAAAATTCAAGAAATTTCCACTCCCTGCTCTCAAACTCCACTTCCTAATAAAGCATCAGAGTAACATTTTCATTTCCCACTAGAAAATAAAGACCCTCAAAACTCTTCAAACACACCTGGGAAACACTGTTTGGACCACAGAGCTTATTAAACTTAAAACATGAACAGTGCAACAATTTCCCCTTCTACCACTTCAACCCAGAACCTGAATTCACGTCAGGATGAAGAAGGATGGAAAAACAAGTAGCCTTTGGCTCCTGGGGCTGCTCAATGGCCTCTCATGCCTGATTTAGGTATCCAATAAACACTCTCGGCTTCGAGAGTGCCTGCAGCTCCCAAATGACTCAGGGACCCCAGGCCTCTTAGTGGTTCAGGCTGAGGCCATTTCAGCAGCCCCTTGCTGAACTCAGCTCAGGCCCTGCTCGCACAGCCAGGACTTGAATCCGGATGGGAATTGAATTCCAGATGGAATCTGAGGACCCTCCTCTCACACTGGTGCTGGAGCTCAGCGCTTGGCACGAATCAGCCACGTAGCTCTGGCCACCACCCAATATCATTCCCACTGAAACTCAGAACAGGCTTCTTGCTGATTTTAGTAGGTGCAGGATGACTTTATTGGCAATACACCATGGGCCTTGGTGGAGGTTGGTTGCTCTTGCCTTCTTCCCATGGCGGGTGTACATGGGCACCGCGTACCTGGGGCTGCTCCTCATCAGTCGGCTTGGGAGCTAGTGGGAATAGCCTGTGCTCTAGCACAAGGTAGACGATGTACAGGAAAATGGGAGGCAGGCAGAAACAGCTCATCTGGCTGATGTCTTCATCCGTTCCCTACTACTGAATAGAAAACCTCTGATCTAGGGGAAAAGGAAACTTAAAGATGAAAGAACACAAAAATAAAGCAAAAATGTGACCTTTACTGCTTTTTCATCTCACACTGTTTGACTAAAGAACCCGATCTAGAAGTGCAGCTAACTCCAGAGACGAACGTACTCTTTCACAGTCTTGTGTGTGTGTGCAGCACTAAACACAGTCGCAACTACAGGTGCAAAGGAACAACATTACAGTCCTCAGAAGACCTACTCTGTGCATTCACCAACAGCTCAAGTTTGCTGATACAGTTAAGCAAAGAGGTTCATTCTTCTTGAGTGTGAATCTGTCAAACCAGCTTCTATTACAGAGAGATTCTAAACTCACATAAATAATTATAGTCTTGATTAAAAATAATATATTATTCTAGATTTTTGTTTATTTTAGTTTTCATGTAAAACCCCTCTACTCTTGACATCTAGGAACAAAGACAAAATAAAAACCAGGCACTTGCTGTGCCTTCTCAAGCACTATTGTGGTGTTTAAGGGACACAGAGGAACTTAACAAATGAGATTAATGCCTACAGTGGAAGACGAGAGGAGTTCTTCATGCTGTTGGCTTTTTCAAGTCTCGGATTTGCTTAATCAGGTAGTTCTTCTCATCAGTGAATTGTTCGTCATCCGTCCTCTCTTTCTGGAAATTGCTCAGAAACTCGATTAGCTTGGGTTGGTTTTTCAACAGGATCTCCACAATAGGCTGTGTTTTGTTTGGACTGGCCACAAAAACCTAACATGCAAACAAAACCAGGCACAGCAAGACACAGAGAGAGAGAGAGAGAGAGAGAGGAACATCAGTCACAACATCGCCGTAAGTTATTTTCTAGCCAGCCAGCCAGCCAGAGGCTGGGCAGGCAGATACTCTGCCGCTACACCCCTTGTCCCAAGGCGCAGAGAGAGGAGTTAAAAACATGTTGGTTCAACAGCGAACTGAAGCAAAGCTGTGCCTGCGGGTGGTATCGCTTCCCTTTAATTTTGCTCTTTGTTGGTAAAGTGTTTGATTGTAAACCCAGCTGTCGAGAGCGGGCTATCAAGTCTCGGCCTCTTCCACATGCAAGACTTAAATACACAGAAATTAATTATCAGGAGAATGGAAAAGCTTTGTGTCAGTATTGATATCATTTCCATACTAAACCAGGCCTAAAATTAGACTTGCCAGCTTTGTTTTGGTTTGGAAAAATATGTCAGAGGCTCCACTTCCCTCTGCCTAATCCATTCATGAGAGCGTGGAAATTTCCAGCCACGGGAGCAGAAGTGCCGTGGTGTGCCTGGTGTCTTCGCAGCCCTCGCCGAGCAGAGGAGGGTGGCAATTGCAGGGAGGTGATACTCACCTGGCACAGCCAGCCCAGCGCTGTGGGCTTACTGGTCTTCTCAAATAGTAGTTTTTAAGAATAAAACTAGCTGTGCTCTGATTTTTCTTCCTACAAAGCCTAAAGCCACAGAGTTTTCCAGCTCTGAACATGACCCCTGCGCCATGACACTGTTTCTTTAACATTTTCTCTGCCTTACGCGCTGGCTGACGACAGGAAACTTCAGGCCAGTTGTAAAGGCCAGCGGTGACAAGCTCTTCCCAGGGACCTCGGGATGCCACGGAGATGTGGGCTCTGCAGACATCAGTCACGGGGGGCAGACGGGGCGGGGGGCCAGTGGTGGGAGCACACCCCGGCAGGAGCTCCGACATCTGGCTTGCACTGAGGTTACCATGGCTGGTCAACAAAACACTGCCCGAGCGCTTGTGCGACCACGTAAATAACTCAAGTTATTCTCTCCCTGATGAGAAGAAATTAAGGATGGACAGGACTGGAAAACGTCCAGTTTCCCTACAAGCCTGTTTGAACCAGAATGAAAACAAACATCTGCTGACAGTACAGAACGGCACGTTGTCCAGCTGAGCGCAGGCGGCACCACCACGCGCCTAGCCCCGGAGCTGCTGGCTCCAGACCTGGGGCTCTTCTGCAGGTTCATTTATCTCTGCTGAGATTGTGCCCACATGAAAACCTGGGCCATGTCCAGCTGCGCAGGGAGCTGCCATGTTACGTGATGAGGGACACGCACGCACTGTCCCGGGGGGGGCTGCATTACAGCCCATTGCCCCCAGGAACAACGCTTGGTAAAGCCTGGGAGAGGATTCAGACTGGACCCACCGCTAGGCTACGAACTCCCCAGTTAGGGGGGTTTATAAGAGTGGTGTGGAAAATGCCACATGTGGGCTATGTGTGGAAGGAATGGGGCTTGGCGCACATCAACAGTGCCATGCTAAGTGCTTCTGCCCAGACAAGGAGGTAAGACTATTTTTTTATTCCATAAAGGTGAAGGAAAGCATGTAATCTTAAAGCCTGACATCCTGATACTGTAAGAGCCCTAATCCCTGCCTATGCTTTTGTCTCCTCTGGATCCCTCCTCCTCAGGTGGCTCCTAGGAGTCCCTGCTTCAAGGTACTTTTCCCTCTGGGGAAAGAGCTGCAGCCTCTGCCGTGCTGGATGAATGCTTCCAGGACTCAAGTCTTTTACAAAGTTTTCCTTCATCTAGTGGCCAGGCCGCGGTCCCTGTGACAATAAAACATCTACAGTTATTCATGCCTTCTTTGCATATGCCTCCATGTCACCTTTCTTGGAATATCTTGAGCTGTAATCTTAAAAGAACTTCTTTTTATGTCCACTTGCCACCTAAAACTTCCCACGAGTAGCACCAACAGCCCCAATTCCCAAGGATCATAAAATCACAGAATCATAGAATGGTTTGGGTTGGAAGGGACCTTAAAGATCATCTAGTTCCCACCCCCCTGCCATGGGCAGGGACACCTTCTCCCAGATCAGGTTGCTCAAAGCCTCATCCAACCTGGCCTTGAACATTTCCAGGGATTGGATTCATTCAGAGCAGACACCCTAAAATAACAGCTGTCCTGCAGGATGCTCCAAGCACCCAAAGTACAACATCTTACCAGGGACACATCTATCAGTGGGTCGGTTCACAGCTCTCTTAATGGACTGCCGATAGCTGAGTGTTCTGTCACTGTCTGCGACATTTGAAAGCAATATACCTTTCTTTGCAAATAACTTTGCTGCTATTGATGCATCAGTTCCCCATACAAGAAATAAAGGCTTTGGGAATGTAAATCACTACTGAATGTACTTCATCGCTTTCCAGTCTGTGCTTTATCTAGGGAAAACGAATCCTGAAATCTCGTGGGTACGACTGTTTGGCTCTGGCTGAGATTGTGGCAGTTCCTGCTCTCAGTTCCAGTAGTCCCACAATACAGGTCCCCACATGCTGACCTACAGCAGGTCACCACGCTGACGGAGGCTGGATACTTCCAGGATTTGGACTGTGATAAATCCCAGGTTGTCTGGACAAACCTCCTTTGAGAAAAGCAGTATGTAATCCTACAGGCGGGGATAAGGAAAGTAACCGTTACAGGTCTTCATTGGAAGTTTTCAATATTGGAGTTCAGTTCCCCCTTTGTAACCAGGAGAACAAACCGAGCAAGCACACTGACAGGAGCCATATTTTCAGAAATAATCTGATTATGGCCCGACCTTGAAGTGCCGAACATCTTCCTTCAATGAATATTACGCCTCCTTACAAAGATAACTGAAGGCTGACTCTCTAAACGAAGGCATCTAAATAATTTTTCTTGTAAAAGCCATCTGGTATGCAAACAGAACCAGAAGGTTTTAGTGGTAAACCTAGTAAATACCAGCATTTTATATTGGTCTTACAACTAGTATTACCATAGCAAATAATCAAAGAACTTAGTTTAATAGAAGACATCACATCCTGTTTATCTTCCTGCTGGATTATTTATAGATTTATAATCTTCCTCTTGCAAAACTGTCAAACTGAACATTCAAACAAAGATCATCTTGACTGCCAGCCTTGCTCAGTGTCAACAGGGACTCGTAAAGAGAGTATGTTAAAGGACAGAAAATTCCTGAAATGTTATTCAATACTTCAGCTAAGCAAACAGAATCAATTCTGCCAGTATCAACTAATCAGCTTCACAAAGCCCAGGATTAGGACCACCATGAGACTTTACTTTTAAAAGAGCCCCCCACATGCAGAACTCCATACTGTCACAGAGGAGGAGACAAGTCCCTGAAACAGAAATCATTATTAACGCTATCTGGAACGTTTCTACTAAAATGAAGTATAACTGAAGCTAAAACACTTCACAGAGTACTTTGTTTCACCTGTGGTTTTATTATGAAAGGTTGTGTGTTCTAGAGCACTTAATTTAGATATGTGAGAGGGACAGAGACCAAACTAAAGAGAGTACTCGTATTAAAATTCCTAAATACTTTTTTTCCTTACTAAAAATAGCCTTTTCTGCACAGTTCCATTTGAGAAAATTTGCAAAAGACTGGAATGAAAATCAACTCTGAAGCTTCAAAAGTTGTCTAAAGTGGAACTGTTGCCCTCTTCTCCATTAAAAGTCACACAGTGCATTTCTTCAAACAAATACCCAAATCACTTGATTGGAGAATCTGACCTTGTTTCCTTACCGTTAATAACCAGGCATCACCACCCTCTGGGACTACGGAGAGCAAAAGTGATTACAGAGGTTGGATACCCTGGATTTGGTGTTTTAAGACTTACTCTGGGGTCATGCACCATCTTACTGTGTCAGGAAACTGCACACAGAAGTGCTTTACGGTTCACGTTGCTTATAGTGCAGTGCTTCACACAACACTTCTTGCCCTATAAACTCTCCAGCTAAGAAACAGAGAGGACACGTCCCCACAGACATGGTTTCAGCTTTGTACTGAAAGGAAACTGTCAGTGCTGTCAAATTATGTGAGACCATTTGCAGAGCAAGCTGCAGGAGGTAGCTTTGTAATGTGCATGAAAGAGAATGGAAAAATGAAACTAAGGTCACAAAACACAGTGTACCCATTCTATTTTTAGATTTAAAGAGTGGAATATGTCTTGCTAAATGTCTGGTTAAGAATAAAAACGTTGCATAATCCCAATTCACCACTACAGGGAGTTTTCCTCAAAATAATCTAATCTTTTATGCGAAAGCCAAGAGAGCTTGTTATTAGCCTTTATTTGTAAAAGCATAAGGTCAAAGGAGTACCTACACCATGCTCACATATCTTTGAAAGCTTGGCTTTCCCCCACAGGCAAACTCAGAAGCAGCCTCCATTAATAACTCTCACAAATCCATCACAGGAGCTGGAGAGCCCTTCCCAACATTTGGCCTCAAAGCATACACGCTCAAGACTGGGACATCTCCACTGAAATCAATGCAGAGGAGAACCAGTGACTCTTGAAGCCTACAACTCTAAGCAACCCCATTAGATTATTTATGGAGGAGGAGGCCTTTAGGATGGTGCCGCAAGGCAGAAGCTCCATTTCACTCAGGTGGAAAAAAGAGAAGGAGCGGGAGCTAGGAGGAAGATCAAGCATCTCTTCAATGGAGAATGGAAGGAAGCACTGCAAGTGGGCGCTCTGTTTTGTCTTCAGTTTCCCACCCAAAGCATCCTGGATGAGTGAAATGTTCTCAGAGCTTGAAGAGGTACTGGCATTTTCAGCCATGAAATGTTCCTGCAAAATATTTTTGCCCTAGAGGTGCTTATCATTGTCATCTCTCTCTTACAGTTTTGAATCTTCAGTAATTAGAAACTGCCTCAGGGAGGTGAGAGTCATATGCCTTTTCTGGGGTCAGCTGGGGCATGGGAGTGTTGGAATCTGGATGCTGACAAAACAAGCGCTTTTTCATTTCAACTGTGTCTAACTGGTGAAACATCTAAATCAGGTAATTTAAACCCAAATCTTTTGGCAGCTCAGACAGAGCAGCAAGTATCCACTTCTCTGCAGACCTTTGATTTCAAATCACTGTGGTTAGTCTACTGTAATTTCAGCCAGGACTGCACAGGTATTTTGCAAGTACAATTTAAAAATGCAGGCACAGTTTAAAATTTATGAGATTAAAAGCTGAGGACAAGATCCCTCTCCCAGCTACATTAGCATGGAACTATTACAGCTGACAAGAGAACGGGGCTGAGGGACAGTAACCCAGAGAGAAGAGGCAAGGATACTGCAGAACAGGGCACAACCAGCCAGTAGTGTTTTCCTCTATTCTTTTAAATATTTCAGGATCCCATTTAGTAGTTCTCAAGAAGTTAGAATTCAATTTAAGAGGAAAACTCTCTTCTCTGACCAGCTCTACAAAGCTAATTCACAATGCAATTTTCTATAACATACCCTGTAACTACCCTGCCCACCAAGGAGGAGCAGAGTGCTTCTGCATCCGTCTAGCCCAAATCCTCAGTGAGGACCTAAAAGGGGAGCTCTGCTGCACATCTAGAGTTACTCTAGTGTGCTGCTGGTGGTTATAAATGAGCAATTTCCAGCTGAGTCTGCAACATCCTGACAACAAGAATTACGTATGTGAGATAGCACGAGGCACGCCATGGCACCGCTTAAATGCTGCTGGCGGGTACCGCTGGAAAAAGCCAACAACATCCCATGGAGGTTATGACCTGAGGACAGAGTTTGGCCTTTCGAACTGAAGAGACACAACATTACCACTGAGCACTGTTGGTTTTGCTGGGCACCCCAAGGCCTCAGCATCATGTCCGTGTGGTAGCAAATTGTAAGTGGTCGAGCAAGGCTGAGCCTGCAATATCTCCACTCCGACTGGAAATGGGACGCAACATACTGGGAAAGGAAAGGAAGGGAGGAATGGGAAGGCAGAACGGGAGAAACAGCAATGCGTGACATGGTGCACGCTGGAATCCTTTCAAGTTATTCCAAATGCTTTCAAATGCCTCTTAAAATAAGCAAAATCAGCTGTTCCCAAGGCCTGGGCCATGCCTATCATTAATTTAGGAACGGCAACTCATGTGTTTCATACATAAAAATCTGGCATTTATTCACAGAGTGACTAAGAGAACCCAATCCTCTGATCCCTTCCCTCCACAGGCATCTCAAAGGCTGCAAGTGAGCCTGACGGCTCGCTTATCTTGGAGCGACATACCTCCTGATAAGGAGACGGAGTAGAAGTTACAGTGGTTCGGCTGACTATGAAGTTAGCAAGGGAACAGCTTACCAAGCTGCTTATTTTAGGACAGAATTTTTTTTTTTTAATCCTCCTTGAATTCTTTTTTCTTTAATGAAAAGCTTTTTGGAGAAGCTGCACATCCTTTAAGCCTCCACACTGAAGATGTGAAAGGTTTTTTCCAAATCAGAAATGGCAGAAGTACAAAACTCAACAAGTCACTCTGAATTTGTGGAGGGTGATGTAACCTTTTTCCAACAGCATGCTTTTTGTTGTGATCTGATATCTTAGGAAAGGATATCCTCACAGGCTCAATACCTCTCTTCTGAAAATAATGAACAACTCTATTTACATAGTTTGAAATTAAGGTGTTCATTTCAAATTAAAGGTACTTTTGCGTAATAACAGTCCAACTCACTCTCTGTCCCAGAGCAGAGGACTTTTTTGATGGGAAAATGGCAAACTTTTCACTTATTAACATTAATCATCATGAAAAAAGGGACACTGGTTGGGTCTGGTAATTGTTTAAGACTGCATTAATGATCACTGCAAAAGGACGGAAGGATTAAACTCATCTCAAGCTCAGATTTACCAAATCTTTTTAATACATTTTAAAGCAAATTGTGTTCACACTGATGCACAGCACCAGCATCATCTACTTTTAGCCTTAATGTAGAGTTTTAAGACTTTTTTTTTTTTAATCTTTACCCGGAATCACATGGTAAAATGACCTAAGAGTTGGGGGAAGGTACTCTGGATACTGCTTAGAAGCTGTGTGTTTTGTTACCTGTAGTATCCACCTCATCGCTACTTGACTGACTACCCTCAGCCCAAACCAAAATGACGCTGCTTTAGATCTCACCTGAAGGAAGGCAAACAGAAAGCAAAGGTTGAATGAGAGAAAGGTTTTCAACTGAGACTTTCTCAAACACTGGAAGTGACTGCAAACCCCAAGTTTTAGCCTTAATTTTCTGGGCTTTCTCTTGCCCACTTCGAAAGACACTTTTATGTGGAGAAGAGAAAGTCTGCCACTTCTACAGCTGATATTGGCTTACCTTGAACACGTGGAATGCTTCAAACTGGATGTTGGGGCTTTTATCTCGCAGCAAGTTCATCATCAGCTTCAGATTTTCTGGTTTGCTGATGTATTTTGTCATGATGGCAAAGTTGTGTCGGTCCAAAATCAATTCACCCAGCAGCTATCGACACAATTACAAAAATAATCATTTTTTTCAGTCCACCATGTTATTTTTGAATGCAAAGAAAGCAGCAACATATCTTAATGCTTGCCTAAGAGGTTTCAATGTCACTACATTTAAAAAAAAAAAGTAACTAGACGTGTTATCATGCAGTGAGTTACTTAATGCCTGGTAATGCCCATCTTCTAAATACTACAGAGAGGGATCCCACATATGGGGTGGGTGTAAGAGGAGCTGGTGTGAGCCGGCTAGGACAGGGGCAAATGTAGTGCAACTGTCCCACAAAGATACTTTAATTTCATTTGGATGTTACATTAACATGCCTATCTGGTCCCATCTGCAGGTCATGTCAGACTTGGTGCTGTAGCAGCAAGCAGCACCAGACAAATAATAGAAACTATCATGTTACTCTCAAGTTCATTTTAACCGATGTTCTGAATCAAAGTACAGATTTGAGGCCAGAGGGAAAATGATAGTGTTTGTTCCATAGAAACAGCCCAGCTTCACCAGAGATCCAGGAAAGAAAAGACACAGCAAGCTCTTGTGCATTGTAAGAAGAGCATCCCAAGCACTTATTTCTTTTTTGTTAGAAAGTGCAATGGCTGCTCCATTGCCATACATGTATCTTGATATTCTGCATAACATGGAGTTCACTTTCAGAAGGAAAGTGCTGAAAGACTTGACTTTACCTTCAAAGATTGTCTCTTTGTTACGTAATTCTCAGAATGAAGGAGCTTTTCATAATCCTCAAAGATCTAGAGTAACAAGAAAACACAAATGCATCTGATTCATGTCCATCCTTCCTCCTCCTGGTCCTTCCCACCCCAGAATAGCAGCAGAGGCCACAGCAGTGTCACCCTCTAATGCTTCACTGCAATGCCAGACCCAGCGTTCATGGACTTTTTTCTTGGCTGGTTATTGTTATCATGCAGTAAATTAATGCCCAGGAGCACTCCTCTTCCAAATACTGCAGAGAGGGATACCACATATGGACTGGATGTAACAGGAGCTGGTGTGAGCCAGCTAGGACAGAAGTTAAGCCAGTGCCTGTACTGCCTTCACTTACGAGAGGGTGAACCTGCTGTCAGGACACATGGGTCCACAGCACGTAACGTCCACTCACTCATAACGTGGTCATGACTTGCTTTGTGACTTAACGCAATAGCCCAAAAGGGTGACAGTGCATCCCATGCTAGTGTATGCCAAAAGCTCCTTTTGTGAGGTGCCACCTGTCTTCAGCACCCTCACTCGTTAAAGCAGTTTGCCCAACGAAGGTCACTAGGAGTCAAACGCGTGCTGGCTTTTGTGGGATATGGCCAAGGGAATCTTATGGTCAAGAAGACTGAGTGAGAGGGCTCCGATATGTTCAAACTATCTACCAAACAAGTGAAAAACCCTACACTGCTGTCCAAGAATCATCTGAAAAAATGCTCTCTTCCACAATTTATACTTAAAATTTTAAGTGTTAAATAAAGGTAGAACAGGAACTCTTCCAATGCCAGTGCTTCGGCACTAAGAGAAAAGATTAGCAGAGACACTAATTTTGCTCCAGTTAAGCTGCGTTTGTGACTCAGCAATAATAAGCCTGATCTTTATTTAACCTTCTTGGTAACTCTATAATGAAAGAAATAGTCTTTAGCCTTTTCACTTTGGCAATGAAATAAAGAACACCTCAGGTAACATGAGAACATAACCCCTAGTCTAATTCCATGATCCTTATCAGTCCAATTTTAGTTGATTCTAATGGAATTTTTCTGATCCACATTTGGTTCAAAACCAAGCCAAAAAATCAAAGTGAAAAATGGCAGGAAACCAAGGGACTAATTGCTGTAGAATGATAAGTGGAATACTCACACCTCAGCCCCCCTGTTAGGTACATGTAATTTCCAGCAATGCTAACATTTCTTCCAGAAATTCTTCTCCTCTGTCCCAGAGTATTATATATGACACCGGTATGGCCCTATCAGTGCTGGAATATCAAGAAACTCTTGCAAAATCTGCAGCTTTTTTCCCCATGATCTATTTACGTAGAAAGTTGACAGTTTCATTCACATATGCGGAGACACGATGCATGCAGAGAGGAATAAAACTTGCTTTTAAACTACGAGTCCTCCTGAAACCTTGGCACGTGTCCCCGTGTGTGTGCAGAGGGGGTACCTGCATTCCAAATGCCACGCGAGCGTTCTGCTTTGGCAAAAGCAATGTTTTGCAGTCCTACATGGATATTTTATGTGGAGCATGAAACCTTCCGTTATTGAAAGTGTACTTTTTCCAGCTAAACACAAACGGATTTTTAAAAAAAAATGTCCTATCATTTGCACTTACCGCGTCATAATTTTGTTCCAGAAATTCTGCTACCAACAATTTGTGTCGCGTTAACAGGTCCTGGGGAAGAACAGAGATAGGTCACCTGAGAGAGTGTGCTAGTTTGGTTGTCCCTTGATTCTCAAATGTATCTTAGCATTTTTTACCAGGTCATCTTTTAGAAGGCATTTGCAACATGATTTCTATGAACAAAAAGCATTTAAAAACAATACTGCATCGTGCGTTTATTAGGATTTTAAGGAGAATTCAGTGAATGCTCACAGAATCAACAGAAAACTATTCTAACACTCGCTCTTTATATTCCTTTTCCCTCCCACCTTTTCTTAAGGTCAAGGTGCACAGTACTTACAATAACCAACCGGGTGTGAGGGAAAGGAATAAAGTAAATTAACCCTTTATGGAGGGATCAGCTATGGTCCCAAAGCCGAAAGTGATCTACATGCTGCCCCACAGCTGGAAAATGACACTAAGTTTGATCAGCTGCTATTGCTTATGTCCAATGCATACAACAAGGCAGACTCAAATTCAACCACCATTTATTTATTTAAAGCCTAAAAGTTAGGCATCAATCTAAGCTTCTCATCCAGGCTCCCTCCACAGCTGCTCCATCCCCAGGAAGGAGTCTCAGGTAGGTGGGATGAATCTCTTCTGCAGCTCTTTTTCTGCCCAAGGTGGGCTTACTGGCACAAGCAGTAGCAGACCTTTTAGACAGCTGGATGGGATACCTCCCGTGCTAAAAGGCCAACTAACTCAAATTTAAATTGAAGCAACCTCTCCCACAGCTGGAGAATGCTGGTGCTCAGCGACAGAAATGCTAATGTTCAGCTCCAGAAGAATCATAGAATGGCATAGGCTGGAAGGGACCTTAGAGATCATCTAATCCAACCTCCCTGTCATGGGCAGGGACGCATCTCAACTAGACCAGGCTACTTGAGTCTCCGTCCAACCTGGCCTTGAACACCTCCAGGGAGGGGGCATCCACAACTCTGGGCAATTTATTCCAAAGTCTTACCACCCTCATACTGAAGAATTTCTTCCTAAGATCTAATCTAAATCTGTTCTTCTTCAACTTAAACCCATTTCCCCTTGTCCTATCAGTGGACACTCTTGTAAAAAGTCCCTCCCCAGCCTTCCTGTAAGTTCCCTTCAGGTATTGGAAGGCAGCTATTAGGTCCCCCCGAAGTCTTCTCTTTTCAAGGCTGAACAATCCCAGCTCCCGCAACCTGAACAATCCCAGCTCCCGCAACCTGTCCTCATAGCAGAGGTGCTCCAGCCCCTGGATCATCTTTGTGGCCCTCCTCTGAACATGCTCCAACAGATCTATGTCTCTCTTACGGTGGGGACACCAGAACTGGACACAGTATTCAAAGTGGGTCTCACAAGAGCAGAGTAGAGGGGGAGAATCACCTCTCGACCTGCTGACCACGCTTCTCTTGATACATCTCAGGATGCGGTTGGCCTTCTGGGCCGCATGAGCGCACTGCCGGCTCATGTTGAGCTTCTCATCTATAAACACCCCCAAATCCTTCTCTTCAGGGCTACTCTCAACCCACTCAGTGCCCAGTTTGTATTTGTGCCTAGGATTGGCCCGACCCAGGTGAAGGACCTTGCATTTTGACTTGTTGAAGCTCATGCAGTTTGCACTGGCCCAATTCTCAAGCCTATCAAGGTCCCTCTGTGTGGCATCTCTTCCCTCAAGTGAGTCCACGGCACCACACAACTTGGTGTCGTTGGCAAACTTACTGAGGGTGCGCTCAATGCCATCATCCATGTTGCTGACAAAGATGTTGAACAGCACTGGACCCAGAACAGACCCCTGAGGGACACCGCTTGACACTGGTCTCCATGTAGACATCGCACCATTGATCACAACTCTTTGAGTGCGACCATCCAGCTCTACTAGATGAATAGCTATGAAATAAACTGGCCAGTTTAAGGCATTTAATTTTAATTTTTATCTTATTGCCTCTTTTAAAACATAACATTGATCACAACAAATGCCTGATGAAGTCCATTCAAGTTGGTATTTATTTTTGTGAATCAGTTTCTGCTAGCTTTTTCATCATCTTTTCCTTGTTTTCCCTACCCAGTCACGGACTGAAGCTGATGAGGAGCTGAAGCAGATGCACAGACACATCCTCTACAGCACCACAAATAAAAGAAATCCTTTACACACTAATCCTTTAATTTATTTTTACCATCAATTATAAGAGGAAAGCAGAGTGCTATAAAATCCAGTACATGTTTTTAATACATTCCTTTATTTAGCAGGACTGCAATGAAAGCAGTTTAAAAGGCTGAGTGCAACAGAGGTGGTTCATGAGCTTTTATGCAGGGCACTCCGGAGGCAAGTACAACATTTTTCAATAGGGGGCACAAATGCAATATAATCCAAAATGAGTTTTTCATAGAAAATCACAAGAGAGCGTGGAGCAGCCGTATTCGATCAGCACTCTTTCCAACCACTGCTTGTACCTTCCACAGCCAGCTATATCTCTAAATACAAGCCGTTTTCCTTTGCATTTTTAACAACTGTTTCCTCTCTGCAGTGCACCTGGTTGAATTTAATTAAGCAGTACATCTCCAGATCATCAAAAATTCCAATACTTCCCTACTATAAATATCTCCAGACTTTAATGCACATTTAATTAAGCTCTCCTCTGCTGCACAGACTACCCAAGGCTTTCAGCTTTGAACCAGGCACCCTGGTGGCAGCACTACAACCCCAACAAGAGGGCAACAGAACCGAAAACATGAGTTCAGTAATCCAGCCAGTGAGCTATCATAGCACTTATTTTTACAGTATGAGAAGTGAGGTAGCTCCATATTTCACAATTTAATCCCTTCCACATTACTTGTTGCTGTTGCAGCTGTTCAGAGTAATAGACAAAAAGGAGATGAGATGAGCAGCTGGTTTATTTCCGGAACTTGACTTTTATAGATTTTCCCCAGGCATGTTAAAAGGTGGTTTCTGACCTATGAACTGCCCTCATACTCCTCTCTTTCCAGTGCACGTGAGGATGTAGAATCCTATTTTTAAATCTTGCTAAAAATACACTCGGTTCACAGGGGACAGAAGTAAGTTCCACAGCTGTAGATCCGCGAACGACATCAATCCCTCTTTTTTTGGGAGGGTTGCAGCAGTATGCGGTCCTTGCTGCAGCTTAACTGACCCTTGTCCCCATCCTGCCTCCTGGTTGGGGTGAAGACTGTCCATCACCAACAGCAGACTCTGCTGTCATGCTCCAAGCAGGACCTGGGGAAAAGATGCAAATCTCTTGTGTCAAGCTGGGAACAGAGTCCAGAAGCACTTTTTCTGAGCAGTGACAAATACTCTTCTGAGCATAGGGTAAAATGCCAGAGACAGAAGATTTAGATATCTCAGTTATGTTGCATTTTTATAGTCTTACACTGCACTTTTACTTGTCTGTGTTTCTGTGCTACTTCTATTTTCATAATGTTTGCCTAATGAACACCGCGACAGCACAACTTCAAATAATTGAAAGATGCTGCTATTGATTAACGAGTGTTTGAATTGGTAATCCTGCTCAAGTCATTACTGACGAATGCCACGTTATTTCCATTATGCAAATCTGAACTCCATTCAGTAGGTTAGTGAAAACCGAGGCTGGGTTTCAGTATGTGTTGAATAGCTGAGCTGAACTCTAGCATTCCTTACAGTTATTCCTAAGGTCTATCTAATCATGTTTCTAATTAGCTCTGAGAAGAGAGAATGAACAACTTGTTTCTATGGCAGCAAGGAACCCAACGATAGAAGAAAAAAGGAGTTACATCTATATTTAGAAGAGTCTTTACCTGAAAAAGAACTTTCCCTATGTTTCTTACATTATTTTTCAGAAATAAATTAATCTTCCCTGTACATAAAACTCACAGGCACCAAATTTTACTCAAAGACTATACTAGCATCTTGCAGGAAGGATGATGGTCACATACAAACTCCAGCAAATTTGGCAAGCTTCACTCAACTTCATTTTTAATACAACACAGACTCTGTACAGCCTATGCATGCTTTCACCTACTTAGCTTATAGCAGTATGGTCCTTACGCTGAACCATGGGTCACAAAAGTAAGCATGCAAATAAATTGTAAAATATGAGTGAGCACGGCATTAGTCTAAAATTGACTGCCAAACTCCAAATGGTCAGCAAAAATTAAAGGATTTTAAAAATGAATTTTAAATGATTCCTTCTATTTACTGGTTGTGGTTACGATGGGTAGTGGTTTTGTCTCCAGGGGAAGGTAGGGAGAGAAAAAGGTTATGGATTTTACAAGAGCTGTACATAGCACATGATTAGTTTGAGTTTTTAATGGTTGCATAAAAGACCTTGGGTTATCAAGATGAAGAACATCAATGAAATGTAAATCTGAATTAAACTAAAGATTCTTTGCAGACTTGATCACTGTTGTGAATCCTGTTACAAACAGAACGAAGACTAATTATATCCTTTACCGAACCATAAAAAGCCACCTAGTTTAAAAGCAATGCAACATTCAGTGATGACTACTGATGGAGTGACATTTTTGATGCAATGATATGACACAGGTATCGAATAATTTACCTTGAAGGTAGCAAAGGCATCAGAAGCTATATCAAATGTTGACATTTCCACATATTTAAAAAAGTCTCTGAACTGTTCCGAAAAAAGTATGATTTTGGCCAAGGGTTCATGCCGGATACACTCTCTCAGCATAATTCCACAGCGTAAGGCAATATTTGGGGACTCATATCTGAAGAATAAAAAGAAACAGAAAAGATCAAAACCCAGAAGAACAAAGATAAATGGGCACTTTTTTAGCAGCTTTGGGGAACTTTGTAGCATAGGGAATGCACGTGCCAGAGGGGACACAACACATGGACAGCAGCTCCCAGCCACAGCACTGGACCCAGCTTCAGGACCTCAGCCCAAAGCTAAGGAGCAGACCACAGATAAGGCTGCCAGCGTTTTCCATCGCAAACCTCTGCCTTTGCAAGCCAAAACACATTCCGGTGTAAATGTGCATTACACCTCCTCTCCCAGGAAAGACTGTGGGGAGCACATAAAGTTTCCACAGAGCTCCTTCATCCTTTTGGACTGATGAGAAAGCAAAGTTCATACAATATAACAATCTCCCTTTTCAGATTTAATTCTGAGCTTCTCAGTTTATCCAAGAAAAATATAAAACCTCATGACCATCCATCACCTCCCACTCTCCTTCTAGAGAACATTGCTCTAGAATATTAATGTCTAACAAGGAAGGTAGGAAGAGTCTATCCAGGCAGTCTACACAGGATTAAGCATTCTGTAGCTGCGAAGATCTTTTTTGCAGTTTAGGAGGAATTCTGCTCAATCCCTCCTCTGCAGAGTCTACGACTTTGTTCGGGAGATAAGTATTCATTCCTTGAGCCACAGTCCTCTTATAACACAAGCATTGCAACAGCCAGGAGCCAGCACACTTCTCCATCTTGGAAAGGGAGGGAGGGGGGAGGCAATTCAGATCATCTTCCATTTCTATAAAGTCTTGATTTCTCTAAAGCTGAAATTAATCTGAAAGAAAACTGTTAGAAACACATTTTTTTAAAAAAATAAATAAATCCAACAGTCAGGAAGAACTTAAAATGAACTTCTTCCAGCAATCTTCAGTCATGTGAAAGTGATGAAGTCCAAGGGGACAGAAAGCATGCTCTGTTTCAATAAGCTGGTTATACTATATCAGAACTGTGTATTATCACCCAGAGCTTATCAGCATCATTTTTCCTTTGCACAATTAATTCCTATCACTAGCACAAAAAAAAGAAAAGAAGGAAAACAAAATGCCATCTGTGCTGTAAGTGAGTGGGCTCTCATATTTACCACCAGCTTGCAATTTAAAAGAATGGTAGTGTTTTGTGAGCATACCAGAGCTGCATACTTCAACCTGATGTCAACAATGGTTGGCTTAATGAAAAATGAACGACTATTCCAACAGGCAAATGGAACTTCCCACCCTCAAGGACATGCAGGCACTCAAACCCCTATTTGTTTCCTTTTGGGAAACATTTGCAAATGTGAATTTATAAGTCTTTAGACAATGGAGATTCACTGACGTTTTCCATTGAGGCGTACCTCTCCTCGGCTCCATTAACAGGAATACTAATTTTCAATCAAAAAGAGGCGGAGTTGCTCCTAGGAGCGCAGCCAGGAAAATATTTAACAGTTGGCTAAGGAATATTTTGGTTGGAATAAAAGCAAATTACATTGTTTCCAGCACAATAACTTTTGAAAACACAAGTATCAACAGAATCATTCTTAGTCAAATGCTCCATTATCTGAAAGTGGGCTACAGACCTTTGGCTGTTCACATAAGCGAGGGAAGTTGGGTTTGGCTCCTGGAATATGCCTGGAAGAAGTTTACAGGCTGCCCAGTCATAACTGGCATGTTCTCTGCACCCACACTTACATGTAAAGCCACCAGGCAGGAATGATAGAAATGTGTTTCAAAATCACTTCTAATGAGCAGTTAGTGCTCTATGCTGACCTACTCCTGCAGCAGAAAAAAACTATTGAGTTCTTCTCTGTTTAGATGAACTTACAACCTAAAGAAACCCCGATATTCTGACTACTGGGGGCAACCAGAAAAGGAAATAATGGACTTGAAATATTTCAAAAGACTTGTGGAGGCTGAAATAGGTAAGACTGAGAGCAGAGATGCATCTCAGCACAAAAGGAATCCTACTTGTGTGGCTAGTGCAGAAGATGGTACAAGATAAGGCGCATAGGCAGGAGATTAGGAAGGCATCAAGCCTGGGAGACACAAAGTCCTGACAAACAGCTATATTCTGATCTGATTTTAAACTAACTTCTATAGCCTGAGTTTATCCAAGGATAAACTCAAAGGGAATTCTGCAACTTCAGCCAATATACCATTAAAGCTTTAACTGCATTGTGATGTGAAGAGGTCATCACAAAACAGAACAGGGCAGTGACTAAGTATGCTAGAGATAGCATGTGGCATGATATATATTCACAAAGGAGCTTATAAACTTGTCACTTGTGAGAAACAATGCAAGTGCCACAAACTTCAAGTCCTCTACAGTCACTGTACTAGAGGGAAAGTATTTTAAATTACAAAGGATCAAAGTTATTTTTGTGCTAATGCAATATGCTGACACAAGAGAAAAAATATGGCCCAAATATATCCGGTACTCTATATACATCAAACATTGTATTCATCTGAAATCCTACTCATACACAAAGCCTGCACCACAGAAAATAAGATACTATGAAAGCAAGTCCTCATGCAGCAGGAAGGTCAATTAACCTAAAAAAAAAAAAAAGTTACCAAAAAAAGTAGTGAACTATGTGCTGTGTGTTTTTCTGAAGTTGAGAATCTGGAAGGAAGTAGCCAACAAGCAAAATGAAGCCTAAAAGGTAAGAACAGTTATCTCAAGCTGGCAGTGCCGCTGGAGTATTAGGCAGGAAACACTGGGCGGGAGCTCTGATTCAGGATCTTTCCCACTCCGCAGAGCTCATGTAATGCAACAAAAAAGCAAGCTTTTGTTGATGCTGTTGGGAACTGACTGTCAGGGGGTAGAGGAAATTTTTCATCCAATACAAGTTAAAAAAATGACGAGCCTTCACAATAGTCCCAGGCCATTTCTTTTATATGGCTGAAATATTTTTTTTTCTTTCCAAGTAATGTCATGTGACAAACACTGAATGGTACAAGGCAGCCAAATCTATTTTCCTTTCCTTTAAGCAGATTTTGATTTCATATATTTCATTAAGCATTAAATAAATATGAGAACGAGTCCTCACGTCATGTTTTCAAGTGGTGGTGTCCAACATGATGTGTTTCCCAGTCTCATAGCTGATCGCACACAAGCACTGCATGCTGCCTGCATGCAGCAAGCTGCGTGTTCAGAGCCCTACCCTTGCTCTAGGCACATATTTTAAGTATTGTTTTTAGACAGTCCCAGCAGCAGGACATAGGCAGGCAAGGCAGCACCATGGTTGACATCATTACGCTGCTCTGCAGCAGCTGCTCAGATACCGTCAGGGCTGGATAGGACTGCCTTCTGGACTACTGCTGATTAATTCAACAGCACATTCTAACAAGAAACTCCAGAAATGGCAATTCTGATACAGTGCAGTGCTGCAGAGAAATAGCCAAGAAATCAAGAACAAGGAGCCTGAGGACCAAACTAACATGGACATGCTGCTGCATGCAGCAGCAATCTCCAAAAAAGCACCTAGGTGATGTCATATAAATACATCCACTCGCTCAGGTCACCTCAGTAAAATGTTTGCCAGCAGCACATATGCGTAACATAAAATCTTTACTATCATCTTAATATTCTTGGTTGTTACAGATGCCAAAGAATATCTGGGACATGATCCAAAAATATTTTTTAGCTTTAAATAAAGCCCAGACATATGGTAGCGATACATGTGCAACGTGAAAAAACAAAATGAGTGAAAAATCAAAAAAGCAAAGGCAGAGAGAAGGGAAGAAAATGATTGTATCTATATATGAAATTGAAAACAGTTGTACAACTTAATGATGACTGAGAGAATTATCATCACTGTCCTGAAACGACTAATTTGAGGTTTGTATAAATGGTTAATTTTAATGAACAAATTAAACCAAAATCCATTTAACTAGCTTACTGGTTTCCTTTCTGAGGAAGCTGGTGTTAGTAATGCAAAACAAGTCAGGAGTTTCAAAATTAAAGCTAAATCACAGCAAATCACTCTACTTGTAAGAACAAGACCTAACTCAGCCCAGCCACCTGCCCGGGCTCCCCACCGCCCTGCCTGGAAGGAGGGCAGTGAGTCCACACCTTCTCCGATCACAGCAACCAAGAGTTTTGCCACCACATTCGACTGCAAGCTCACAGTTCTTGAAATCCCTGGTACTGACTAGTTCTCTTGATCATTTTTTTCCCTGCTCAGCTGTGCTGGAATGTGGCTGATATTAAAGGAAATAACTATTTTAGAGGACTCCGGTGCCTGTCTCCTGGCTCAGGTCTGCCCCAGGGCAGGGGGAAAGCTGGCTGAAGGGAAAGCAAGGCTGCTTGGGGCTGCAGCCTTGACAGGCATAAACCTTAGATGGTGCTTAAGTATTTTCCTAACTCTGGCTGTGGAGCAAATGGTAAAAATGCAAATCTTCAATCTCAAGAGCAAGAAAGACACTTAAAAAAATTCATTGTTTTAAGAACCATTAGTTTAAAGGGCTTATATCATGTTTTTGAATGGCTGTTACTAGTGTGACCATACAACTACTATGAGAGTCCTCATTGTTTCATACTTATCATCTAATAAACGCATTTATTTCTATATTAGTTATTTAATCTCAATTGCATATATTCTCCTTTCCTCAGGGAAAAATAAGTAAAATCCTGAAGCCAAAAGAAAACTGAGCAGAAAACAGTAGACTTCAAGGGTTGGAAAAGCAAAACTTCTTGTTGAACAGAAGGTGCTTGTAGTCAAAAATAAAAGGGACAAAAACCTGAAGAGTTTTAGGTCAACACTTGTGCACTCCTGAATGCAACTACAGCTGATGTCCTCTCCACACCACAGTCTACTCCCCTTCCTTGGCCACTTTCCTTGGGAACCACCGGGTTACAGCTGAGTACTGACCCCCTCAAAAGGTTAAAAGACCAAAAAAAAAAAAAAAAAAAGTAATGCTGAAAGTTGTGGAGTTCTTTACAGAATTAACTTGAAGTTCACATGTGACTAGAAGCATTAGAGAAGTCTGTCTCACAGGCACAACTATTCTTTTTATGCCTTTTTGCTTCAATCTGTTCTGCCACATAGTGGTCCAGTTTGACTCCAGTTATTTACAGACACCACTATAAGTCACTCCTACAATGCAAAAAGGTCTAAATGAAATTCAGCAGTCATCAACAATGCTACACAAAAGTTTAAGGTAGGAATTGAAGTACACACCACATGGGGAGCAGTCAAAAACAATCAGCACATAATTATTCCAACATGAAGTCTGATGAAGAAACAACGGCCAAATAAAATAATCCAGTCATTTAAAAGTATACAGTTAAGTAGAAGCAAAGTCAATATGAAAGAAACAAAATAAGAAATCTGGAACAAAATCTTAAAATCTTTTTTTTTTAAAAACTAAAAGTGAGAAAGTAGATCAACTGCAATGCCAGCATGTTCCAGGCAATGCTCTTTAATGAAAATCAAGTTAAAGCACCCACCCTTTTAGAAGCATGAATAGGATATGTGGATGGGCACTAATGTATTCCACAGTAGGGCTGCGTGTGCCAATCTGTCTTCTCAAGATGTTGTTAAATATCTGGGAAACGTCCTTTTTGCCCTGTTAAAGAAGCAAAATATATCTTCAACCAGAAAAAAAATGAACAAATGACCATTTACTATAGTCTCTATTTAAAGTAGAAATGAAATTGAAAACAAAACAAGTCAGCCTCTTTTGTGGGCTCTCCACAGTCTCACCATCTCATACTTGCTGTTTCTTCAATGCCACAAGAAGGCTTCCTCCGTCAGGTGGCTCTGAAGACTACTAATCCCCCCACTCCTGGTCACACCTCTCTCTAAATGAAGATGTGCGTGTCCCTTATTCTGCCAAGCAAGTCCCCGGCTATCTTAAGCAGCAACATTAAAGTACCGAAAAAGCAAGCCACCACCCTGAGCCAAACATGCTTTTTCGGTGTGTGTTATTGCTCCTGCAGCCTCCAAATTTAAGTTGTCAAGCTAGTACCAAGTACACTACCCCACAGCCTAGACTTACAAAGCTGAAGCTTTTTATTACTCGAATGCAATCAACATCAAGTGGGACTGCATTTTTGAAAATCAGGGTTAAATTTAAAACTGCGCCCAGTATTTCACAATGAAGAATGAAATAGTTACTACTGATAAAATGGCTGTGTCACATACACGTCTCTGCTTCAGTTACAGCTAAGATGGGAAGGACCCTTCACTTTGTCCTAATTTTCTCTTCCACACACACATCTGCGTAACCATGTCTTGTCTTCGAATGCTTCCCTGTGCAAATGGCTTTTCAGAAAGTCCTTCCAAATTATGTTCTACTTGGCCACAGAGCTTGCCAATACATCTTGCATTAGAAGTCCTCTTCCTCCTCCATCACTTTCTCTCCCGGCTACAGGAGACAAATTGATGCGTGAAATTAATGGAAGGGGGAGACCGCTGCACTAATGACCAGTAACCAAGGCACTGAGTCAAGAGCGGGTCACTATGCACAGGGTAAGCTAAAGCAAAAGGTTACTTACAATCTGCACACGCTCATTGATCTGTCTTGAGAGGACAAACATTCCTTGGCCGAGAACTTATTGAACGTTTGAAGCCAAGGAGTAGATAGTTTCACACGGAGGAAAATTCCCCGGTTTCACCTCTACAAATAAATCACTGCTGAGAAACACAAAATATTCTGCTTTCCTACTCGTTCCAACCCAGCTGGCTTGGAGATTCAGGGACTCAGGGAATTAAATAGGAGAATCAAATCAGAGCAGGCCAGTCCATCTGCCTTTGTCTGCAACTTTTGACCCTTGGACATTCTCTTAACTAGGCTAATTCTTTATAAAGTCATCCCATTCTCCCCTATCTTTACAACACCTGTAATGTATGTCTGGAATCTTGTGATCCCCAGTGGCTTCAGCAGTTACTCCAAGACGAAAACAATCCAGACAGAGAAGAGCTGTTGAAAGGGCGAGGTGAAAATGGCCAAAAATGAAGTGATCCTCTCTGCTATGCCGAATTTTAGTTTAGTTACTTAATATTAGGTGCACTGCAGCATTATGTCCAATAGCAGAGAGGATACATATCTCTATATATATGTATCTCAGAGAGGAGATATATATATATCCAGTTACATCCAATTTTCTAGAGACCAGTGATGGTGAAAGCCAGAGAAATTGGTCTCTCTGGGCTCTCCTGGAGGGAATGGAGGCAGATAGGAGGGAACCAAGGCAAAGTTCCCTTACCACCAGACATCTGTAAAAATTGTAGGAATACTTTTGCGACACTTCTTACTTGGATCTACAGTTTGATTTTGCCTTATAATGAAATACACATGGCCACTGAAGCACAAGATAAGGCAGCATGGAGAGAAAGTGGCTAGACAAGAACAAAAAAACTGCAAAGGATGTCATTACATAACTAACAGATTGCATGATACCTATACCATAATTTAGCTCCTGTCTCAAGACAAAGGGAAAGCTTCTAAGGTCACCAGTCCTGGGCTTGTGGCTATTTACTGCCTCTTTGAGTGGCTCTACAGTTTGTGAACCTTTAGGCTTACATGCACTTAGTAACATCGTTTCTCTTAATTAACTTCTCCTCTATGCACACCTTCTTCAAAGTTCAACAATAAATGTCATATTTTAAATCTCAAAAAATCCAATCTGATCTTGATTCTAGGCTCCTGCCCAAACCCAACTTTAGTGCTTCATAACAATATTATCACCAAAATTATATCCTGTTTCTTGAGTGGCAGAAGCAATAAACCTGTGTTTTCCATAGATGTGTGATGGACATAAGAAAGGACATGACAGCCTCCTCCACATGTATGCCCACCGCCAGCCCCATGTGCTGTATGGGTACTCGCAGATGAAACACAAATGAGACAGGACATGAGTCTCTGCTTCTGCTTTTTTTCTCGGTGGGGGCATTAACTCTGGTCTCACTCTTCTAAACAGCCATCAAGTTTCATGAAGTCTTTGAAAGCACATCTTCAAAAGTTAAGTACAGATGGGCAAAACTGGGATCAAAGTGGGCAGCAGGGTTGGTGAGGAGGAGTCAGGACAAAACGAAGTAACCTACATAAACATTACTCCCTTCAGAAACCAGATTTTTGAATAATTTATGATTTTGCTTTCTAACATTACATACGGATGAAAAATATAATTTGCATGTTATAAAGTGATGAAATTGCTTTTTCAAGGACAAAACCTAAACACCAACTGTGGACACCAACATAACAAAATGAAAGCAAAAAAGCCAATAAACTGAAAAAGTCAATGGGAATATGAAGACAAAGCAGTGGATGCTCTTACTATCCTCTTGTTAAATGACATTTTGTTTCAACTGTTTTGCTAAAAAGAGTAGGTATAACAGTTTTGCTAAATGATTGAAACAGTTTTATCATGGAAAAATCTATTTTGCAATAAAAGTTACTAGAATTGTTCGTAATAACAGTAATTCAGCAACAGATTTGATATTTCATTCGGTGCTTGTATTTGAAGACTGTGGGTTCAATATGTCCAGATAGATTTTTTTTGTCTGTCAAAAGCAATACAGACTGTCAGGCAACTAAAGTAATGCAGTAGTTTCCCTTCTGTGGTGTATTTGCTAACAGTATCTTCTCCTCCACCTCTCTTCTTTTTTCTTAAAAACAAATAAATAAATTACTAGATTTTCAGGGCTTTGAGTTTTTGGGTTGTGGGGTTTTTTTTGTAATTAAGACATTTAACAGTAACCAGGGGTGGCAAGAAGAAGACAAATTGAAGGACTGGAAGAAATTTTAGCATTAAAAAAAAAAAAATCTCCTGAACTTAAGGAAGAGTGAGAGAACTCCACTAATAGTATTTTCAAAAATTAATACAAAATCAATAAAACAGTCCCTTGAATCTTGGCTTTACTGGGAGTAGGTGAAGGAGGAGGCAGAAGAAAACATAAATCTCCCATCGTTCCTCTCTTTCACTCATTTACAAAATGGAAAAAAAAGTAAAGTAACATCAAATAACTTCAACAAGGGGAGAAATCTTCCACAAGAAAGTAACTCCCACAAGACGTGACTCTCAGAGCATCAGATGATCTCCCCGGGGAACTGATTTTTAAATTCAGCGGCTGCCCTGCCCCACACACTGGGTACTGCCCCTGCTTCAGCCCCAGCGGCGGAGGTTTGGTTCCTGGGAGCTGGGGATTTCTCACTGCTCAGAGATGCTCAGACACTTGTGACGATTCACCAGTGCCCAGGAGCCTTAGAGATCGCAGTTCTTCCAACAGCAGACCCTGGGGACAACGATCCCAGCTCACTGTAGACCACAGGAATACTATAACGACCTGCCAGTGATGAATATTCTTCCCAGTCCCTGCCAGTAAAAGCTCAATTAAAAGTGTTTATATTTATTCTGAATCACTGCAATCTTTTGTACCATAACTCTTCTTCTCCTTAACTATAAGTTCAGTTGTCTTAATGGTTGTCTACTAAGTTATTGGCTTTGACAACTAAACTGGCCAGGAGTTCTGTGGAATATATAATTATTTTATATATACATATATAATTTTTTCCATATTAATCTTTCTGCTGGCAAAAAAAATAATTTATTATTTTCTTCTTTTAATCCAAAGAATTAAGTGGAGGCAATCCAATTTACCTTGCCACCTGCTGTCAGTTTTTAACACTTTTTTAAACTCCTTTCCTCTCAACTAAACCATCCTATTTTTTTCAAGTCTTTTTCACATGAGATTTTCCCATGCTTCCAATTATTTTTATTCCATCTCCCTGGATCTCTTCTAAATTGGACACACTTTTCAGAGACAGTGGTTGGTTCTAGTTGACCTATCCCAAAGGAAGAGATTCATCACTGCAGCTTAAAAGGTTGGTCATAGACAGTATTCCCAGTATCATTTCCTTTCTTGTTTGCATACACATGGCAATATTTCCTTATTGGTTTTGTTTTAATAATAATAATAATAAAAAAATCAGATGCACTGCATTTACGTCCAGTATATAAGCACATCTATCAGGACACTAATCAATCTAGTTGGATGAGGCTTTGAGCAATCTGGTGTGGAAGGTGTCTGCCCATGGCAGGGGGGTTGGAACTAGATGATCTTTGAGGTCCCTTCCAACCCAAACCATTCTATGATTCTACTTTTTTCAGCATGTGAAAAACAGTTTTGAATGCAACAAAATTACTTAGACTGCAGAAAAATACTGCTCTACTCACTGACAACACTGAGATCAAGAAGACGAAAGGGTTTGTGGATGCTGACCTACCTCAAAATCTATCAGCTGCAGGTTGGCAATAAGTGTCACTAGAAGGCCACTGTTGTATAGCTCCTGTGCCAGCTGAGCCACGATTTCTGTAGGTGGCTCCTTGTCTGTGGTCCCGCACAGAATCTCCTTCATTGCTTGCAGAGATTTTGACACTTCCTCCGATGCCTGTTCACCAGCAGATAAGGATTTCGTTTAAAAAAAAAAAAACAGAAAATAAAAAACAATAGTGTTCATTTTAAAAGACAAGAGGTTCAAATCAAAACCTTCTAACTGTACCTACGATGATTGTTATCTATTGTAAAATGGTTTTAATAATTTTATGTAATCAGTGAGGCTGGAGCATCCACACCAGATCCTGCAGGTTCTACACAAGCACACAGATATTTTCAATTTAAACATGGCATGCCATCACTTACAGACTTACAGACCACAGGCATAAAATAGGGGCAGGACTGCAACTACCAGCTGGCATCAGCAAAATCCTTTAAGGATTTGGAGACAGGTGCTGCCCTACAGTAGCAGCAGCACTTTCACCATCGCACCCTTTGTCCTCTCCAGTGGGGTCCACGAACACACGTGGGACAAGAAGTGCCAGATGGAGATATCGATCCGGCCAGCTTCTCCCGCCAACAGGGTGGTGGCTGCACTGCTTCCCCATCAACTGCTTGCTGATGGACTGTTCCACCTCCTCTACTGGTAATCCAGATAAATCCTTGAACCTCTACCAGCTTTGCATTGCCACCACCTATCTCTCCTCATCATGTATCAAATGTAGAGGACATATCAGGAATTACCTTACCAAATATCTTGACCAGATAGCTTACAACAAGAAAATGAAAGAGAAAGGCGTATAAACAGGTAATGGCTTGGTGTTTGTGGCAGTCGGCAGGTTTAAATTGGATGTGAACGAATCAGTCCCACTTCCCAAGGGAAGCAACCACTGGCCACAGCGCAGCAGCTCTGGCTCACGCTCCCCTCCCAGGTTTACTCCACTTCGTATAAATAAAGACTGCATGGAGTAAAGGTGTCATCTCTTCACATGTGTGTGTGCGTGCTTTAAATCCCAGCTCCTCTAGCCATGGAGCTATGGAGTCAATGGCTTTTTCTGGGTCAGGGTATATTTAACACACACGTGACCTGCAGCAAGGCTGGTTGGATTTTTTGCCAGGTAGTGGGAAGGAAGTAAGGGAGAGGTTTGAAAGCAAAGCTGAGAATGACAGGAAAGTGCCAGGCAAGATGGTTAAAGATGCTGAAGACAGGACAGCTTTTCACGTCCATATTGTAAAACACTTATTTGAAATGAGCATTTCGTTAGCTTAGCAGGGAGGGAGGGAAAAATAATCAAGACACACACAGAAAACCCAAGGGTCATGTGTAAAAGCTAACTGGACGTTAATGGATGTTTAAAGCCAGATCAATAATTTCAATACATCTCTCACATAAACTGCAAGGAAAAATGTCATGCTTCAAATTACAACCCATCAATCTGCATAAAATAATCCCATAGTGCTCTGGAGTGGCATCTTTTAACTTCTGCTGATCTCCTAATACTTTACTACTGATTTAAATCACAGATTTTATTCACATTAGTGAATAAAAATCCTAGAAAAAAACCTACAAATCCTTAAAAAAAAAACCCAAACAAACAATAAAAAGCCACTTTCACATTGCATCTGCCTGGAAGATTCAAGCACTGATTTTTGCAGTCTAAATAAATTTTCTCCCCCAGTCTGTTTGTACCTACTCTCAGTTTTCTGCTAGTTGAGATAGGTCAGCATGAGTGGTGTGTAAATGAATATGACTATGTGATAACCTAAACCACAGCAGAAGTCTTGTTGTTCCTTACCGTCGCTCCGCAAAAGAGCCTATTTTTACCTCAAATGTTAGTGGTATGTCACTTGAGATATCCCACAGAGTACAGATGGGATTAACAACAGGGGTGCTATCTTGGAAACTAAAGCTCTAAATCTTTATAAGAGCTGTGCAAATATTTTCATATCAAAGGAAAAACCCATACATTTTTGGCTTTTGACCCATTCTGCTGGGCAGAGTGTGAACATCTCTGGCATTCTGTGGTTAAAAAATAAATAATAATATCTTTCCTTTCGAGTATAAGTAGTCTTTTCTGATATGTAGAAAAATGTCTGTAAGACTCAGCTTTAGGTTTAATTCTCAAAAAGGAGGCTAAAAAGTAAAGCGCTGCAGGAGAAAAAGAAACCACAGAACACTGTGGTGTTGACGGGCACAACTGGGTACCACAGCTGTATTTCTCTAATCATCTGCCATCCCATTCACTCATCTTCTCCCTTTTCTATATGCAATTTACATTTCGTGTTTCACTTCTTCCCCCTTCATATCCCCTGGATAGTCTGTGGTTTGACATTCAACCCGCCACCAAAAGCTATTCCTGGTCAAATCTAAGGACTGCTCTTTTGGGCCTATCCCTCATAATCTATCTGGAGGAAAAACATAATCCCAAAGGCAGATTCTTAAATTAACAGCCATTTCTAGCCTCTACTTTGACATTTCCACTTAATCTTACAGCAGTTTTAGAATAATACCCTAAGTACATAAGCACTGTTTCTGGGATGGAAACTTGCACAAGACTCGGGATAAAAAAAAAAAAAAAAAAAAAAAGACATTCCAAGATCCAAAGACCCAAGATCTGTCTAAAACAAACAACAAAGCAAATACATTCACTCAAATACATGGAAAATGCGAGACGACAGAAACGTAGCTGCAGAACAGCTTTTAAGAAGCCAGACTGGTCCTGACCCCCTTTAGGAAAATTTGCAAAAACCAACAAAACCTCAGCAAGATACCCTTCCCTGCAACAATGCCACAAACAGAAATGCAGTGACAAAAAACAAAAGAGAGGTTTGCTAGAAGCTCCAAAGTCTATTATGACAGTTCCATACAACTATTTATTTTCCATCAGTGGCAACAGCAACAATAGCAAAGTGCTGCAACTCCCACTTCAGTGGAAGCTGTAGAGCAGAAGAAAAGGTTTCATGAAATACCTAAGCACTTTAGCCATTTGCCTCATTCTTGCAATTAAGCACAACCTTCTTTCCAGAAAAAGGCCATGCTCCTCTAGGTATGAGTTCTTTACATCATGACAGAATTTATGCCATTATGTTTAGAGAAGCTGGTGTGAGCAGAAAGAAAAAAGAGAAGAGGAAATAACTGAACATAGAATCCTAAATAGAACAGATTATACATATCGTGTACTAATGTCGAAAGTGGGATATGCTGAACTTTGGAAAATTAAAGTTGCAGACAGGGACAACAAAGCAGAAAACAAAATGCAAGCTGATTTCCAGCGCACGAATCAATTTAGCGTTTGCGTTGCTGTCACTGCACAGACGTCAGGATCTTGACCTCCTAAAGCAACTTGCAGGTTTCTAGTCTACAGGCATCTCGGTTCACAACATCGGAACTCGGGAGGATCCAATTCCACTGCAGAACACTAAAATTCAGAGTGGGTACATGGGTAAGTCTCAAATGAGTTATAAGGCTGATTTGCAACAGCTGGGTAAGGGGACTGAAGGAGAGCACAACCTGCACTGACCTGTGCAACGAAGGCAGTTCTTCCAGTGATGGCCGTTTCTTCTCTACTTTGGCCCAACAGACTAACAAGTTATTTCCAACAAGAAATAACTCTTTAGCCACAGAGCATAGTTCATAATGACTGGCAACCCACTAGCGGTTTCTGGGTTCATTTTGAAATGTAACATTTTGTGTAAATGTTGAAGTCTAACAATTCTTGGATTACTCGTCTAATCCTACTGGACCAGATGACATACAACAGCCTGGGAGCCTGAGGACTGACAGCATAGGTAAGCTTATATAACTTTTTAACGTTAAATTATAAACATGCCCAGTCACCCTTGCTTACAAAGTTGGGAGTTTGTCAGCATTAATGTCTCTCTCCAAACCTACCAACAGCTTCAACAATGAGAGCTGGAAACTTTATGAGCTGAAGATACTTGGTCTCAAGCTTGTTTTCTTCATAGATCAAAGTCTTGTTGTTATTGACTTAATGGGATCATGACACAAAGAAAGGAGCTTATGAAGACATTATTCCCTGAAATTCTATATGAAAAAAAAAAACCTTCCCTGAAAGACTTCGAGACTCTCCTCTCCGTAGCCTAACACACATGTGAAGACCAGCTGATTTTGTTGCAAAGGTCCAGTCTTTATTACAGAATGGGTAACATTACTATGCCTATATTGAAATATTTCCATACTGCAGCACAGATCTTCCTTTCCCACAGTGCTAATATTGGGTTCTTCAGTTGAACTTGCTTTGCCAGGTTCTAGAAGACAATCTCTGAGTTTCATCTGGTTTTTTTTTTGGACAGAAAGACCAAACTCCATGACAATGTTCTTAGGGCAGCGATTTAGCATTATTAAGGAATGCTGCAAAACAGTTAATTCTTTCTCTATATTCCACAATTATACAAGACAGGTCAATGAGGAGTTTCTGGTTTTCTTCATTAAGAGATTATAAGGAAATCCTCCAAGTCTTATTTTTTTTTCTGTTCTTCTAAAATCTTCCAGAGAGATTTTAAAGTTTAGCATGGAAGGCTAAAACAAAGGTCTTATCTGTTGTTCACGGAGAAAGTTGAATTTTTATTTCCATAATTACATGAGTTGGGACTTTCCATACTCAAAGGCTAAGCTGTTTTATCTCCAACACTGTTTGTGCATGACATAACAAAATAAACAAAGCAGATTATCTGCTTCGAAATCAAAACTTCATAAAGGCAGTTTTTTGAAAACCCTACTAGCACACCACAGAGATACTTTTACCAAGAGTCCCCAACTTCAGCAACTTAAATCTCTACCTATTCCAACTGGCTTAATAAAAGTTATCTCTACTTACAAACCTTGCCCTTCCCTTCTCCTTAGCTACTTATGGCAATTTCATATTTATCTTTAATGCGCCAGTATTAAGTGCTCATGATCCAGACCTATTATGCTTCCCAGAGAGATGGATCTCCTGTTATACAATGTAGATTCATTGCACCTTTTTACTCCTTTTAAAGGAAGACTACAAAAATCATAAGGGGAAAAGTATCAGGCCTTGAATACTCAACAGTTCGAGCTCTTGCATCTGAATTGCAACTTTTCAGAGCTTTCAGTGGGTTGTGTTTATTTTACCTCTGTTTCACCAACAGGTTAGAGGTTTCACACGTATGTATGTATGTTACAGGTCAGAAGGGCTTTTATTCATCTGGGGACTTAATGTAACATTTATGACTAACCATAAGAGTGAAGAAAAAACAGATTGCATGAACTTTTTCCACCTTTCCAAACTCAGATACCAAATACAGATAAGAAAAATACAGGACATCTGACATCTGGCATCTGCATAGTGATCAGGAAATCATCAACTGTTCCTAAGAATATAGTAAATAGGATCATATTGCTTCTGTTTGTGCACCTAGCATATTTGCAGGGCAAAAATATCTTACTAAACTGTTGCTGTCTTGCACAGCAGCAGACAGTAACACACAGATGCCTGCCAGCGTGATGTTAAATACTTCAACAAAGTGTGATTCAGTGAGCTGCCAGTACTCCATGCTATACATTACAATCAAAACCATAAGGCTCTTTGGTTTGGCTTTGTCTTGCTTTAGCTCACAGTCTTGCTTAAAAACATTTGCACTGTGTGATTCAAACCGATTTTTCTGCTAAAAGAATAGTGCCAACACAACTCTATCTACATGCAACTGTAAGGACTCCCAAGAAGAGCTATAGCAGAATGTGAATCCAGGCTCTACGTAGCTTCAGGATCATCTCAACTGACTTATTCTTGGTACAATTTCATGCTAAGAGGATATATAGGAACAAATTGTGGACATTTTGGATCAGAAGGCATGAACTCTGTCATTTAGCAAAATACTATGGCCTAGTACTCAAGGAAGCTGGCAAAGACAATTTGGCCAAGTAGGCACAACAGGGAAATGCCTTTTAAAAGGTCGTATGATTGAATGGAAGAGACAGGTTTGCCCCACCTGGACATAAATTCCTTCCCCACTGTTAATCCTGCACTTGAGACAGAACTAAAGGTTGTAAGGTCCTTAAAAATAAAAAAAATAAAGCTACCAGAAAAGACAGGTTTTAAACTCTTGGCACCAGCACCTGATAGGATCTGGAGTTTCTCCCATCTCTAGAGCAGTAACAGGCCTTAGCTGAACAGCGAAGCTGGAACATGAAATGCTCCACAAAACCCAAGGACGTGCAGAGCTAGAAGGAAGGAGCGCCAAGCCCTTCTTATCTCATTCCTTTGGCAATTTTGCAACTAACTTTGTCAGCTGCAGGATCGCATCCACGGGCATTCGCGCTCACACTAGTCATGCAATCGTTCTTCCATGCAAACGCCCATCACGTCCTCTGCATGCATCTCATCTCACGCACCGGTCCCCAGCCGCTCTATCAGCGCAGGAGCGAGCAAGGTGAACAGGAGCTGATAACGGCTTCCTCGTTGCTATGTAAAAAAACAGGATTTCTTGATAAAAATATTTGTTCTGGAAATCTGAACGTCTTTTAACTGTAGCTTTATTTAAAGGCCGCTATCTTGATCCTTCTGAACAGTACCAAATTTGTTACAGTACGCGGAGACAAAACAGAGGACAGATTACAGTGACCTGCCTGAACAAGCGGTCTCATTAGATATATTTAAGTGAAAGTGGAAGAATCTAGACACTTCAGGTTATTTTACATCTAGCTTCACTATGTTTGTGAACATTGACTAAGGGTGTTGAAGCCTGCAGTTCTGCCTGCCAGCAAAACACTCAGCGCGGAGCCCTGAACAAGCTCTAACCCACTTAGGTTCAGCTTCCACGACAAATGCAAGTCTTAGACCATAGACCAGCTATGCCAGAAAATGCAAATCTTTCAGCCCATCTAGGCCAAGCACAAAGATTCGGCCAAGTTTCAACTGACCCCAGATCTGTCTGCTATGCTAAAACAAAAGCATGTGACACTTTGAAGGCCTTTGTTGCAGAGCAGGTTCAGAAAATGTTACCAAACCTGTAGGCACCGCAGATGGCACTGACTCACGGGTGCCGCACCCAAAGGTGTCTGGTTAGCAGCGAGAAGATGATGTGTTCAAGGACAACCTTCAGTGACGTACTGGATGCCACCTGCACTGCTTTGTGGTGACCTGGCTCAGCGGCTGAACACAAGACTTTGAGAAGTCGGGACATCACCCCCCTTTTTTCTGAGATGGGTCAGGCATCTTTTCCATTAATGTTCTTTTACAACATCCATCAACAAAAGACATGGTAGCATATCAGTAATAAATGAAGCAATATGACCAGCATGTCACATGTTGTCCATTCTTCCTCAGGTTCAACAGATCTGTCCAGTCGGTATGAGGGTTTCTCCCCTTTTGCTTCCTATTTACATACATCCTCTGAATGCTACAGGAGTTCGTGCCAGAAAGAAGAGAGTCTAAGCTCTGAAGGCTTAATTTCCTAGGTATTTAAATTCTTCCCTGTTTTTCTAGTTAATTCCAGAATGGGTATTTCTCATTAAATCCAAGCACAGTTTGGTTCTACATGACCGAGATTAACTTTTTATGGCATTTATAGAATTCTGTAATAAAACATAATTAGTTGTTCTTCATCGCATCAAAGCCTGAACAGCATGTCAGCAATTGTACATGTCACAAGGACACCCTATTTATTTCAGATGTTGGAAGAGAGAAGGATGCTTGATAAAGAAGGCTTTAGTCCTGTTTTCCAGCTGTCTTACCCTACTTAATCTCCCAATTGATACGTTTAATTTGCCAGTGCTGCAATACTTTCTTTAAAATAGATGTTATTTTTAAAAATTATAAGAAGAAGGTATTAGAAAAAGCACTTCAGAGGAAGAGGAGCCACATGTGGTGGCACTTCTCAACCTGTGGTCTATCAACCACTAGAACGTAGCTGAGAAAACGGCAAAGCTTTAAGCACACGTACATCCATGCAAGCAAAAAAAAATCCCATCCATAAAATAAAAGCAAGAACCAAACATTCAAACTTAGCCTGTTTTTCAGTTGAGCATGTTTAGAAAGCATTATGGCAACACTACACACATTAATAGGTTTAAAAAGAAAAGAAAAAAAAGACACATAGAGGAACTGGGTAAAATTCAACCCTTATCTAAGAAGACAGATGCTACTGCAGTGAATGGAGTTCAGTCAAAGTCTGACTGGGTCCTATCCTATGACTAACAAAAAGCACCACTAAGAAAGAATGCAAACTTCTGTATATTATGTGTGTACATGGAAATGTGTCTTGGAAAAGATGTATAAGCCTTTGCACTTACAAGTGGCTTCTCTGCATCCTATGTGTCAAGTTGTGTCCTCCCCCTCTCTTCCCATTACTCAGAAAATCTGAACTGATCTGCTGTAAGGCTCCCTCTACCTGCATCCTGCATAGCTTGGCAGGAACAAGCATTTCTGTAGGATTTAAAAACAGCCCCTCCAAGGTACAGATGGTTCCTGCTGAAAGTTGCACAAAGTTGTATTAGAAGCATTAAGCCTCTCCCTGTCCGACCTCACACGCCCACCAGCTGCCCAAGGCATCTTCACCCCATACTTATGATTTCTCACCTGGGAAAGGAAACGAGGAGGTTCTCCGCTAGCCCTGCAGTTAATTTAGGCTTTGCCACACTTCTCTGCCAATTCCGGCTGTATTAGCAGCTTTTAGCTGTCTCAGCCCACATACCACATTGGCTGTACTACAATAACAGCTCAATTGTCACAGGATAAATCTTCCTGTTTAAGCATCTGAAGCAAGTCCCAGTTGGAAGCTATTCTGCACACGAACAACATCAGGGATGCTGTGGAGCTGTACCCCAGAAGTCCTGGGAACCTCAGTTTTATGGTGAGGCAGAACAGAACCCCTCCAGTTCTTGCAGCAGACAAGGAGTCAGAAATCCGAAAAATTGGAGAGCTCTGATTCCCAAACTTCTGCCCACAGGGCCCAAAACCAGCTCTGGGTTACCTGTCAGGAGCCAGACCTCTGGGCCTTTTTTTGAAAGTTTGGCACATTTCATCTCCCTTTGGAAATCACAAAAACCTTGCCAGGTTTTGAAGAGCACTGCACCACTGTGCTTTGTTTTTCTTTGCGTTTGTTTTCAGTTAAATTTCTCTAATCATACTCATGAAAAGTCAAGATGTTATTAATTAGTATCACCAAATGAGTAAGTTTTGAAAATCTGTGTGCCATTGAAAGTCACCCCGTCATCTTTTCTTCTCCTATTCAAAATGCAAACTACACTTAAAAATGTTTTTACTAAGCCCACAAGCAGGTATGGAGGTAAGAGATGTGATGGGTGATTGTTTTTGCAAGAGTTATTTTTCCTGCCATTTTTAAAATTTTACTGTTGTCACAGTATTATGATTTACTTCCCTAACCTCAGGACCACGAATCTGGCTACTTTCTTTAGTAGGTATTTATTTCAGGACAGCTCAGTGCAACACTTTAGATTAAAAGGTAGCATTACTGAGGAGTCTCATATCTTCCCTTCTAAAGGGAGAACAACTCTATGTGCTTCCTCTACATCTGAGTGCAAAGTCCTGAGTCAACATGCCACGTAAAGCGTGTGTGTAAATACTGTCCAAAAAAAGGCTGCTTTTGCCACTTTCTGCCTTGCTGCTGAAGTGACTGCCTTGTCTCCCCTCCCTCCCCTCTCCCGATCACCCACATTCACCCCAGGAACAGCCTCCATTCCATAGCAATAAAGTACGGCAGAAAATACTGAAAACCAACCCTCTCCTGTAAAATAAGCATCGTCATTCAATTTGCGAGCTGTTTCCATCCTAATACACCAGGGGAATGCTCCCGTATCATTTGCTTTGCGAGGAAAACACATGCCAGCTGTTCTGACTTTTATGAAAAATTCACATTGAGTTCTCAATTTTCTAAGAAGTCTGAATTTCTTCTCCTTTGTCACTGACACCCAAATAAACAAACCAGCACAAAGCCAAAAATCCTCAAAACCACAACTCAGAGGAGTCGTGCTGCAAAGCAAATCAAAAAGAAACCCGAGTCTAGAGCTTCTGCCTTGAATGTCTTCTTTAATCAGGCTCCGATGGATGAATTCAGCAGGGGAGGGAAGACTCTGTTGGTTTATTTAGTTACTCATTTTAAGTTTTAGTTCAGGGTCAAATTCTCTCAGTGCTTTTCAGTTAACTGGAGGTATTTCAGCATGAGACATCAAATACCAGAGGCCTCCCTGAAATCCATGTGACGGATCTTACATAATTAACACACTGTGAGCTACTTGCTTTGAACCAAAAAGTTTCAAGAGGGTTTCGCTAAGGGCATGAAGGACTCCATGCTTACCTTTCGGGTTGGGTTCGGTCTAATACAGATTTCTGCACCAGGTGAGGGAAGCACAACATGCACACACAAACATCAGCTGCCCAAAAACTGTGTTAATGCCATTTACAGCTATTTCTCTTTCCATTGACATTCAGTTTTAACCTAAAAAGTTTGTTGTCACTTAAAATCATATACTTCTACTACAGTAATAATACAGAGTGCCAGAGCCTCAAATGCAAAAAAAAAAAAAAAAAAATTATCTGATTTTATTTAAGCACAAATTCCTGATTGGGAGCATTTTGTATGCTGGGGTGCATCTTCTCGACTGATCACTGGAAGGGTGGCAGAAGTAACTCAGGTCAGTGACACAGAGTTAGAGGAGAGCAATAGCACTAGCAAAAACCTAGCACTGTAATTAGAACACGAGTAGCGCAGCTCATTTAGGAAGCACTACCACCCAGAAGACTGGAAAGGATCGACAGAGTGAGATCTCTTTTATACACATCTGAATACACACAGGTCTCCTGTTTTATGTGAACGATGTTCATCAGAACTAAGTTTTGCTCCGCGGGTATCTACACATTAATTTGCAGTCTCATTTGTTATCCTGCTAAACCAATTAATGGTGTAATAGTTTTCAAATAGCCTTCCAAGCTGTTTTGTTAGACGTATTACTATTTGAAGAAGTAGGAGATCACCCTCTGTTTTGGTGGAGGCTCCTAGATCTCAACATTTTCCGTTTGACCCCCAGATCTGTCGTACTTTACTTACGCAACAGCCCCCTGATTTCAGCAGGACCATTCAAACGCGAAGCTACTTACACGTGTAAGTTTGTGCAGAATCAGGGCAGTGAGTGAACACAATTTTATTCTCCTTATTCTACTGTTTCCCCAGCACAAAAAAAATGCATTGGTCTTCTACAACATTACCTCATACCTTGTCTGCCTTTTTTTCTTGTTTTTCCAGTATTGCCATGTTTTCTTTAAGAATTTTCACAATCTCAGCAGGATTTTTCTGCGATTTACTAAACAAAGGCATGGCTTCTCTTCACCTGGATTTCTTCCTTCAGGATAGAAGACGACTGCCTTAAATCAAACAAGAAACAAAAATCACTTTTAAGGTTTATACGGGAATGCAATAAAAACACACAAAGACATTATGAACAAGAAAAAGTTATGCCTCAGGCAATATATTTTGCTTCAGATACTCAGTAGAAAAGTAAATGTTCTCATGTACAGTCACAAGCCACCATTAGCATGTGGAAAGCAACTACTCAGCACCTGCACAGGAGCTAGATGCTTCCTAAAGCCCCTGACCTATAGGTGAGCACTCCAATGAGCCTATGCCTATGTTCAGTGTTTTTTGGACACTGCATATCTTGCAGGCTCCACAAGATTTCTGACAGAGGTTTCTGCCAAACTTCACCAGCTTCATAATGATACAGATAACTAACTGTAGATGCCAGTATACTAAAAGCGTCATTTGTTCGGAGCATCGCAGGATAAGGTCCCAGCTTCTCCACCATCGCTCCTTCTTCTTCAGCTGCTTTTTTTTTTTTTTTTTTCAGCCTAAAGCTTCTCGAGAAGAAGCAGTTGAAGCTACCCCCTAAGTCTGACAGACTTCAAGAATCTGTGGGTCAGATGTCACTTATGTAAAACGTTGCCCGAATTAAATAAGGAACAGAGGATCACGCCCAAATGCGGACACAAATGTTTCCATGACATTTCAATGAAAGACTGAGTATGTTAACGAAAATGGGTTTGTTTCTTTAATTTAAAACATTCTTCCTTTATATGGGTAGAAAGGCAAATACCACATCACTGTATTTATACATGAAAGAAACCACGTAGCTTAGTTTCTGATCCTACATAGCATTCAGTTGTGAATTCCCATGGGTTTTGCTGAGGGTCTGATACAAAGATCTATTGAAGTCAATGGACAGATTACAGATGAGAATATGCTCTGGTTAAGGCAGTATCACTTTCCAGGGAGAGCACAATATCATTCTGGACTGCATTCCAGTTTGTATAGTAATGAAGAAGAGGTGAAAAAAAAAAAAAAAAAAAAAGGCAAATTTTCATCTCTTTTCACAACAAAAGGCAACCATCACCATCCCACCACATACACATTTGCAAGATTAGTTGTGAAAACATAAATATACACACAAATCACTTCCACCTCCTTATGCTTATTCAACTTTTACAATTTAAAAAAGGCTTTACACAACAGGTTTTAAAGAAGAGAATTAAACGAGCACAATACACACTGTGTAAAGAAGAAAACAGAACAGTGTAACATTTTCCCAGTGGTCTTGAAGAGCCCACTCCCCTCACGCTTCATAGTTACTACTGACACGTTAGAGTCCACCATGAAGTATGATCCTATTTGTGCCATACATCCATGTGTTACTAATCTCTGAATATCCTATGGAATTAGTATCCAGATTAGATATACATTCTATTACAACTATAAATAGTGACCATATAAAACAGTCAAGTATAAAATTCAAACCATAGAGGAGTATTTAAAAAAAAAAAATAAAAAATCTATGCAGACTATATCCTAGCATCTTATTAAAAACATTTCAAAATATTTTTGCAGATTATCTTTACAAGAATAGTTTCTATGACACACAGGAAATATTTTTAAATGGCTTATTTAAACCAAAAGTTCCTTTATAAGTGTCCACAGTAAGAGAATTTGTATACAGCTTCTCATTTGTTGCTAGGTCAGTTTTACAGAAATATTTTCCCATTCAATGTCTGAAAGCTCCCCTCTTCTAGATTTTCCATTTTTGAGCTCCTCATGGTTCGTTTCAAACTCATTTTTATTTCTGCAGTTTTGACTATGTAATCTTCACTACTTGGCTGAGCTCTGAGCTAAGGAGTCCTGCTCCCGTGGAGCTCACGACTGCGAGCTTTGGCAGCACCATCCGACCAGCAACGGAGCAGTCACACCTCAACTTGCCAACGTGCAAGACCAAAGACTGCGTATGCAACTAACTCATTTGGGCATGTTCAGGTAAATACAAGCACTGAAAAAGACTGGGATACCAGTATTAAACAATAAATTTGTTTAAATGCTGCTAGTAAGCACCAAGCATCCTGTAATCCCGCACGTGCTGCAGTTAGAAGCTTAGTAATTCACAATACACTTTGAGAAGGACTGATTCTGTGTGTTTTTATTATCTGTGAAGACATGGCACGAGGATGTGAAGATGCAAGAAAGAGAGAGTCTGAGAACAGCAGTTTAAGAGGCCCGTTGAATTTCAGAAAAGAAGTATTTTCATCCAAGGTGTGGTAGGTTTATTCAGATTGCTGAAGCCATCCCTTCTTCTTCCCCTTTCAGCAGTCTTCACACAAGGAAAAGCAAAGGGGGAGATAATTTTGATATTTAAATAGAAGTACTCATGAGATAGAGGTTCAGAGGTTTTAAAAAAATGAAGTCTGCATTTCCAACTGAAATGTTGACTATAAATTATAAACACATTTTCCTCTCAGAAAGTAACTTACATAGCTGACTAGAGTATGGTGTATGTATTTAAATAATCACTAATTCTGCCATAAAACTCTAACAGTTAGGCTAGCACTTTTCCCCTGTCTAGGTCCAGTCTCACCACCAAGTCACCACAGCACTGCTCAGTGATAAAATACCATTTCTCTTCACTTCATACCCTGCCAGTGCCCTAATCACAACAGCAAAATCACTGATAATAGGGCAGGAAGGGATTCAAAGACTTTTTAGTTCATCCTTCTGCTGAACAGAGCGAAGTCTGCTTCACTTCATTTATCAGTCTTAAACACAAAGCAAAGCATCCGCTGTATGCAAGTGGAAGGAAACAGAGAAAAAGGGGAAGAGTCCCAGATGTGCATCAAAGAACATTTTTGGATTGGTGTCTTTTCAGGACATAATTTTTAACCCACTAGCATCTGGCAAAAGACGATCCATCACTTCAGAAAATACATACTGACAGATGCAGGTTATAGTGCCTTTAGCTTCTCCATGGAGGAATCTTCTAGGAGGCACGTGCTATTCACAGTTACAGGTAGAAGCAAATGGGGGTAAAGCCACTTTGCCGAGATTCAGGAGTTGTACTCCTAAGTCTTATGTCTGGCTATTCCATAAGGCACATGGCAAAACAAGGACTCCTCTCTAGCTTTGCTCCTCACGATTGGATTCTCTAGCATCAAAGAAAGCATGGGTTCTTGCTAAAGATTTTAACACAGCTGGGGCATTTATGTCCTGTCCTCCTCCTTATATCAGCTCTCTGCTCACTAAGCTTTACTTGGAAGGTCTTCTTTTTCGGTAGAGGCACTAATTTAGTTTAAATTCCCTATTACTTTAATCATCTATTTTCAGTTAATTTTTTGGAACTCGGTATTTTCCATACATCTAGCCCTTTGTCAAGGTTGCTTGAAATCAGCCAGTAAGTTCAGAAGTCACCATGCAAAGAGAAGTAGGATAAGAGATGGACAGCATGGCCACATAAGCTTCGTTTCCTTCTAAAAGTAACTGAAATACAAAGATGAACGACAACTGAAAAGAGTGCAACATAGGCTTACCAAGGTAGCTCATACTACAATCCCTTATTAATATATTTTTAGACAGAGAAAACAGTGTAGAAACCACGCATCTGACATGGAAATACACAAAATTGAATATAATAGAAAATAAACTAGAGAAAGGAAAATTACCATGTAAAGGAAGACTGATCATCTGAGAAGGTACAAGCAACTTGGAGATGGGATCTTATTTGGAGATGCATGGGAACTAAGAGCCTACCTAAAAATTGTGGTGACTCAAAACAGGAAGATATCAACTCAGAAGGGGACTCAAATATCATTACCTGACAAACTGGATGGCCTCAAGGACTGAGATAATAAAAATGGGATAAAAATTAAGAGCAATAACTATCAGATAACGCCAAAGGGGAGAAGAGACAAAGAGGTGGTGGAGGCTCCGTTCCTGGAAACATTCAAGGTCAGGTTGGACGGGGCTCTGAGCAACCTGATCTAGTTGAAGATGTCCCTGCTTATGGCAAGAGGGGTGGATTAGATGATCTTTAAAGGTCCCTACCAACCCAAACTATTCCATGATTTTATGAATATCTGCTTCAAGCTCAGGACTTACCATGAGAAATGATGCAGACAGATACCAAGTGACTACACTGGTATTTTACAGACAAGAGAAAAACAGACACGAATCCGTGACGAATTAAGAAAGTAATCAGTAGAAATACAAAGGTATGCACGTCTTTGTACAAAGTCTGTATGGAATTTAACACGCAATATTGTACACAATCCTGAACACCCACAGTCAAGTAAAACCAAGAGAGGTTAAAGCGGGTGCAGAGAAGGACCCCTAGGTAGGCCAGAAAAACAGGAAGACCAGAATCTCTAGGAGGCTAAAAGTGCTCGCCCTAGTACCCTTAGAAGTAAAATACAGGAAAGCACAAGAAGTTATTTCAGCTCAAATAACAATAACACTTTATTTATGCAGAAGCAAATGGCTACAAACTGCCAACGAATAAACTTAAGCTGAAAATGTAAAGGTTTCTAACCACTGGAGCTTTGAGATTTTGAAGTGGCCTGTTCTACCAGGCACACTACAGAGCATCTGGTCATGAATTTTGGACACTGCTGTCTGGCAGCAAAGGACAGGCTGAATGAGTCCCTTTCTTTCCTACTTTCTAGGAAAACTTTTTCCATCTAATGATTATTCAACAGCATATGTTTTTATAACATCAGAAACAGACTGTGGACACTCCTGAATTCGTAATGGGGAACCAGCCAACTTCTGAAACATTTCATTGTGATGATGTTATTTCACCGGTGCTTTTGTGAGGAGCTTATGAGACTCAGGAAAGAAACAGCCAGACCAACTCTCCCAGCCTCAGAGCAGAGGTTGTCTCTCCCAGTTGTGAAGGGAACGCCCCAGCAGCGCTGTAGGAGGAATGGTGGTTTCCAAAGCCTGCTGTTGCCATCAGTATGAACAGGATGTTTCAGCCACCAGAGCTGGAGAGTCCAGAGCATTTTACAAGCCATGCTTTTACAAAAATGCTTTCAGGGAATACAATTCCCTGTTTGGGAGAAAAAAATGGCACTGATTTTATTTTAGGTAAGTGACAGAAACACCAAAAGGCACTTTTAAAGCACCACTTCCTAAATGTTTGGGTGTTTCTGTTCAAGTCAGAAAAAAAGTATATCACACAGAGTAAAGCAGCAAGTTGAAACCAGGTGGACGAGGTTTACTAGACGTGAGTTTTAGGGTATTCAGTAGCCTGCCAAAGGAAACATAACATCCCTTCACACTCAGGGCATGCCCTCCCTTGGAGGCTTCCAACTCTGCAAACATTTCAACAAGATGGAAAACACGCTTCCAAAAAAACCCTATATACCTGCTGTTACTCTGCTCACTCTGCAAGGAGAGAAGTTGAAGCACAGAAAGATTAGATGAGTTATCCAAGGCCACATAAAAAAAAATCAGTGACTGTGTCAGGAATGAAAGCCAGATCATTCAACACCAAAGCCTATGTTTTATCAGTTTTCAAATTATCTCTTCTGCTAGTTTATCTGCTCATAAAGGGAATGCAGTAAAAAAAAAAAAAAATATGTGTAACTTGAGCTCTTTAATACAACTATAAAGTACACTAAGAGATCTAGTTCTGTTTGTAGGCGCCCTCCCCAATTTCTTTGCTCTTAATCATACACTTTCTCAAAAGATTACAGTGCAATTGAGCTTGTAAGCACGATGAAGGAAAAATGCAGATGGCAACACCGTTTTACTCACCAGTCCATCCCACTATGGGGTGACTCAGTTAAGCAGCTTGGTAACAAACGCTTCCTCCCGCCCACAAAGGCAACAATGAGAGAGGGCATGTGAGCCTATCCATGCACTCTGCAAAACGTTCCTCCAGGCAAGCTTTTGGTCTTCAAAAATGAATGAGTGAAAAAATTTCCTTCCCTTCAAGTATCAGACATTTATCTTGTCTTAGTTCCTAACTTTCATCTACTTATTGATCAGGATCAATACATTTCAGTTACTCATATTGGGTGAGAGCTGCTCTAATGGAAAAAAGACCTTCATTTTCCATTCACCTCAGTGTGTCTAAGACTCACATATCTTGGGCCTGAATGAGCAGACTTTCTTCATAATTTTGCCTTCATAATAAAACAGATGCCCTATTCCCTCATTTCCCCCTCCTGCAATATTTGGGAAAGCTGTTGTGATTAAAGAGTCACGTACTCAAACCAGGGGATGGAAGCCGTCTGATCACCTGGAGAAGTCCAATCTGTCCCCCTCCATGCAGTCCCCTCACACAACCCACATTTCATTCCGTACGCAAAAGGAATCAGGGATACGCAACAAGTAACTTCTCTGCAAACCTCAATGAGTTGCAGATTTTGGAACGTACATTGCAAACGAGACAAGAGATTACCAGGAGAGAGCACAGTTTTATGGTTAAGGTGAATGAATGCTGTCTCTGCTTGAAAACAACATTACTCCAAAAACTCAAGAATTTACTCATTGTAAGCCTTGCTGTTGGCTACTTGTTGCATTACCTGGAATGAAGGTGGATATTGGCTGAAACTTCACCTGAACACACAAAACACTGCAGCGATGCCTACCACCGCCACAAATGCCTTTTTTAACAGGTGGCAGGCATCTTGAAAATCAGACATGGAAAATAGGTAGGCAGCTCTGCCCTTAATCTGATCCCCTCTGCAGAATGAAAATAATAATATCACATAGTTGTTCAATGCTGTTATGAAACTGAAGGCATTCATGGAGATGCTCTACTCAAGTGCTGTGGTGTAGCTTTGTGGAAGCACTCAAAGAAATAAATAACTCTGGTTTTAATTGAGTGCTTGAACGCCCATTCAATGAAAACCAAAAAGCCTATATAGTCTCTCAGCAAAGACGGGGGATAAAACGAAACACTGAATAGCTATCTGGTCACGGAGGCCACAGTTTGATAAAAACGTTTTGTTCCATGACGGTGCCACCCTGTTCCACATCTACTCCACAGCCTCTGTTGGAGTGGTCCAACTGTTTGCAGGGTCACACGGTGAGCCAGGTCAGGGAACCGACCCAGATTAACAAAAAATAGCCTGATGGGGGAAAAAAGGTCACCCAGGTTTCCAGTTTCCCCACAGTCTTATAAAGAGCTGTACCAGCACAATATGGGATGAAAGGGATGGAAAGAGAGTAGAGAGATGCGGCTGCTGGAGCAATACTACAGCTCAGGTGCTCACCAGCCAAACCCAAAACAAGGTAGCAATGACGGGAAAGGAGGTATAAACCTGTGATGACACAAAACAAGACTGAAAGTCAATATAAGTATCCTGATTGGGGTACAGAGCACAGACTACATTGGCATAGATAAATGCCAGAATTCAAGTTAGGAACTTCTTGAGTGTTTGACTCCACTGCCTAGTGTCCTTTTATTGCAGGAAGTCCTGTGCTACCACATCTATTATTATTAGAAAATACTTATTATAAAATAATGTTTGTACACTGCAATGTCAGATAACATTCAAGTTCTAAACCATGCAAAAGTGGTGTTCTGTAGCACCATACTCTCACCTGCATCAATCATCTCTGTATCACAGGATTATCTGTGATACAGAGATGCCCCCATTCATGTCAACAAATTACACAGAAATAGTAGGTTATTACTTTATGTCGAATAAAACTGGAAAATAAGAAATCAGTGGATTTTATAGCCACCAAATACACAGGATCAATGAGTCAATAATATTTCAGATCCTTATTTCTGTTTGTCACCAGGGAGATCTTTCAAATCCAAAAAAATTAAGAATTCAATTCCATGCCTAACTGTAGTCCAGGGCAAAACTCCCATGAGCTCAGTCATGCAGAAAGAGGTCTCTTAACTAACATCTCTGAAGTACACACAGTTCTAAGGTAACATCCCTTACCAGCTTTTCACTTACTTAAGTAAAAGAGAAACCAAGATAAATTTCCATTTCTGGTAGTAATAATAACTGTAGAAATAATGGAAACTGGTAATGTAATTTAAATAACATAGGTAGCAGCCAAGAGAGAATAGGACTTCCTCTAAATCCATCAGTGAGGAATATGAATACTATTTTTGCTTTTTGTTCAATATTACTGAAAATTACCTCTCTACATAGCATTCACTTGACCGTGTACTTAGCAAGCCTGCTGTGCTACTTTCGATAGCTTCATAACACATTAAAATAATTTGCTATAACAGTAATTTCACTTTACTACTAATATTAGCCCAAGAAAGAGTCTTTGCTCAGAAAAAAAAAAAAAAACAAACAACTTCCCTTAAGCTCAATGAAAGCTCTGTCTGATAATGACTTCAGGAAAAGACCATCGCACAGAACTAGCATTTCAGGTTGACAAGACCTCTCGACTACAAATAACAAGATGGTTAATTTACATACGCCGTTTCTTGTGGCAGTTCACATGCACACTCATCTTCCCTTCATCTCTCACCGTTCCCCGCTGTCTGATGCAAGTGGCTACGCTCCCGTTCCCCCGCATCTCAAGAGCCAGTCCGCAGCTGCAGGCAGTCAGCGGAGAGGAGCAAGAGAAATGATATATTGCAGATATTTTATTTTTGGAAACTGCACTGTAAATAAAGCCATTTCCAGAGATATTCCATGGCCACGGAGCGCTTGGCCACGGAGCCAGCGCCTTATGTAACAGCAGGAGCATTGTTTAGGGTTGCCTGCTTTAAAAAGCCACTCCTGGTAACAAGAGTTTACAAAGCTATAAAAAGCTAACAGCGTAACTATCGAGAACAAGTAGTTTATTACAAAAAGGCTGGCACTAACTGGGAAAAGAAAAGTTTTATTAAATCACTTTCAACTTTCCATCCCTCGGTGACACTTACTGCGTGTGGAAAGGTGGGGGCTCCTAGGCAGCCCCGCGCAGCCCCATGGCCAGGTGCTGAAGACAGCTCTGCCGTCTCCCCGCAGCCCACGCCGCCAACAGCTGCCTTCAGTTATCTTCCATTTAATTCCCGCTTTATATTCCCCGCTGCCGGTTACCGACACGTGGCAGAGACAAGGGATCCCACGGCTCAGCCTCCCGCTCTTCTTCTGCCGAGCAATCGTCAGCCTCTGGAAAACCGTGAGCAGAACGGAGAGCTCGAACACGCACAGGCGCTCACAAGCAGCTGTAAATTTCCACTCCCCGTTGCCTGTGGCTGGACTCCTGGCCTCTCTCCGGCTCCTCGTCGTTCCTGCTCCAACTAGCTCCGTGGCTGGGTATGCATTTTTCCCTGCTGTCCTTCTCCACTTCCCACTCCCTCGCTCGCCTTGCTCGCAGGCTGACACGCACCACCACCACCACCACCACTCCCCCCCCAACCCCAAACTCCACGTCAGAGGAACGCGTAGAAACGCAAAGGAAGAAGCGATCGCTCCGCCGAGAGATTCCTTCGGGGTTAAGGGAGGAGATGTGACGATTTCACATCACTTCTGTAAGTTTCCATTCCCCTCCGAAGTCTGCCGGTGTAGGGGAGGCATCGCTGACGGGTCCTCGCACCATCACGTGGCAGAGGCTGCTGGAATTAAATTATTCACCTTGCCCTCCTGCTGAGAATGCAAATAAGGCAGCCCAACAGCGGGCTGCTGGTACGAGATAATAACAAAATCAACATGCTCAGGCACCACATCTTTAGTGGAGTCCTGCTCAGAGAAGCCAAAGTTAAGCTCCTTCCTTCCTGCCTGGCTATATATTATAACATAAAGACAATACTTTTTCACAGCAATACAGGGGGGCGGGGGGAAGGGGGGTGTAGGAAGTCTGCAGTATACTCTAAGCAAAATATAAATCCCACTGAAGAAATGCATTAGCCTAAAGTATTTTTTCAAAGGCTAATGAGATGAGGAAGAAAAAAATAAAATCATACAACTAAAATATTTTGAAACAAGTGCTCCCAGCTCTTATCAAGCACACAAATACAGCAAAATGCAATTAAAGGAATTTTTAATGCTTCACACTTCTTTCTTGGCAGCTATTGCTCAGCAAGCACCACATATTCCCAAAGGGAACTGCGAGTGCCTTTTCTCCCCCCCGCTGTCTAACAGGCACTGAGAGCGGGGAAAAGAGGATGCTTTACCAGCCACTGCAGGCATTGCAGGATGGGATTTAAATCCCATCATCACCCAGATCTCAGCCGAGCCCCAGCAGGGATGAGAGCCCAGCATGTATTTATGCTGAGCTCACCAGCTCGGGGGGGGAGATTTCACCTCCTGTTCCCTCTTCCTCAAGGCAAAGCCCAGCCAAAGTCCCATGTTATGAAAAACAATTCTGTATACTACATTTCCCTGGGGAGCTAATCTCAGCCCTCGCCGCATACCAGCACTACAGTTGCATCAGATCCTAATTTAGGGCTCACCTGCAGTAACTATGCACAGCCCTACATTAGAGACAACCAAAAAAGCATGAGAAACCTCATTTTTGCAGGATACAGACAAAACAGCCACCTTTTAATGGGCTAAAATCCTTTGCCAGCGATCCCAGCTCCTAACCGAGGCACACAGGAGTATTCCAAATTCTCACTCTGAAGAGCCAGGAATCAGCAGCCTGCCCGGCTTCAGCCACTGCCCGTTCCTCTCCGGCTCAGAGAGGCAGAAGCAGCCCCTGCTCCATTAACCTCTCTGCGTTTGCTCCTGCGTTTGCATGGGAGGTGCCAAGCCGACCTCAGATCAGCAGATTTGTCCGCTCGACTTATCTGTAAAGCGCGCCGCTGTTCCTGCTTACGCTTTACCTTACAGAACATCAAGATACCTCAGCCCCGCGATTTTGAACTGCCCGGAACAGTACTGGGACCTGCTCCCGATGCACCCAAAAGCACTGCAACAAGTGACACCAAGTGGCAGTTTCTGATCCAAGCCCGCAGTGAAATATTCCTTCAGCACAGAATTAAAGGCTTCACGTTAGACACTCAGGCCAGGTTTCTTCTCCAGGCCACCTCCAAAGAGACCTCAGTGATGGATGCTGTGGATACCAAGCTCAGAGCAGGACAAGCCACCTTCTTAGAGCAGCATCTTTCTCCACAAAGCTTAGCGGGCACGTGGACGACCAGCACAGGCTGACGTTTTGTGACACAAAGGGCTTGAGGGGAAAAACCAGTGGCGGGCATCGTTTCATGGGCACCTTGCTCTGCCCCAGCTCGGCGGGGAGCAGGAAGGGGCACTGCACCCTGCGGCATCTCGGCACCTTACACGCACTCCGGGGTTGGCCCTTTCTTTTTTATCGGACACCAAGGCCTTTGGGTAAACGTCACAGCAAAAGTCAAACGATAAAAACTCTGCCCTTGAGCTACTGCTGAAGGTACTGGCTTTTCCTAAGGCAACACAAAAATCTAAGTATGCCATGTCATTAATTTCCGCTGTGCGTTTTTAAGAGGGTAACTTTTTTTTTCCTCTTAACTCCTGAGGGAAATTATGTGCTTTCCCTAGTGCATCCACCACCATTTCAACAGGTAAAAAAGCACCTTTCCTTTGCCCCGTGGAGTTCAACGTTGGTGGGTGCTACATTGCAGTCGAATACTCACAAAAAAGATTGAACAATTACAAAAAAGCTGTTTCAGTTGCACATGAAGGGGCCGCACTGGATATCTGTATATCCCTGAAGTATTCACAGCACCTTCTCTGTAAGCAGTGCTCTGGAAGCGTAAGAACTTTATCTAGAAAATTACTATCCTCTGCTTTGGACTAAATATGCCTGTTTTCCTGGTTCTGAAGAGTAAATTGAATATGTAGTCAACTTACAGTTCAACTCTGCTAGTCTGCTACCTGAGGAAACACTTTCAGGCTTTAATGGGAGCCCTCTACACACCAAGCGAGCAGGAAACGTGCCTGCCCCTCTGCTTTTTCCAACACTCTGTTTCATCTTCAGTGCAGTTAATTCTCAGATGACAGAAAAAAGCCCTGCAGCATCCAACATGAATTAAGCCATAATTACTTAGTGCTCCTACCTGTTATTTTTTTGTTACCAAGAGGTTATTAAATATTTCAAATGTTTACTTCAATTCATAATTTGTAGCCATCTCAAATCTGGAATGACATAATTATGAACAGTCAACAATTCTTTATAGTCTCAAAGTACATGGAAAAAAAAAACCCTCTGTGCACTGCTAAAGGACTCCAGCCTCCACATATTTAAATTCCATTTTATTTGTTTCCTTTAAAGAGAGAAGAGTCCTCAGGCTAAAGCTTGGTTAGAGTAGTTTTGAGAAATGTTTGTCCTTGTTTTCGTTACTTAAAATCATGCCATATAATAAAGATCAAAGGAAGAAAACCCCAGTCCATTATTCCTGCCCTTTCAATTTGTTTTCTAAAGTGGAAAAGAGAAATTAGGGAGCTTGAACAATGAGTGTGGTAGCAATAAATTACACACAGTACACGTATATTAATTCTGCTCATTTAATCACCTACTTATAGTTTTTCTACCTCCTCCAAGATGACTTCCAGCATTCCAAAGCCCTAAGCAGTTTCAGATAGTAACAACAAAAAATTTCCTTCTTTTCTCCCAAAACTGCTCAATGCCAAGGCAGTCCATCAAAATTCAATTCCCCACAGTGACAGGTTTAGTTGTGTAATACTGGATTATCAAGAAGATAAACTTTAGGATTCTAAAAAGCTTCCCACACCCTCAAAAACCTGAAAACTAAAGAACTCCCCCCATAGAATTTCATTCTACTCTTACAGATCCCAAGATATCAACATTATGGCAATTTATCAGGGTGGGGGAAACTAAAAACAAATTACTTATACTATCTACATCATGAAGCTGTTACACTTTAACTCAAGGATTTATGACAAAGCAATATAAAAAGTGTGCCCAACAACATTTCTAAAACCTTATAAAATAACGAGAGACTTTACAGTAACTTTGTGTTTGTGTGTTACTCTATAAGCTTGCAGATACTCATTTTCCTCAGATCCCCTGCAAAAGCAATGTGGCCACTACAAATTCTTCATCTAATCAATCCCCAATACAAACACGCCCACTTACTTTCTCCCACATATAATCTCAGAGGGAGACAAACTCAGAACTGAGCCTAACACGGATCCCCCCCCAAAAAAGCCACTGGCACTGGAAGGCAAATTAACCTTTGGCTGCTCATCCAAATACAAAACAAGGCAAAAAAAAAGGGTACGGTCTACAGAGGGGCAGGTGGTTTTCCCTACAGCCATTTAAAAAGCTTCTGGCTCCTCTCAGGACTAGAAAATTGAAATTTCTTTAGTGAAAAATGGGAACAGAGAGCAGTCAGAGGCAGAGGCCAACCTGTGGATGCATTTTAACTGAAGTAAGTGGGAGGATTTAAATGGATGATTTGTATAAGCTATTCCTAAAAATGCAAATATGTCTTCAATGGTTTTCCCCTCTTCTTCCTCCTGGCTCCCTCTAGTGCTTTTAAGCACATACTGCCTTTTCCCTCCTCTTTTATTTAATGTAAATATAAACAGTTGCTAAGATAATATTTTTTTTTAAAGACCTGCACTATCTCTTACAAACTGATCAGGAGCTTTGTGAGTGATGTACATATTATTCATATGTACATCACTCCAGCAATCATGCACTGACACTGGTCTTTCTACCAGAAACCTTTATGCATTAAATACTTTACATACAGGCCAGCATACTTAAAATTTAACTCATGCTAAACGCATCCATCAGCTCCATCCTTAGAGAAAGTCAGCTAAAATGAATCCCTTTCCCTGCACATTCCCACTCCAAAAAGGAATTATTTCTAAACAGGAGGTTACTAAATCCCAAAATCTGAAAAATAAAACAGATTAAAATTTTATGCCTGCTCTAAAGAGTCATTTATAAAATGTTAATTGCTTCCCTTATCTACTGTGTCCCAACACAAAACACAATTAAGAACCTGCACTCCCACTTTTATGAGTGGAGGAACAGAGAACTCATGACAACATCGTGCTTTTTACCTGTGGACATATACAAACAGAAAGTAGTCCTCCAAAATCAGTAACTTCCTGAAGAGCTGCGCAGGTATTTTTAATATAATTAAAGTCTTCACCTCTCCAAACTGTTTCTACCTCAGCTCTGTATAGTCAACGACTTCAGTGGCCATGTTCATTTGTTTAAGGTCCACTCAAAGAATTAAAAATGTGAAAAGGAAAGCTCATTTCAGAAGGAACAAGAAAAAAGATTTAAAATTTAACCTCTCATCACACGTGTACCATGAAAGGCCCTATCTTACAATTTGCATTGCAGCAGACTAAAAAAAGTTATTTGCAGTAGCAACAAACAAACATTATACACAGCCAAATAAGCCCTCACTGTCTAGTATGCTGGAAGATAGTCCCTGCATCACTGCTAGTATTTTTCTTCATTAGACTGCAAAATTCTTTCATCTGTATAAGAGCATTTATCTGCCATCTCCCATGTCTGAAATATCAAAACTATATTAATACCGTTTAGTCTTCTTGCGAATACTGAATTTAGTTGCTGGTTTCCATGTAATTTCAGCAAGCAACCTTCTTAATGTTAGGCACAAGTTAGTAAGACAGGATGGGGTACTGCATGTTAAGTATGCAAAAAAACCTACCTATGTTCCCTACAACTTCCCTGGTGGTGAAAAACAACGGAGTCCCTAACCAGAACTTTAAACTTCCGAATCATGCTTAAGCTGAAAGCTGTATTAGTGCATATTCCTCTCACTAACGTGCAATGAAAATACTAGGCAGATCAACTGCCTTCTGATGACAATAATTTCTTTATACATAATAACGTGTGGCTCTGTTTCTGACAAGGTGCAAGGCAGTTTGGGATTAAGACTTTTCCTCTGTTGACCACTCCTATAGAAGTCTAAAGCATTTTTCATCAGCTGCTCTCAAGACGACTTGCAAACGAAGAAAAATTAAGTTTAATTTGAAACACAAGTTAAACACCCCTGTGAGGCACTCATCCTACCACCTGCTTTAGCATGAGGAAACTAAGGTGGCAACAAACACACAGCCGAAGATGCGCACTCTAAAATGTACTGTTAAAGAATGTCAGTAGACAGGAACTGTCATTCTGGATCAGACAAAGCACTGTCAAATCCCATCTCCAAGAGCTGCTGACACCAAGTGTAAAGTAGAAAAAGAAATGTATACCAGAAGGACCACTCTACTCTTCTGCTTCTGGCAATTAGCACCTTAGAGGTCTCCTGAAGTGTCACCCAAAATCACCATGCTAAATAGCTACAAATGGCTCCACACCTGTTCACTTTGAAGATCCTAAAAGAGCAACTATTTCTCTTCTTGGGGGACTTTGAAATCATATCTGCAATATTTAGATACAACGGATTGCTCCAGATTGCTTCTGACTCTCAAGACTGAGCAGCCAAGAGAGCTCAGAGACTGCTATTTTCTCTAGATGAGGGATCAAACAAGGAATCAGCACCATCAATGATTTACTGCATTCCAGTTAGTTACTTCTTCAGGCCAGCAAAGGCCAGGATCTACCTGCAGAACCATTGTATTTTCCAAGAGATTGCCCCAGACAAGAGAACAGCTACTACCAGAAAGTCCCATACAGAGGTAGGGTGTAGTACTGATGAAGAAATGAGTTCAGACCAAAGAAATCAAGAGCCAGTTTCTATTTGTGTCATACGTTTCTACGTGATCTTGGAAAAGCCACTTAGTCTGCCCCAGGAAAATGAATGTGTTCAAGACCATAAGGTGCTTTGACACTATAGTGATGGAACCCAAACAAACATACTAGGCAGTACAAGCTTGCTGCGTCCTTTGCTCGCAGACTGGGATAACAATCCTGCGGTTTGTGTGATGTATGTCTCCAGAAATCATACCCGCAGACAGAACAAACTTCTGAGTCTCTTCTCATGCAAGTTAAGAATCCTACTAAAGCAGAATGGTTGATCCAAAACCAGAATAATATTAGGCTAAAAGAGTTTAAACTGCTGTTTTCAGATGAAGAATTACATTTTTTTCCAGCATCAAATAATCAAACCTAAGCATTATTATAATTCATGAAAAATGGTTGTTATTTTTAACCAAGTGTTGCTCTAAACTGCCTGGCCCAAAGTCATACAAGAAAATCTCCAGCAGTCAACACTGTTCCCCTGGAGAAAGAGAACCCAGGTCTTCTCATGTTTTGGTCTTTACCAGTTTTTATCCTGCAGCAATGTTATTTTAAAATATTGGATCAGGGTAGGCAACCTTGAGAATTCATTAAGCTCAAGCTGCACTCAGAGACATTGTCTTCACAAGCACTGCAAAGTCATTCCTCCTGACAAATAATTAAGTATATTCATGACTTGTCAGATTGCAATTATGTTTGCCTTATGTGACAGATACATGGTCCGTCATGTAACATCGGATGCCTGCACTTTCTTTTGCACAATAAGAATCACAACATGACTATAATGAGATCATCTTACCTGTTAGGTGATGAATGGTCCCCATTTTCACAAGTCCCCTATCACAGCTTTTAGCCATGTATTCTTCTGGTCTCAGGATGGAGCCTCCAGTGCCTCTCTAAGGAGGTATGTGGTCTATCCTCACCAAGGGTTGGTTATACTGAGCCAATTAACCCGTATGATATTCTGTGAGGTTCAATACGGCTGCTCCCCACTGGGGAAAATCCAACCGTGCACATTCCCCCCCTACTAAAAACCGATCCACTGTTCTCCCCATCTGTGTTGCCCAACAACTGACATTACAAATTAATTATTATGTCAGACACACAACCACAAAGTGTCCAATTAGGGGCTGAGATCCCTTAGTTTTAATTAATAAACCAGGGTCATGCCTTGAATTCCTTGAACAGCAGCAGGCGCACTGCAGGCTACAATTTTTTAGCACAGGAAGCCTGTCCTGAACAAGGACGGCAGTGTGCTTGTCTTCAGGACAATCTCTAGTTTGGAGTGAAGGCAGCTGAGGCACCTCGATATGCTTTGATTCAACTCTCCTCCTGGGTAGCCTCAACAGTGAAGATTCCTGAGAGGCTCTGGATACTTGGAAGAAAATAACTCGCCACGTGACATAAATGGCAAGCTGTAGATAGATAGGTTGAATCAGGCCAAACACAACTGATGGAAACGTCTTTGGCAAATATCACTCCTCTACACATCTCTCACTGAAGTCTTACAGCTCCTTTATTACAAAGCATACAAATCTATAGTTAAAAACATTGTGAAACCCTCTGGAAATAGCTCAAGACATTATAGTTTTCATGTGCTAACGGTAGTTTACACATCTGCTCTCTTCCTATGGAAGCAACTGATGATTTTTCTCCTCTGTGTGTGTTTTTGCGGTAAGCATTCACAAAGTAACTTTATCTGCCATCAAAATCTACACTTCTGAAGGGTAAAAGACTGCTACTGGCCAATACAAAAAAAAAAAAAAAAAAAAGTCATGATTAGCATTGGAAGTGAGTACAGTGTACCCTCTCACAAATGAAAAAGGAGTCTCAAGCTGTATCAGCCCAGACATGAGAAGTTATAGAGTATCTTCACAAAAAAAACCAACTTATAGTTGAAAAATATCTGAGTCTTAACACATTTTCTAATATCATATATGCATTCAAGACTTCAATTCTCTCTCTCATATGACATTCCTCAATGTCATGTCCAAGCCTAACATCAGAAGGAGACAAAAATTTACATCAACTAAATCAAGCAGAGATTCCCAAACGCAAGAAGTCAGAGCTGTAGGCCTGATGGCAGAACTGAGAGAGAAAAGTCCTGAAAACATTTCTTTCAAACAGCAGTGCTCATATGGGTATAAAATTACGTCTGGCATTATGTCTGATTTTGGAGTTTCCACCCAAGTACCAGCGAAAAGAAATAGCTTGTTTTCTAAGAGTAGGCAGAACCCTGTGAGAAGGTCACCTAGCGAGATTCATACTAGTTCAACTTTCCATGACCACAGCAAGACAGTCTCCGCTTGCTGTCATCACGGGATGAAGTTACTTTCACAAGCATAAGAACTTCCATTGAAAGATTTCAGCACATGAAGACCTGTATCCAAACAGCTGCGCATCAGCCAAGTAACTAAAGACATAAACCTAAGCTATTTAATACCTCGACATTTAAACCAACAACCACACTACCTATTTTTATGTTTTTCCATTAAAAAAAAACCAAACAAACAAACCATAGATGACATGGTTAGGAAGTTTAAAAGTAAAAATTAATAAGAATCTGTGTCAATTTACACAGAACTGGCTTTTCTTTCAAAATTGAAGACATGCTCTATATAGAATCATAGACTTATGAAATAAGATCTTATTTGGGGAAAAAAGGTTGAAACAGATTTTTTTCTCTTCTCAAAATGAGAACTGAATGTTGTTATTACCAAGAAAGGAATTTTAAAAATGGCAAAGATCTGCTTTGGTTCTCACAAAGTACGCATTATTGTCTGACGTAGCTCAACAGCTTCTTGAACAAGAGCAGCTTTCTAAAAGATCTTGGATCTTGACATTAATTTCAAGTGTTGGAGAATCTATGAAGTCCATCAATAAGCTAGTGTAATAGTTCACTAGTTACCACTCTAAATACTTCTTCCTTTTATGCAAGTTCATATTCTTTTTTACCTTCTGCTTCCTGCCACTGACTCCTGTATTTGCAGATGTAGGCTCTTGGAAGGCTCTCCATGTTGTTTATGCATCGGTACACGATCAAATCGCTTCAGTAAACTCAGGATTTACTTCTCCATTGCTATCTACATTAAGCGTACAGTGTACAGTGTTTTTCCAACACCTACAACCAGTACCAACTTTGATTCAAAAACATGTCTTCAAGTGAATCCATCAAACCCGATTATATTCCAGAAGTGAGGTCAATAATACCAGAAAGGAAATCTCCCATCCTGCATCCAGTGTTTTCAACTACTATCAGCTCTTGGTGGCTGCTACTTATCTACAGGGAGCGTCTTGTCCACTGCCTGTTGCTCATGAGCCTCGATACTTCGCAGTACTGATTTTTCCAATCCTGTTCCTCATCCTTAAGGTGCATCCAGCCTTTTTTCATGGTGATTAACTTCCCAAAGGTTTCAGTCTATCTTTCAAAAGAGTCAGCTAACGTGCTCTTTAATTCAATCAAATACATGAGGCCATGTCATCATTTGTCATATTTATATATATATATACATAAAATATATAATATTTCTCTATGCCTAGGTAAAATCATCAGGAAAGATTTTGCATTTTCTTCCAACCATGTGTTTGTTTAGGACTGAGCTTTTTTGCAAGCAAACATCCAACGACTGAAGATCAGAAAATTTTGTCTTAATTCAATGATTCTTCGTGGAGTGTAATATTTTCAGGAGTCAGTTTCTTAGACAGATGAGATCAAACTCTTAACCTAACTGATATAATAGACATTTTATAATACCTGTTTTCTATTAATCATATTGAATAGCACTTGCTACATGTCAGTCCTTAAGATTCAGACAGTTTTACATTATCCATTTTAAAAAAAACAATTCCTCGGACTCCATACATTTTTAACACAAATCTTCAAAAGTGTTCTTTCAGTTTTTATTTATTGCTGTAATACAATCGATTTGTTCACTGTTATGTGACTATTTGTAACATCCAGCTTTGTTCTCGTTACAGATGTACATAACAGTGCTATCTTTCCAGCATTGTTGTAGACAACTTTAGCACAGCCGTCAGACATATGTCACTGTTCTTTTTGTTTGTGGTAATTTTAGAGTTTCTCATTAACCCTAGATCTGAAAGAAAATCTGAAGAGTTTTCTTTAATCGTCTTTATAAAAAATCACTTATACATATTCCTATATCATAGAATCATAGAATGGTTAGGGTTGGAAGGGACCTCAAAGATCAATATATTGGCTTCTGCCCTTCAACCACTTCTAAATCAAGATGGGATTCTTCCTTTGCTTAAACTTTTAGTATGTGGCTCTGCACATAGCCACATGTTCTCATACTTCCCCTCCCCCCAACTTTGAGACACTCTTGTAAACAATGTTAGAAATATATTCGTGATGTAACAGCATGCCACATCATGCAGAACTGAAGATTTGCTTAGTTCTCAATGTTTTCCATCCTCAAAGACAGGAACGTCACATACTTTTGTAGCCATCTTCTCCCATGACCTTATGAACTGTGACGAGGAGATACTCAGTTTACAGGGCAGAGGGAGTTCAGTGAGACAAAGAAAAAACAATGAGTAACATCTCTGCGCATGTTTTCTTAGCATTTCACTGCTGCCCAAGAAAGTAGAACAGCATGAGGACATCTCAGGAAATTTTCTGGCAAGATCTTCCTTTCTCTGACAAAAGGGTGGAACACAGATGAATTGTAGGGGCATGTATCTCCTTACATTAATGTTGATTTTTTTTGATGGGAAAAACCTTTTCCAAACAGTGCATATCCTAATCTGACCTCAGAGTTCATTCAAACCTGCCTTCATTCAACCTGCCTTTGACCAAAAGCACTTTGCCTTCTAATTCCATATTTTGCCTGAGCCGGCGTGCATTGCTTGCAATAGAGTAGTACAGATGCCACAGGCAGTTACAGACCTAAACATGGATTGTAATGTAAAAGACAAGAACAACTAACGGCCTGAAGACGACGAGGAGTAGGACCAAAGGTCAACACAATATCTATGTGATAAGCTTGCGTTCACAAGGTTCAGTCATACTTAACACATTTGCTAAGATACATTAACCAACTTGTCAAAAAAAACCCTGAACAACAAAACCCCCAGCAAAAAATGAACAAAAAACCCAAACCCACACTTTTCCCAGAGACTGATTGCGTGATAGACATGAGATTTACCTTAACAGAATACTACAACCACTCTGCAATCCTGCCCTCACTCTATAGGTTTCAATTTGGTACCTTATATGTAAAAACAAATAAATCCTATATTGCAAACAGCTTCTCCTGTAACCAAAACCAACAGGTAGAGACGACCACCATGAACTGGTACTCTTTTGCTTATTTGTAGAAGTGAAAGACAGCTGCTTGCCTGCCAATGAACTGCAGAAAAGTGAGAGCACACAGCTAAAAGGTACACCTGAGGAGGGAAAGTTGATACAGCTGTACCTCACTGCTGACATATGAAAAAAAGGCATTAACTGCTGCTAGGATCACTACAGATGCTGGATGTGAACTCTCCTTCCACGTTATTTTAATCTCTTTGGACTCAGTAATCTCCAGTGCTCTTACTTCAAAAGCTCCACACAACTTCCTTCCAATGCTTAAGGGAACTGTATTCTTTGCTGCAATAAATTTGTACATATAAATTTGTACAACTGACTTTGTTCTAGATTGACATGGAGTCTTTAACAAAGATCACCCAATCCAATAGTTGTCACTCAACTGCCCCCACGCTTCAAAGTCCAGTTATCAGCAACACTTTC